>NC_136483.1:55560105-55720105 GCF_053919585.1 Euprymna scolopes
TACCTGATTAGAACGTTGGGAGATTAATAGATTTAGTTTAGAAGTCGAGTAAGATAGACACGCGAAAAAAGTCCTAAAATATTTGAAACTCTTGAACGTTTAAACGAGCTCTATTTACTAATGACTCTAAATATCAGAGATAAGCTGGGAACATGAATAATAAAATAGAAAATGTTTCTAGCGTGAAACGATAAATTTTAGCCCTAAAGAAAACAATATTACAGCTTTGTTTTTAAACTTTTATTAAAAAAGTCAATTTAGGTAACTTGATTATATAGTACAGTTGACATCTATTCAATATAGCCGCCTTCGGCTTCAATCACCGCCTTGACACTAGGAGCATGACTTTTCCACAAGTGCCGGCGAGAACTCAGCGAATACTCGGCGGATGGTGGTGACTAGGCTGGCTTTGATGTTGTGGGAGGTCATACTGGTGATGTTCTCGATGTATAGCCAAACGAAGTAGTCCAGTGGGTTCAGGTCGGGGGAGGAGGGAGCCAGTGAAAGAAGGGTATAAAGTCGCAGCACTGCTTCCAAAGCCAAGCCTGAGTCTTTTTGGATTTGTGGCCGGCACCAAGTCCTGCTACCACATCTAGGATCTGCCATCTTATTGTACCAAGAGATCACCACACTCTTCAGCACATCCAGATACACTTTCGTGTTGACTTTCAAGCCGACTTCGAAGATGTGAGGTGACATGATGTGGCCCTCACTTGAAACCGCACCAAAGACCATAATCATGGCCGGAAACTTCATTGAGCTGTGCCCTCAAGCATTGAACCATGTGGGTTTGCATTTTGATAGTGCTGGCAATGTTCCTGTTGCCATAATGTGAATCAGTAGAGAGGATGATTTGTACAGCAATGCATCTTCGATCTTGCTCGTTGAACATTGAGTCACTTTCAGACATGATGGCTCCTATCCCTCTTGGGATTTGTACACAACTGGCTAACTAGTAAATGGCTGCGACAAAAAGAAAACCGGTTTTCATCAAACAGAAATGGAATCATATTGTCTTTTCTTTGGCGACAATTTTATCGTTCTACCCTGTATCTATTTATCTATCAACTATCTATTTATCCTATTCTCTGTTTATCTGTCTATTAATAATCTCTCTCTCTCTCTCTCTCTCTCTCTTTCTCTCTTTCAAGTTTGTACTTAGAATATATAAGAAAAATCTATATGTTTTAGGTATCAATTTCGAGTTATTACATTTTTTTTTCACTTACTCATGTTCACCCATAAGAAGGCACATCTCCACTTGTACGTAAGGGGTTACTATTTGGGACCATGCCCAAGAAAGATGAACAATATATTGGTTTAGGTTACATTTAAACTTCTGCATATCAGTACAGCCAGTGAAGCAGATAGTAGGAAGAGAATTCCAAAGTTTAGCTGTTCGAGGGAAGAAACTATTAGAGTAAAAAGCTTTCTGGCATTTAGGGACCTCAACAGTGAAGGGGTGTGATTTTGCTGCTAAGCGAGTTTGTTGGGGATATGTATGTCGAGGAGGCACAAGTGCAACCAGTTTATCAGAACACATTCCATTAAAATACTCGTACAACAGGCACAGGGATGCAACATTACGGCGATGGGACAGAATGTTTGGTTGACAAAGTGGGTCCTATTAGATTTTTTGAACCCTATCAAAGAGGGAGAAACTAGTGATAGATGCACTAGCCCGGATGTGCCAACAATACTCCATGCATGGATGAATGGTGGCCTTGTAGAGGTACAGGATACTCTCAGGTTTGAGTAGTCTTCTAGCATGACAGAGGGAAACCACCTTCTTTGCAGCAGCCTTTACAAAGTCCTCAATGCATTTGTTTCAGTTCATACTGCCTGCTAAGGAGTTTGAAGGGATAATTCTCAGGATAGGGTGTTATTTTTTATATATATAGGTGCTTTCAGAGGTTGCTTGTAATTGTTAAAGGAGAGCAGCTTAGTCTTACTAGCATTAAATGCTACCATCAATTTACGGCCCCAGTCCTTTATGGTATGGAGGTAATTTTGTAATGATTCTGCCATTGTCTTAGATTTGCGTACATCCATTATTCCCTCATTTATGTTATAGGGTATTGTATCATCAGTAAATATATCCATCTTGGACACAATATTATCAGAGAGGTTGTTAATGAATATCAGCAATGATAGTGGTCCAAGGATCAATCTCTGAGGCACTCATGCATTAATGTTATGCTGCTTGGATGTACGTCCATCCATGACAACCTCAATAGTCCTATTATGTAAGAAGGATCTGATTATATTTAGTATACATCCAGTTATACCATACAATTTAATTTTCATTAGCAGCTCTTCATGCCAGACTTATCCAGTACATGGTATATTTGTTCTGAGATGACTGTTAAAATATCTGCACTAGAACAACATTGCTTAAATCCATACTGTTTGCGAGGTGGTAGACTAGATTGATTAAGGTCTCAAAGATTTTAGTGAAGAGGGGGAGGAGACTGATAGGGCAATAATTAAGAGGGTTAGTCCTTTCACCAGAATTCTTGTACACTGGTACCAGAGAGGTCCTCTTCCAGCTATTAGGGAAGCAAGATTCAGCAAGGCATTTATTGTAGAGTTTGGAAAGTATGGTGGCTAGCTCAGCTGAGCATTTCTTAATTAATATAGCAGGGATGAGATCAAGCCCACACACCTTGGAGGTGTCTAAGTGTTTTATGATATTGAGGACATGAGAAGGAGTTATTTTCAGATCATCAAGTGTGGCTTCAATCTGCATAGGGAATTTGGGAGGGAGTTGTTTGTTGGTTCTAAGTTGGAGTTGGAGATGAATCACTGGGCAAGCAGTTCAGCCTTCTCGGTTGCCATGCATGCGATCTTCTGGTTGTTGGATAATGGAGGAATTACTAATTGCCCTTCGTTCGTTAAATTAGTGTAGATTTTCCAGAAATCACAAGTTCCTATCTTTTGCGATTCTATGCGTTCCCTGGTAATTTCAGCATGCCTTCTTTTGGCTGTGGCTATTTCTCTCTTACAATGATTCTAGCATCTATACATTTTTGCCTATTTGTATCTGACTTATGATATACGAACCAACGGAATGCATAGCAGCTCCACAATCTCTAGTGAACCAAAGGAATGAGTAGGGCTTGCTATAATACTTCCAGACATGTGCTTCAATGCCTGCTTTCCACCATTCAGTTATCTCATTGGCCCACTGTTCAGCAGGAAGAGAGAATATATTAGTCCATGGGGCATCTCTGATACGTTCTTGGATGGCTTCCCAGGCACCCCATTAGTATTACCTTGTTTTGAGCAACGGCTTCTCACCTTGGGGTTGGGATTTAAGCGTGATGTCCATTGTTAGCACAAGGTCTGCATTTCCAAGTAGACTGTGAGCATTAATCACACAATCCTCGGATACTGTAGTAAGGAATAGGTTTAGAAGTGAAACCTGCTGGTGTTCACGATCTGGGACGGAGGTCGAGGACATGATTGTCTGTGTGAAGGAATTGGCTATAGAGAAGCTAGAAGTAGATCATCTTGTGTCATGTGTGCAACCTAAAAAATCAAATCAATTTTTATGGTGAATATTAAAGTCACCAAACACATGCATTTAGGTGTTACTATCTAAGGAGAGTACTGCATGATGCAGAGACATGATCGATTAGGGTACAGTCTTGACTTGAGGGAGAATGATAAAGAAAGTATAAGTAACTAACACAGTGATGAAAGGTTAGTCAAAAGCACATAAAAGCCTGATCATCCAATTGTTTTCTAGTTAAGGGGAGGGTGCTACGAATATAGACCTCCAAGCCAATGCATTTATCTCTCCAAGTCCTTATGGCAGAGAGGGGGGGTATCCTATCAGGTTAAAGTAGTTAGAGGGGATCGAGAACTGACGGTCCGACCACAGACAGCTCTATGAAGAATTATCCCCAGACATGTTCTGTCCAGCAAGGCAAAATCAGCCAGGAAGGACCATGAAAAAAGAGGTACATACAAGAACAAGTACCTAAGAAGATGATGTAATGAATATGAATACATCCGGGTTCCTTCTCATAAGGAAACGATTGGCTGGTGCAAGCCATAAATGCAGATTTGTATAGCAGCCTGGGAGAGATGTTGAAAGATATGGTGAAAGATTAAAGCTTAAGCATATCACCGTCTATGACTACTAACAACTGTTCATTAAGGCAACATTTTGGATTGTATTACTCAATTGCTGTAACCAAGACCACTCAGCTACTTCAAAAAACTATATCCTTTTCTGAAACAAGGTATAACTGCCTACAGGAGATAACTTGAATACCTATAGGAGAGAACTTGCCTACTAGACTCTATCTTTGAGTGTCTAAGGTCTCTCTGTACATGGGTTAGTCAGGGCAACCTGGCAGGAGGATGTTTTTCCTTACAAGTAAACCCAGACTAAATATTAAAAATCATATAATAGTTGCGACCCAAATAAGATTTTCTTGGTACAGATAACGCACACTGACTTTTACGAGGAATGGTGCACCTTCTCCAAGTGATGTTACCTCAAGTAATAGCATGAAGCTGGATACTTCACCAGACTAGATGAATTCTTATCCTGGAATCCAGTTAGAAATAGAACACACAAAATATATACTATAACGTATTGTAATGGTCAATTTGGGGGAAGGAAATAATGTTTCAACTTCTTTACTAACTTTGTGTTTGAGAGGTAAAGAAGAACTTGAAAGGAATATTCGAATATCTATGCATCTCATATAGATATCAAATGTTAACCCCAGGAAAGGAGCTAACACTTTATTTCTGAGAACTTTGACTTAAAGTAAGATGATTTTTGTAATATCCAAAAACCAAAAACAAAAAATGATTTCTCATGTCTTTGATGGTAAATTGTTTTTTTTTTTCCTTTTTGCATGTTTGACACAAGGTTGAAATGCAGCAATTAATCGCATCAACATTGCTCCTCTTATAATAAGTATTTATGGTCACAACTGTCAAAATCGCTCGGAATTTTCTGAATGATGCAATATTAAGTGTGACACCGGGGAAAGCTGTAAAATCACCGCCATTGATCAGACATATGGTCGTGAATAAGCCAAGTACACATTTTAGGAGTGGATTTCCACGAATGTTGACAGTATTGGGTTGTCTGTTCCTTTCATCACTGTCTTTATTATCAACGTTGGTTTGTGTCTGAAGCGACTCATGCGTCGTCGTCGTGAATTAATACAATTCAATCAATTTGGTTCTGACAACAGACATATCCTCTGGCCGCAAGTGGAGGGCTTGCCTTGACTCGACATCTTGTAGTCGTCGCGCTGGAACAAAGAGAGGTTGGAAGCCATTGGTGGATGGGTAAGGAAGGGGTATAGGGCGAGGGCAAAGGAGGATCTGGGGAAAAATGGTTTCAAATTGTAAGATTTCTTTTTGTCTGCGAACTGAGAAAGAAAATAGGATATCAAGAACAAAAATGAAGGAATAAAGAAAGAGAGAAAAAAGAAGGAATCAAGAAATGACAAAGAAAGAAGACAAGAAAGGAAAGCAGAAGAAAGAAACGAAGAAACGACGACAGAAAGGAAAAAATGAAAAAAAGGAAGATAGGCAAAACGAAAGAAAAAAAAGGGAGAAGAAAAGAAAGAAACAAAAAAAGAACAAAACGAAATAAGAATAAAGAAAAGAACAAAAAGAAAGAAAGAAGTCCAAGTAAAACAGATATGAAAAAAGAAAAGAATTAAGAACCTTTTTTTTTTTTACTTTTCGTTTTTAAAATATTGTTTTATCTACTGGATTCCAAGGGTTCTTCTGGACAAATTTGGTGCTACTGTTCAATCGTTTTGAAGCCTATAAGTACTTATTATTGTTACTCACTAGGAGTGCTCACACGGTTCCTTATCAGAGATTGCTCAATGACAACAGTCTGTGGTGTCCGTTGGAGTATGTGTGACAAATTTCCCCCAGATTTCTAGTACTCTCCACCTCCTTTACAAATGAATTTTCATCATCGCAACTGCCGCTTGCCATTGATTTCACACTGGCAATAATCATTAGTCCTCACTGGAATTCAGGTGACAATAAGCCTCCCTAAGGTCCCAGTTCACTTCACACTCATTCAGTGAAGTTTCGATTACTACTTTCTCTCTTCAATCTTTCCACCCTCCTTGACACTTCTAGAATATTTGTTGTGGTGCCAGTTGACGCCAGCACTAGATTTCTTTGGGGGAGGGTAGAGGGAGGGTTAACTTACGATTATACAGTTTCAGTTTTCTTGGTTGTGGTGTCCCTCTATCTTTTTGTTTTACTATTGTTGTAGTTTTAATATAACTGTTTAGCATTTGTAGCTCATGTCTATTAATCTCTGCATTCAAGGATTTTCTTTAATATTTCAACCTTTTTCATTATTGCTATCCGTTGTATCTTCTCAGCCTTCCCTATGATTTCAATTTCTCCCATTCTTTTTTCAAAGTTTTCAGGATTGTTTCTACTGCTCCCACGACTATAGGTATTATCTTGACTTTCTTCATCTTCCATATCGTTTTCAGCTCTCTGGCGAATTTGCTTCGTTTCACCCTCTCCTTGATATTCACTCCGTGATCTGCTGAAATAGTGGTGAAATCTATGATCTGGCAAGACTATTCCTTTTTGTTGTTATTATTAATAGTAGTAGTAATAGTAGTAACTATATTACCAGAAGACTACTTCCTTGAAGACTACAACAGGGTCGTCTGTTTTTACTGTGTTTTCACTCGAAACAAGGGACAGCAACACTTGGATGAGTAGCTGAATCTGCAGACCATAATGCTGCAACGAGAAAATAAAATTTCTTTCCTATAGTTACTTGCCTTCCCAAGAGGACAGAGTTAGGCACAAAGTCGGTTTTTAATGTGGAGAAAATCCAACTCCACAAAATGGATTCTAGATTGGTACAAAAATAAATTTAAAAAAATGATTTCCTCTAGAAAGATTCCTTTTTTACTGATCGAGCACAGAGCAAATGAAGTAGAGTATCAAAACACTACATACTACACTTTGAAATATTTATTTGCAAAAATTTTTAAAAAAATTACATTAACAACAAATTAGGCACAAAGCCATTCAAATGTATGTGTCAGGGTAAATAGGTGTCATTCGTCATTTTTGGTCACAAATAATAACAAATATCTATCCTATTCTTAATTAGAATCATCTCAGTTGCCACAATACCACATTTACACATATTGATTTGAAATTTTCTTGCTCATAAATCACTTCGACCCTAGCTAAAAAAAAAAACAAGGAAAGCAAAATTATTAAAAAATTAGTTTTTTGTTTTTGTTGTTTTTGCTTTTTATGGAAGGTGCTTAAGACAAGGCATAGATCCACTTAATGTAAGGAGCTAGTAAATACCATTTCAAAGTCAAAAACTAACCAACGATGGATAAATTTCGATGCAGTTTACTTTAAAATTTCATTTTTTTTTTCATTGAAAGTAAAAAATTGCACATAGTAGTTAGATTTTTACCACATATCGAATTGAAGTGATCTTGGGAACAATACTATACTGCCTCGGACACGCTTGAATAAGGTGTTCGTTCAAGCATATTATAAATATATTCTTTTATTTAAAAATTTAAAGTTTTGCACAAAAGTTCACACCTATTATAATTATTTTTTTCTACTTGGAGGGTCACCACTTATCAAGGCCGAGAGGCCACTCAAGGATAAGGGTTTAGTGTTAGGTAGATGGTGAGACAATAAGATCAGTCATGGTAGAACTTGGGGAGGGATAGATTATCTAAATAAACAACTCATTAGGAATTTATTCATATAAGACTCAAAGACGCACTCAGAAGCAAACAGTATTGGGCTTCACAGATGAACAATTCTAGGAAAGAAACTCTGCTCATGGAACTTTCTTTTAGTTTTGGGCACAGATAGGAAGTGAGGAAAGTTGTTGGCGGTTGTATTAGTTAGGCGAATATTTGTTGTGAAGGTTTTACGAGGAAGGACCATAGATTGGAGCTCTGTGTTCATCTACCATAAAAGTATCGATAAAGCGGAGACAGACCTGCAATGTCTCTTCTGTAAGAAAGAGGATGTAGGGAGGCGTAGAGGTCATTGCCCACTAGATTTCGAAGATGGTTTTGTACCCTGCCAAGGCAGGAAAGAGTGCATTTTTGGGCTCAAGCCGAGATGTGACAACAGTACTCCATCTTTGGTTGTATTTGATTCTTGTATAGATAGAGGATTGTGTTGGGAGTGCGGTACTTTCTGGAGCGGTATAATAATCCCACCATTCGTTTACAGTTTCTTTGAATAATTCTTAGATCGTTTTCTATCACTTTCTTGGACATAGTTCCAGAATGTCATAACCGAAAAAAAAAAAAAAAAAGAAAAGAAAGAAAGTGTGAGCATTAACGAAAATGTAGCTCAATATGGGGTTCACGGATGAAAGCAAAAGTTTATTGGGTTTCTCCATTTGCTCGGGCAACGCCGAGACACTGATTCTGCTAGTTGATTATAAAATCTATCGATAAGTTAGGGTGCAATTTAAAAAAAAGTAAGCATATATTTCTGACTGCATAGGCCCACTAAAAATTACATGGTTGTTTGTTTCTTTATGACGTGGACGCACAGGCTCGGTTTAGCAGACATTTCGTATTCTACAAACACTTTTTTTTATTTTAACTTAATGACCTTTTCCGGCTCTTTCTTTTTTTTTTTAATCATCTTTATCGGCCAAGAAACGCTATTTAACCTTTTTTTTGCAGCCGTCATTTGTTTATTTTCTGCTGCTTGACACTTTTGTTTCGTGTGTGTGTGTGTGTGTGTGTGTGTGTGTGTGTGTGTGTGTGTGTGAGGGTGTGTGTTTTCAAATCACCACAAAAACCAATCTTCCCTTTACCCGTCTCGCTCGCCCCCGTTTAACGTTTGCTTATACTAAAAACCCGTTTTGTTGATACAGGTTTGTCACGCTAACAAAAACGCTGTTACGCTAACAACCGTTTGTTTTGATAGCATGCGTTTGTTATGTAAGCGTAAGTTATGTTGTATTTAACGAAGACAAGAGAAATTGGCCGGGTGAAAAAAAAGCAAGGCTGCCACAACTGATGCTATTAAAATCGAAAAGAAAAGTTATATTATTTCTCTCCCTCACATGGTGAGGATGATGTGACGCAAGGGTAGGAAAGTAGGATTTGACAAGCCAGGACCCAAGAGAAAGAACACTGATCTGCCTGGTTAGCCCCGACGGCATTCTCTGGTAAAGGCGCCTCAGGCGATTGGCAATAAACTAACTCCTCCTCAAAGGGGTAGAAGGCAAAATGTGGGAGGGTGGATCTCCTGGAACTGTACAGGATTAGAACAATACCTCAGTAAACAGCCAACAATGGCCCAAGTTCTGTTGAATTTGATGCCGAAGTAAAACCCCAGGCTAAAAAAAAGAGTTGTTTTTCCAGAATAAAGGTTGGAAGCACACACACACACACACACACACACACACACACACACACACACACACACACACACACACACACACACACACACACACTAATTAGATTATTAGATTAAAACTGTGTTAATCAATTTTTTCTATATGTTAATCCCACAAAATACATGGTAAAACATTTCTCCATTTTGGGATTGATTTATGCTTGAAAAAGTTTTATTTTAATTGTTCTAACCATTCTTCATTTGAAATTACCTCACTAAGTGACACATTACTTATTAAATTTCTGTTTATCACTGTTTTCCTCTCGCTTTATGTTGTTCCCTCCCTCTCTCTTTCTCTCTCTGTTTATTGCTAACCAAAGGTAATTAAACTAACTATAAGACTCTTGGAATAAAATGACCCATTATAAACACAATGAAATATTACAAGTATAAACACTAATTTAGGAGAGAAAGGATGTGTGTATGAGAGAGAGAGAGAGAGAGAGAGAGAGAGAGAGAGAGAGAGAGAGAGAGAGAGAGAGAGAGAGATCCGATACTGATTTATGAGTTGAGTGTGGTTATTAATATTGCTTCTTTTATTCTAAGGTTTCCAACATTTCTTTCTCTGCCTTCGATATTAACTGTTAATTCTGTATTAGAGTTCTTACACTTAACTGTCTTTTTAAAAGATGTGTTGTAGTGTTCTATAATGCTGATGTGGAGTTGATTGGGCGACAAATATAAATTTCTTCACACTTGATACATCATATGTGATATATTACCTATGTATGCTGGTACATACTTATAACTTGAATGCGGCTGTTGGTCATTGTGTGGAATAGTTAATCTAAGGTTGTTCTCATTTGCATATTTTAGTGTTAGGTTTGTAGGTAAGGATATACATCCCCTCTCCCCAAATTTTGAGATTCGTTGAAAAATGACCACTGGATACAGGAGACGAAATTCTTTCTAGAAAAAATAATGTTCAGTTAAAATTGATGGAATTTTTAGATGACTAAAGATTTTGATGCGAGATAATTGACAATAAAAGCTATTTATAAGATATGAAACAGGTAGACACTCTTATAAACATTAATAATGAATTAATAGTGAAGAAAGCTGATAAACTTGAGCGATATAATATTGATTATTTTCCCTCGCTGATGAATTGCACGATTGCTCAGTTAATAGTGGAAAGTGCAATCTCGAGGTTTACAGCAATTTGATGTGCTGATTAAGTTCACCTTCACATTAACTTACTAACTATGGGTCCTCTGAAACTCTGAGAATAATAATGCTTTAAAATAGTTTTTATTTATGGTTCTTGTATTTTTAAGCTTATATTAATTATTGTCATTTATAACACTTTATGCAACATTTAACCCTTTTTCCAATGATATGAACAAGTAACATTTTCATAGAAGTTGAAACATTTTGATGTTAGATTAAATTTATTTTGTCGTTAAATTTGGAATACTTGTATTAAACCGTGCAATCAGTATCTTATTTGGAGCCAAAAGTTACAGGAAAAATTAGTAACAAAAAATTAAATGTATTAATTAATATTTAGTTCCGTATATATTATTTACTTATATAATATTCTAATTGCTCATTCTTTAGTTAGTCTATAGGTCACGCTTTGAAAAAAGCTGAATACAATGTTTGAAGGTCAAATTCCTTCCAAAAAGGCCAACTTTGCAAAGGCAAATCTGGTGAGCTTGGACAAGAATATGAGAGTGGCTTCCCTTTCATGTAGTCTCATTTTCGAATATCATTGTAATAATATATGATCATTGTTGCAATGGTGTTAGATAGGAGCTTGAAGTAATTTCAAGGTATGGTGGTGCTTCACCAAAGAAAGAAATCAGCAAAATAGTACATATAAAAGGGAACATTTGAAAGAAACAAGGCAAGTAAAAAAAAAAGAAGATTGTCTGAAAGAGGTGCTGGACTGCTGGACTGAAGGAGTAAATTAAAAGTTTTCTTTTACAATGTGATTTTTTATTTGTATTGAACTATGTAACACAATATTACTTTCTTAGTATTTATTAGTACTTATTAAATTATCTCATTTGAGTTAGTTCTATATTTAAAATATAATGGACACTATTTTCATAGAAATGTTAATAAACTAATATTTGCTTTGTGCTATTAGTTTTTCTGACCAAAAAATTAATTTTTTGCCCCATCCAGAAAAATATCAGCTTTATCAAAACATATTTGTTGATTATATATATTTCTCATTCCATTGAATTTTCACAGGTTTTACTAGTACATATAACTAAATGTCTGTGGGCATGGATGTGTGATGTTTATATGTTTCGTATAGAAAGAAAGGTTAGAGAATCTACATAAAATCTAAAAATGTATTCTTATGTAAAATTTATTAGGAAAGACAATAGAAGTGTTGCCAAAGCTCAAGGTGTCATCCTAAGTTCAGGAAGATATAGGGCCAAACTGCCTTTAAAGCTTCAAATATATTCTACTAATAGGTTGCTCAGCATTGATCAGTCATAAAATATGCTTAAATATATTTTAAGTTATAAAGATTTCGTATTTATTATTACAGAGACAACTTTCTATTGATTATTATATTGTACCCAATATATAGTAGTGATTTCAAAAGTTTAAAAAATATGAGAATAAAAATATGACTTGGGTATAATTAGTTAGAATTGAAACCAAAACATATAGCTCTTAACATTACCATCTGAGCTAAATTCATGCACATGTAAAATCTATAAAAATAATGCTGTTAAAGATATGATTTTATATTTGCACATGTATAGAAGTAACATATTTAGTTGGCTTATGCCTACCAAGTTCCAATTCTTTACAATTTTGACCCCTTAGCAGCTATTTTCTCTGGTTAAAAACCGGATAGAATTTGTTCCACAGGTCTAAATCGCCTATATATCTAGTTTCAAGTCTGTATATCAAAAATTGACAGAATGATTCAAAGAGTTTGCCAACATTTGCATTCCTATATTAGGTGGCAAAACGATGAGAGAAAAAATAAAGAAAATGATGTGAAAACGTACATAGCAGCAATCCTCATCCCCTTCTGAGCAACGTCGGGTCTTTCTGCTAGTTCTGGATAATTGTTGTATTTTTTAAGCATGTACCCTTTTTGAAACATAATTCCATGAATTTTCTATTTTGAAACATAATTTCATGAATTTTCTGTTTTGAAACATAATTTCATGAATTTTATATTTAGAAACATAATTTCATGAATTTTATATTTAGAAACATAATTTCATGAATTTTCTATTCTGAAACATAATTCCATGAATTTTCAATTGGATTTAGATCTAATGACATTAATATTGTGATGATTAAAAATTGCTTGGCTTTGTTGATATTTGGATTCTTCAGACTGTTCTCATCTTGAGTGTTATCTTCACAAAGTTTTAGGCAATGTAACCTTTGACCTTTTCATCTCATCAAACTCGGAAATCTGCATGGAATTTCGAATGAAATTTTCAGTCATAACTAGGGCAGAAATCTTAAGCAGTTCACAATAGTATTTTGAGTGTTGCTCACACAGGGGCTTGAACTATCAACATACACAAGTAAAACTGAATAAAAAGTAAAAACTGAATTTTACAAAGTATAATATCCACTATGCTACGGGTCCTTCCAGACAGTTCTAGCTTGAATTTTAGGAGCCTTTTTTGTTTCATGGATGTACAATCTTACTAATTATATATCATAATTTATTACTACGTATTATTACTGCACTAGCAAAAATACCTGCACTTTGCACAAGCTTTGCTGGACACTCATGTACCCGCTTTGCAAGCACCCTTGCAGTAAGTGGATGTTGTAACAGCAACTATTTCTTAAAGTGTTTAAATTTTTTACCTACCTCCTGAAGTGACAGAAATCCAACTATGAAATAGATTATATCAAAGTTGACACTTATATTGTTACACATAAAAATTGAAAGAATTACAAAGAATGCTTAACATTTGTTTAATTGGTTAAAGGGAATGGGGTGGGGAAGGGTGATCTGATTCAAAGATATTGGCAGGCGCCATGATGGGACCCCCAAGATGGTGATGAATTCTAACTTTATGTGTATCATCCCTAGGTTGAGGAGTTTATGAAGAGTCGAACCAAATATTACCTTGACCTTGAAAAATGGTGTGTACTATCCCAAGGTTGTATACTATCATCATGTCAGGATTAGTCATGATCAGTCCAGTGGTATGTGCTGTAGGAGAGTCAAAGTCAAAGATCAAGGTCATAGCCTATGTATATATATATATATATATATATATATATACACAGGCTATGACCTTGATCTTTGACTTTAACCTTGAAAAATGGTGTGTACCATCCCTAGGTTAAGGACCATCATCATCCCATGTTTAGTCATCATCGGTCCAGTGGTGTGGGCTGTAGTAGAGTTGTACACACACACACACACACACACACGGACGCTATCATTTTATATATATAGAAGATGGTGTGTACCACCCGTAGGTGGGTGACCATCATCATGCCAGGTTGTGTCATGATCAGTCGGGTTGTAGGAGAGTTGTACACACACACACACACACACACACACACACACACACACACATACATACGATCGCTACTACTTTCCATATATATATATATATATATATATATATATATATATTGTTCTTTTTGTTTATTTTTAATTTATTTATTTGTCGTTTACTATCTACTTATTACTATATAAATTTATTATATATTATTTATAATTAATGGTTCCCCAGCAAATGTGTTGCTTAGCATATATTTCTGGAGTTTACAGGTTCAATCCTCAGTGCGTATTACACTCCATAAAATATGGCAGAATATTTTTTTTTTACTAGCTGCATATAAGTTGCACTATTGAGTTATCCATCAGTTCTTACTATGGCGCCAATAGAAAATGGTTTCCGCCCCATCAACCGTCCACTTCTCACATACATCTTTTTAACACACTCTTCTTCAGTTTGGCAGAGTCTTACGTAAGTTTTACATTCGATCTAAAAACGTAAAAGTGTAACTCGTCACTCCAGAGAATTTTATGCCAGCCATCATATATCATACATACATCATGAAAATGTATGTTCTTAAGCTGGGCAGAAACAATTGTTTGCAAATAAATTATTTTTAAATATATGGAACGTCATTTCCTGAATAAGTAATGTTTATATGATCTTAAATTATGAGTTTTAGTCTAGTCGTACACTACTGCCTTACAATATAAACCTCTGTGTTAACGAATAACTGAACAACTATATATATATATATATATATATATATATATATATATATATATATATATATATATAATAGGCCACCCGGCGTTGCCCTGTCATTAAATTCACTCAAATATTTTAATTGGTGCAGAGTTGGTATTTATTATTACAGAGTTAATTCTCTATCGATTATTATATTTTACCTAATATACAGTAGTGAATTCAAAAGTAAAATACAAAAAAAAAAAAAATATGACTTGGGTGCCATCAGCTAAAATCGAAACCAAAACATATCACTCTCCAGCCTTATCCATTAGCGTATGATCTAAATCTTATGCATACAAAAGTTGAAAAAAATAACGTTGTTTAACTTATCACTGTTAATTAGCACATGCGCATAAATAAACAGGTGTAGTCGACTTACACTAGGCCATGATCAATATGTTTTTTCTCTCAATTTTGACCCTTTAACAGCTATTTTACTGGCTAAAAACCAAATCGAAAAATTTCACAAGTCCAAATACCCTATGTATCAAGTTTAAATTTTGGAAACCAAAAATTCAGAGATGAGTTTAGTAGAGAATATTCACACACACACACACACACACACACACACACACACACACACACACACACACACACACACACACACAGAGGAAAGATCACTTTTGTATATACATGTATACATAAAAACATGTACTATGCAATTATGCACGATGCAGAAAATATACACAAATAGAACTGGGTGTAATAGATAAATTAAACCAATCATGCAATACAGCATACTCACGTTGATACACCAGTTCATGTCAGATCACCGAGCTTAAGCAACATTAAGCCTGGTCAGTGCCAGATAAGTGACCAAGTTGGGAATTTCAGATGCTGTATAAAGAAGGACGTCAATACTTCCCTGCAAGAGTTGTAAAAACATAACATTATCATTTAAAAAAAAAAATATTTTTATTACATTTTCACCCCAAACAAAGCACATTGCCACTTTGATGTAGGGGGCTACTATCAGAGACATAAGCTACAGGGTTACTATGTGGGGAGTTGGGCAGCAAGATGTCGGTTCATGTTACACTTGAACTTCTGCATGTCAGTACAGTTGGGGAAGCAGGAACCCAGAAGGGAATTCCAAAATCTAGCGGTTCTGCGGGGAGAAACTACAGGAGTAGAAGGCTCTCTTACGTCTAGGGATCTCAACTCTGAAGAAGTGGATTTTGCTGCATGTTGGGTTTGTCGGGGAGGATTTACATTGAGGGGGTACAAGTGCTTGCAGATCATCTCCCTTAATGGGGATATACATGCGACTGGGGACTGCTTGTGAATTTTATACTCCCATAGAACTTCCTCCTCTGAGGAAGCCGGTAAAACCCGTATAGGGTTAGTGCTGTCCCCCCCCCCCCAAAAAAAAAATATCCAATAAGGAACCATAAAAAAATAAATGATTGATTAATTAAAGTTCGTTTTTCAAATAATATGTAAATTAATTAATCTTTATTTAGTCTCTCGCATATACATGACTGGTATATGAAGAACTTAGTTTTAATAATTTAAAGTAGTGTTTTAATATCAATGTAAGTTTTTTTTTTTTTTTTTTACACAGTGATCACCACTTATCAAGGCCCGGAAGCCACTCAGGGATAAGGGTTATTGCAATGAAAAAAGTAACTGTACATATATAGATAGATATATGGATATATATATATATATATATATATATATATATATATATATATATATATATATATATATATATATATAGATATATAGATGGAATGATAAATTTGGCTCCCTAAAGAAAACGATACTACAGCTTTATTTAAAAACATTTATTGAAAAATCAATTCAGGTAACTCGATTATGTGGTAGAGCTAATATCTATTAAATGTAGCCGCTTCAGCCTCAATCTCCGCCTTGATACGGGTCTGTGACTGGAAGCATGCCTTTTCTACAAGCGCCAGTGAGAGCTCGGTAAATACTCGACAGCAATCAGGTTGGCTTTGGTGTTGTAAAAGGCCATGTTGGTGATGTTCAGGATGTATGACCAAGCGAAGTATTCCAGCGGGTTCAGGTCAGGGAAGAAGGGCGGCCAGTGAGAGAAGAGTACAAAGTCGTAGCACTCCTTCTGAAGCCAAGTCTGGGTTTCTTTGAACTTGTGGGCCGACACCAAGTCATGCTGCTAAACTCAGGGTCTGCTAGCAGTCACCTGATTGCAACAGGGGATCACCACACTCTTCAGTACATTCAGATACACTTTGATGTTGACTTTCAAGCCAACTTGAAAGATGTAAGGTGGCATAATATGGCCCTCACTTGAAACCACACCAAAGACCATAACCGTGACCAGAAACTTTGTTAAGCTGTGCCCTTAAGCGTTGAACTGTCTGGATTTGAATTTGGAGGGTGCTGGCAATGGTCCTGTCGTCATAACTTGGATCGGTAGAGACCATGAGTTGTACAGCACTGCATATCTGATCTCGCTTGTTGAATATTGCGTCACTCTTAGGATGTGTACACAACTGACCAATAAGTAGATGGTCTGCAACAACAAAAAAAAGGAAACCGATTTTCATTAAATGGAATCATGTAGTTTTTTCTAGTGCGACAATTTTATCGTTTCACTCTGTATATAAATGAAAATATGGAATTAAATTCTGTAAATTAAAAATTTATGACAAACTTTTTAGTTTTTCAATCCATGTGCTAAATAGTAAAATTTATAACTGCCTATAGACATTATTTTGTTAAAATAATTTCCTCAAATGACATGAGCTATTTATTAAAAATCTATGGATTAAGGAAAACAATCTTAAAATTTTGTATTCCTTGTCGTATAATAAATTTGTTATAAATTTTTCAATTTACTTAGAGGTTTAAGTGGTAAAAACAAAATCAAAAGTGCTCAATACGTTAGTAGAGCTGAATATATTTTTTTATTTTATAACCTCAAAATATTAACTTAGTCCATTATAACTGTTTCTGTAGACAGAGGAATTCCCTGTCTGTTTCTTCAGGTGATAAAAGTCAAAATGAGAAGGGAAGAGGATATGATTTTTTGGGGGACAGATGTGGATATTAAGAAACCAAGAGAAATATATACACAGAGAAAAATGTAATTACTAAAAAAATTAATTATATAAAGGAAGAGAAAATAGAAAGAAATAAAAAAAGAAAAGGAAACAAAGAAGCATAGATATTTGCCATGGACAAAATCAGTCGACTTAAAAAGTGACGGGTGTGGGTTAACGTATTTGAAATGAGTTAAAACGTGCTAACAGAGCTAACGTTCTTTTCGGTGGGAGGGGTTTATATATAATGAAGGTCTTTTCGGGAATGTTTTTCACTGCTGCAATGTTAACATACGTATAGTTGATTTCATTTTAACATACGCCCTATATAACTTATATAAAAGTTCAAGAAGTTTTGAGTGGGAAAGCTATTATATGGTAGATAGTTAACATACGTCCAGTTACTTCCATTTAATATACTGATAATTACGTGATACAAGTAATACTATCATTTTGACTTTTACCATTTGAAGAAACAAACAGGGAACTCCTCTGTTCACAGAAACAGTTGTAATGGACCAAGGTAATATTTTGATGTTGTAAAATCAAAAAACACACACACACTCACATGCACATACATAATACATATATATATATATATATATATATATATATATATATTATATATATATATATATATATATATATATATATATATATATATATATATATATATATAGGGAAAAACAATAAAATTGTCGCCCTAGAAAAGACGATAATGATTCCATTTCTGTTTAAAAGAAACCGCTTTTCTTTTTTTTTTTTTTTTTTTTTTGTTGCACATCATCTATTAGTTGGCCAGTTGCTTATAATCCTAAGAGTGATAGGGGCCTTCTATTACACCTGAAAGTGACACAATGTTCTACGAGCGAGATCAAAGAATGCGCCGCTGTATAACATACTTTCTACTGATCCAAAGTTATGACAACAGGACCATTGTCAGCACCCTCAAAATACATTGCTGGATTTGCATGAATACCAGGGATGTCCAACCACAGTTATGGTCTTTGGTGTGGTTTCAAGTGAGAACCATAGTCATACCACCTCACATCTTCGAAGTCAACTTGAAAGTCAACACCAAAGTGTACCTGGATGTGCTGAAGTGTGTGGCGATCCCTTGGTGCAATTAGGTGACTGCTGGCAGACCCTGTGTGTGACAGCAGGACTTGGTGCCGACTCAAAAGTCCAAAGAGACCCAGGCTTGTCTTCAGAATGGAGTGCTACTACTTTATACCTTTCTATCACTGCCCCCCCCCTCCTCCCCACGACCTGAACCTGCTGGACGACTTTGTTTGGTTATACACCACCGACATGACCTTCTACAGCACTAAAGCTGGCCTGATCGCCGTTTATACCCGCCAGCGCTCGTGGAAAAGGCATGCTCCCCAATTCTGGACCCGTATCAAGGCAATGATTGAGGCTGAAGGCGGCTTCATTGATTAGATGTCAGCTCTACGACATAATCAAGGTACCTGAAATTGATGTTTTTAGTAAAAGTTTTAAAATAAATCTGTAGTGTTTTTTTTTTTCGGAATACACTTTTATTGTTCCACCCGTATATATATATATATATATATAATATATATATATTATATATATATATATATATATATGCATATGTATATATATGTATATATATATATAATATATATATGTATAATGTATATATATATGTATATATATATATATGTATATATATAATATTATGTATATATATATATGTACATATATGTATATGTATATATATGTATATATATATATATATATATGTACATATATGTATATATATATATATATATATATATATATATATATATATATATAACTTTGAGGATCTTGTTTATTTTGACATCCTCGTATTGTGAAATCATCCATTAAATAAAAGTAGGGATAATTGTGCACAGTGGATGACATCCATTTATCTATTCAGAGAAAGATAGGAGGAAAGGAAGAGATCTAATATGGCATTTTTATCTAGATAACCTATAATCTTTTAGGCTATAAATCTCCTAGGTGCACCGTCTAGATCCCCTGAGGTCTTGTATACTACTTTACTACATATAAAACTCTGAAGATCTTGGTAGCTTGTTCCTGTGCAGAGTGGATGACGTCATCATTTTGTAATGTAATCTATTAAAACAGAGAGATAGAGGATAAGCATGCACATCAATGATGACATTACAAAATAATGACATCATCCATCAAGCCACCAAGGGAAGTAATCATTCATAATGTTTTATGGAGATAATCTGTGGTGTTTTCGATCACAGGTCGTTTACTAGAGAAAACGTACAGATGTTTTTAATTCACGTAGTAATATTTTTATTGTGTTGAAGCAGTTTAGGGTCCACTCTCTTGTATTTACTGAAGTTTTCAAAAATGTCTCAATGTTATATATGAGATATGTTTATATATATTATATTAGTATCATTATGATTTAACTTAAATTTAAGTTAAATCCATCAGTCTCATACGATAGTGTTAATATTTTAAATAAATTCCATCTTTTCCATAAGTATTCGTCATATATTTTAAAGTATTTTCATTAAAAATTCTTCCACTGTGGGAAAAGATTAAAGTTTTAACTAATAATTCTAGGTATGATCAGTAACCCAATTAGTCAGTTATTTGTTTAAGAAAAACATGGATGACAAGAGCGGGTGTTTTTTTTTTTTTATTTATTTACTTTTTAATTGATTTAGTTAGAGTAAACGACCCAATCAACTCGATAAGCACGTAGCAATTTTTATTATTATTATTATTATTATTATTATTATTAATAATCTTTTATTTAATTATTATTTTTTTTTTTTTTTAAACATGCTTCCTTTTCATTAGCTGATTCACAGGTATGAAGAAGAGCAGGATTTATAAATTCTGCAAAGAGAACAGTAGAACAAATCTTTACAACGTGGAGACCTGTAGGGTCGGATAACAAGTCGGGGGTGGGGCTGTCCGAACCGATTTGAGGAGTTAGAACCCCGAAATCAGCAATGAAGACAGCAATCATCACCGAAACGCATTCGAAAGTATTTTGCAGCGAGAGACCCTAGAAACTATTAACGTAGAAAACTTTCTGGCATTTAAAGACCTCAACAGTGAAAGGGTGTGATTTTTTTGCTAAGCAGGTTTGTCGGCATATGTACGTCGAGGGAGCATAGTCCAACGTGTTCATCAGAGCACATTCCATTAAAATACTTATAAAATAAGCACAGAGATGCAACATTGTGGCGACGGGACAAGGGTTAGATATTAGTTGACAAAGTGGGATATATTAGATTGAAAACTCTTTTCCGGACCCTATCCAAGAGGATGAGGCTAGTGGTAGAGACACCAGCCCAAATGGGGCAACAATACTCCATGTATGGGCAAATGGTGGACTTGTAGGATACTCTCAGGTGTGAGTAGTCTTCTAGCATGATAAAGGGAACCCACCTTCTTTGCAGCAGCTTTTGCAATGTCCTCAATGTATTTGTTCCAATTTATATTGCCCGTAAATATTAGGCCAAGGAGTTTGAAGGAAGAATTCTCAGGTAAGGTGTTATTTGCCATGGATATAGATAGTTGGAAAAGCGTTTGTAATTGTTAAAGGAGATCAGTTTAGTCTTACTAGCATTAAATGCTACCATCTATTTGCGGCCCCATTCCACTATGGTCGGAGGTCATTTCCTAGTGATGATGCTACAAACAAAACAGTCGATTTAAATTTGCCATGAGTCAGCCCGGAAGTAGTAAGGCTTAGAAAACTGTCATGAGAACGCTCATATCAGTGCGCAATCTGATCTAACTGGAGATAGCGGAACATAATTATCATATAGAAATTTTACTGCTTCCTCATATGGCAAATAGCAGCAATGAATTTTAAATTATCTAAATTTATTTATTGGTTGATTCCGGCTTTCAGCATATATCATCTCAACAAAATGTTCAAATCAGTCAATGTTTCCAATGCTTTTAGGCCATGTCTATGTGTTACAGAGCGCAGATGCATGTACAGTAGTGGAACATTTTGTCTAGAATATATATGCTTAAAGCGGGAATCAACCAATAAATAAGTTTGGATAATTTAAAATTCATTGCTGCTATTGTAACTCTTGCTTCTCTTATTTTGTCCTTTAGTCCTTATATTCAATGATCTATGTTTCTGATAAAGGGGGAAGAATTGCTACTTTCTGACTCAGAATCTTTTCATCTCAAACTCATCGTTGGTTGGGTTTTGACCTTGAAGTAGATTTTTTTAGCTCCTTACATTAACGGTTTCATGCTTTGTCAAGAGCGATTTCCATAAAAAAATATTCATGACTAAAATTTGTAAGAGAAATCAGGCAAATAGCGAAGTTTATTAATAGCAAACATGTTTGGATTTCAGAAAGGAATATGGATTTTATTACTAATTCTATTGGCAGGTGACATTTTTTAGCGAATGTATGTGGGAAGTGGCATCCCCTTGTATTATGCTATTGTCAAAGCTGATTTGGCATTATTTTTCAGGAGAGCTGAAGAAATATAAAGTATTATAGGGTATCGGAGCCGTCTATGATTTAAACAATAAGTCATTGCTTGTACGTTAGGCTATTATTAGTCTGGACTAATGTTTAAGAGTGCTGGAAAAGAATACTAGATTATAGGTTATTAAGGTCTTCCATGATTTAAAAAAAAGGTCTTATTCTTATGAATTATTATGGGATTAGTTAATAAGACTACAGAGAGATTTCCAACCGTAGAACCCTCCCACTATTCTCTATTTTCAGTATATTCATTACCTTAATGGTTGACTGCCAATACATTACCCTTGGCGGTAGATACAATGGAACAATGTCTCTCACCTGATTATTATTGGCCCATGTCCAGCCACGCCCTCTCCTTCAAGCCAAATCCACACAATTTGTTGATGACTCGGTAAAAGATAGGAGAAAGAGAAAGAGAAAGAGAGAACAACAGAGAGTGTGATAGTAGATATATATAGAGAGAGGAGAGAAATGGGGGTGTAATCAAAGGAGAACTCAAACAAGAACCAATAAGTAGAAGAAAAAAAAAAGGGGAATTCACTTGAACAGATCAAGTTGCCAAAAATACGATATATATGGCCTAAATCTATTGTTTCTTTCGGTGGACAACTCGTCCGTTCAGAATTCCCAGCCAAAATGTGAACATGTTTTTTATTTGTTTTTTTTGTTTTGTTTTTTTTACTGGAAGGAGTGCGAGGTGCGGAACGGTATTTTAAGCAGAATTGCAGAGTGGGAAAATATAGTGTCCAGCTCCGATTTCGACTCTGAAAATTCTGAACCTCGATGTTTTATTTCGGAGTCTTCCAATATCCAGACTGTCTCTTGATTCTTTTGGATATTAAAAAGAAAAAAAGAATCCGACCCAGAGCATTCTTATGAGTCCGTCTGTCTCCAACTGAATTCTTGTTAAAACTCTGACTCCACAACCCTGCTTTCAAGAGAGAAAAACAAAAGAAAATCAAAATACTCAATTATTAATTTCTCAACAAGCCTTAAAACAAAAGCACTTAACATATAATATATAATATTATTTAGTTGTTTATGACTCATTTTTCTAAAAGTTCATTTCGGTTCTTATTTTTACAGCGTTTCATATAAAATGCTTTATTGTTAATGTGTTCGATGTAATGAATTTGCAATAATTTCTTTCACAGTATAATAAAACAGAAAAAGTAAAAAAAAAATATACAACAAATAAATTTTGTTGTTTTTATTGCATTTTCGCCCCAAACAAGACACAGTGCCACTTTGATGTAGGGGGCTACTTTCTGGGACATAATATGTAGGGGTAATATGTGGGGATCTGAGCAGCAAGATGTCTGTTTACATTACACATGAACTTCTGCATGTCAGTACAGTCGGGAAAACAGGATCCCCGAAGGGAATTCCAAAGTCTAGCAGTCTTAGGGAAGAAACTATTAGAATAGAAGGCTTTCTTACATCCAAGGATTTCTACTGTCTAGGGGTGGGATTTTGCTGCTTGTCGGCTTTGTCGGGGGTATTTACGTTGTGGTGGTACTAGGGTTTGTAGTTCGTCGGATCATCATTAAAGTACTTGTAAAAAAGGCAGAGGGATGCAACATTTCGTCTATGGGACAGTAGTTGAAGCCTAGCTGATAGTGCGGGACCTATTAGGTTGGTGACTCTCTTCTGAACCCTGTCTAAGAGGGAGAGACTAGTAGCAGATCCGCCAGCCGAAATGTGACAACAATAATCCATAAATGTTACCCTTCTACCTACCTGGATAAGTGTTTTATCTTATTTTAAAGCATTTTTTACTTTAAAACAAAAGTATTGTCAAGTCTGGTGAGTTAGAACGGAAAAATATCGATCTCATCTCATCTCATCTCTAGTCCCGATAATTCTTCAAAAATTGAAAATTAAAAAAATACTGGTAGAAACACATCCAATAAATGTCACCAGTCAGGCAAAAATATAATGTTCTACAAGTATTTTGTTTAATTTTTAATTTTTAAGCAATTACTGAGGTTCGACATAGACCACCATTTTTTCTTCATTTTAACCCAACAGACTTGACACTATTTTTGTCTTCAAATAAAAAACGCTTTGAAATAAGTTAAAACACAAAAATATACTTATCCAAATAGGTAGAAAAGTAACTCATCTTGCCTTTGGTAACATTTATTTGTTGGATATTTATTTTTTTCAACTCTTTATTGTTTTGTTGACTATTATCAAAAATGCCCATAATCCTTATTAGGTTCAGTTATGTGCATATTTGAGAGAGCTTCGCCGTATGATTAAGAACAAAACTCTGCCAGCCACCAGAATCTTGGAACTAAGAATCGATTATGAATCGAACGAATGGAGGAAACCATTTAAAAGATTTCTTTTTATATTATTCACAACTTGTAATTTACATCATTCTTATCTTCGACAACATTGTTTTATTAGTTGTTATAACCACAATGTTTTGGCAAGTGTTCTCTCTGGCTTTCTTCAGAAAATTTCTGATACATACTTTTACTTCATTTTATTCTAAAAATGCTGGTGCATTTTTAGAATCACCTCACCATAAAAGAGTTTTATTATTTCAAAAAAAATAGTGTAATTTTTACTGTATGCACTCTGATAGATAAAACATCTTTTTTTTTATTGTCGAGATATTCTAATTTATGGCATGTGTAATTCAATAGAAAAAAAAGTTATATTATTTTCTTTATAGTATAACTTTGGTCGTGCATACCTTGATGATATTAATTTTTTTTTTTTTTTGGTATGTGTGTTGCTATCGTCCACGATTTCAGGGTGGGCAACACTAGGCAACACCACATGCCTCCTGTCCATGCAGTCTGTCCAAAGGGTTAATATTAATTATATATTTAAATTAATTATTACACACTCAAGTCTTTCTTTATCTAACACATACCCTGATGCCTGGGGTATCCAGGATGTTAGAAGTTGATACATGAAGTGGCACGTTGTACATGATCAAACCACTTGCGATGCAGTGTGCACTGCACATCCACCTGATTACAGCAAAGCCATTGTAAATCAATCTCACTATCATGCAAGATGGTAGAGTAAGCACAGACTGAAAAGACTTTGCCCCCAAGTCCTGAAGAACATATGTCTAGATATAAGGATTGGCAGCAACTTCTTGAACTTTGTCACAAGCAACACACCATGGTTAGCAGTGATAGCAGGTTTGCAGTCCAAACAATCATTCAACATGCCATCCAGGTAACAGAAGGTAGTTTCAGGATCAACTGGAATGTGATCTCTCATAAATCCACATTTGCTATCGTTTGATTATCGATTGGGCGAGCAACTCTCAGACATCTGCAACAAAAATAGTCATAATCAACAACCATCCTCCCAGCAAGACCACTACACTTCCTGTGGACCCATAAGTTGCACTGGAAGCATTTGACAGAGTTTGCACGTACACAGGGGAACATGCCAGCATCTTGCAGGAGGTTGAGACCAACAGTGGAGATTAAAAAAAAATAATAGTTTTCTTCATATTTTCTCTCCATGCCTGTCTTCCATGTTCGCAATCTAGAGCTATACTTCAAGGAATCTACGATAATAACACGATCCTTTGCATACAGAAGTTCCTATTGAATACTCACACAGAACCCCAGAAACATAATGAAAAGAAGCGGACTGAGTACTGAGCTCTGATGAATCCTTAATGCCCTCTCTAATATCTTTGCTGTAGTGGCTGTTGACATCCATATGACAACGAGCATTTGTTTACATGCCTGGAACAACACAGACAGCCCACTCCTTCACACCAAAGCTTATCAATACCCACCAAACCAATCATGCGGTCAACTGACTTTTTGAGCTCAGTGAATGCAAAATAGAGAGACTAGTGGCAATAATCATAAACGCTCAGAGTCTTAGTGCATTTTTTTTAACAAAATAAAATAGCTTTTATTTTATTTTGATTTACTAAATATATAATAGCATTATATAGGCCACCATTTTGTATAAACTACGACAGGACAAAACGTTCACTATTTTGATGATTGAATACATAAAAAAAAACTTATTTTCGGTACTGTATGCACCTAAACATGAAATAAATTAATGATTTTGTGCTACAGTAGTTTTAATACACACACAAATAACAGAGTGACTTCGTTATGTCATCTTGCATTAAAAATTTAAAAAAACTATTTGTTTGTTATCAGAATAGATAAGTATTTTAAGTTATTGTAGTATCCATATGAGACATTGAACTATTCAGAAAATAATAAAGCCCATTTTTTATGGCAACATGATTATAGAAATTAAAACCGTAGTTCTATAGGAGAGCGCCCATATTAAATTGAATGTTTCTGATTGTGATTTATAGAACAAACTGGAAATGGCCAAACCGTCACTAAATGAAATGAAACAACCTTTTAACTCATTTTGGTTTGGTTTGTCTATTTTATGACACATCAACCCTTTTTTAAATTATTTAATTGCAAAACACAAAACCGATTGTAAGCAATTTATTGATTGGTTGATTTATTTTGGGGCGGGGGGTTCTAATGGGATTTTATCCTTTCCTATATCATTTTTTTATGAGAAAAACCTTGAGTGCTAGCTTCACAAAGAATTTAAACATGAAACTATAGAATAACTCCTCTTTATAAATGCAACTTGTATAATCGTTAATAAAATTCACAATCCTTTCTGTAAGAAGTTTCAATCACGAATATCCAACAGCCTTTGTTTTATTGCCGTTCAATGATATGTCAGGACATTTTAACGATCGTCTCATGAGTAAGAAGTGTGATCTGATCATGAATAAGGCTTCACACTCACCGGATCTTAACACCACAAATTTTATCTGTAAACTCATCTTAAAGATAATGTCTATCAAAACAATTCATAGACAATTTTGGAACTGGAGAGGCCATTACAGCCAAAATCAAAAAAGGAGTGTGTCAGAGTTATTAACAATTTTTCAGGTCGCACACTGGTGTTCTTATCATGGAACGGCAAAAAATAAAGACTATTGGATTTTTGTGACTGATATATGGTGGACAAGTCAGGCATAGACTGAAGTTTATTTTTACTAAACATCGTTGGATTGTAGAAAAGAGTGTGAATTTTAAGGACGATTTCATGGTTGGGTGGTATTTAATTTGGGTAATCGTTTTTTCTGTCTTCTGTTGCTTGTTACTTCTGAGACTTATAACATAATTAAAGCCGAACATGTTTATCTATTAAGTAAATTGATTAATAAAATTTATCATTAAACAAAACAAAAAAATACTTGTTTGTTATCGAGATTCTAAAAGTGCCAAGAGAAGAGTGTGCCAGAGTTATTCACAATTTTGCACGAAATATCTAGGTTCTTATGATTAGGTATTTATCTCTCACGGCAAGAAGATGTGGTACTAGGGTCATAAAGTGGGATTGAAGAGTCAACACTCCCGAGAAGAAGCACTCTGGCCTGCAAAAAATGCCTGGGCAGCCCCATCGGCATTCCTCGGCATCAGCTCAAAGAGATGATGGAAAAGCCTGGGAGATTTGACTTCCTAGAACTGTATGGGACTAGCAACATTTCTGAAATAGCATAGGCTTTGGTCTTTGGTGTCAGGCGATAAAAAAGAAAACTGTTGGAAATTTTTGACTGAAACTTGGTGGACAAGACAGACATAGACTGAAATTTATTTGTTCCAAATATGTCCGAATTACAAAAAAGACTATATTTTATTAACTCTTCAGCAATTGAAATTTTGTTGGTCTAGACTGTAGAATAGCTGTCTCAAAGAATTTTCGGTTACGGATGTTGACAATGAACCATTTACGATAGCCATTGTAATGAATTGTTGACAATTACAAGAACAATCTTAAACGATTGTTTTTTAAAAGGCAACGAACGTTATTCTGTAAATGTGGTTTAAGTAAAATTTATTCATAATAAAAAAACCCTACTTTTTTGTTATCGAGATTCTTAAAGTTTACAATTATCGAACTATCCATGTCAAAGATTTGACTATTTAAAGAATAATAGTATGCACGTAAATGAGACTATATCGCAGCAAGAAATACCCAGTAAGAAGATCAGAAAGGTAAGAATCATATTTTCTAAACAACGTATTAGATTGTAAGCGTTAAAATAGCCGGAAGTAACCTTGGAAGGCAATGTGGAATAGAGTTGTCTTTTCTTGTTTGTTATAGACACGATGATGTCCCGTTATATGTTTTCCTTTGAGTAAAGATGGCTAATTTGAATGAAGCTATCAAAGAGAGGGAGACAATACAAGTAGGTGGCACATGAGTTGAAACAGAGTGTCTGATTGTGTGCAGAGCAGACTACAAAAGAGTGTGCCCAACTTAGCGAAAGTTAACACCGGACAAAAAAAAAAATAAAAAATAAAAATAAATCACTATTTTTCAGGAAGGTGTGATTATAAAGAAGTGCCACATTTTTTTCTAGGTAAGATTTTTTTTCTTTTGCAGTTAAAATTATGGTACTTATGTATTGTTGGTACCGCGCTGGAATGATATTATTTCGAAAGCAATTCTTAACATGGGTAGGGGAAAATATTTTGTAACTATACTGTGCTTCCACTTAACAATTTAATAATAATAAAAAAAAGATATCGTGAAACTTGAATTTAACCCGAAAAAAAAAAAACTATTAAAAAATAGCGTGGTACCAAAAGATACATAAGCACCAAACTTATTGTTTTATTTCAGTATAAATTGCTGTTATTCTAATTTCTCCATTTTGGCTTTTGGCTGCTTCTATAGGAATCGACTCAAATGTTTCTGGTTGCGCTTTTACAAAACAAACCGGAAATAGCCGAAGCAGTTTACGATTTGAAAGCTACAAAGAAAAAAAAATGCACTATTTGATCCGCGAGCTGAAATAATATTAAGAAAGCCACTCTTAACATGGGGAGGGTGTTTTATAACTATTCTGTACTGTCACCTAACAATTTAATTAAAAAGTATATAGGAAAACTTGAATTTAACTTGGAAATACTATTTTTAGAATAGCACAGATCAAATAGTGCATAAGCGCAATATATATATATATATATATATATATATATATATATATATATATATATATATATATATATATATATATATATAACGTACGACTAATGCGTACGAACCAGGTCAGGGTTATAACCACCCTCCACTTCTCAAAATCAGGGAAAAATATTCTCAAAAAAGGATAGAAAAGAAATACAGATGATTTATGTAGTTTGATATGAATTAATTTGCATATCAATGAATTAGCTGCCTTATATTGACGTTATAAAAAAAAATAAATAAATAAAAAAAAAAGCCGAAGGCGAGAGGACAGGGGTCGAGTGGCTGGTAATGACGAGAACAAGTAAAAAGCGTGGCTACCGATGGTCACGTAAAAAGTCGTGCGCACGCTGTCAATTATTTTTTTATTTCGAATTCGATAACAATTTACTTTCTGATTTGAATAAAATTATTCAGCCCATACGTAGAAGTGGTTAATTGATCTTAGACTTGAGTCAGGGAAAAAGAAATGAAACAATGGTTTCATTTAATGTTGGTACTAATTGACTGTTCAGCGAGGGATCGGCCATTTTCGGGCCGGTTTTGTAAATCGCAACCGGAAACAATAAGAAATATGATACTTATGCAGGGTGAAAGTGCACTGGGGAGACCACTCGAAGACTTTAAGAAGTTGATTACGGGGAAAATTGAAAATAACAAAATGCCTTTCGGAATAAACACTCTCAACCTCCCCATGTTAAGAACGGCTTTCAGAATAAACATTCTTTGGAGGTTGGACAGTAATAGTGCACTTATTGATCCGTGCTGGAATAATAATGTTATTATTTAAAAAGCCATTCTTAACATGAGGAGGGTGTTTTGTACCTATTTTGTATTTTAACCTTACAATTTAATAATAACAGATATTATGAAACTTTAATTAAACTTGAAAATACTATTTAAAAAATAGCGCAGATCAATAAATACCCTAGCACCGGTTGGATAACTAATGCACATTGACCTTATGCAGAATATGGACGGTGCTATTTTTTAGCTAGGGTTTTCAAGTTAAATTCAATTTTTACGGTATCTTCTGTTTATTAAATTGTTTGGTGAAAGTATAGAATACTTACGAAATACCCTTCATGTTAAGAATAGCTTTCTAAATAATAACGGTATTATTTCAGCACGGTTGGTATTCTGCATAAGTAGCAGAAATATTTGTATCAATATGGGTCATGTTCTGTAGAAGTGCCTTCTTTTTAGTATCACTTGTTCATATTCTGGCTTCTCCATCTTGGCTTTTGTTAAATCTCCCATCCGTATTATCGATTATTTTCCCCCAAATCCCACCCCCCACAAAAAAAATGCTGAGCTATGGTTTAGGCAAAAGCTGTCCTTGAATTTTCTTGAATAAAATCAAATCCTTAGGAAATAAAAACAACAAAAAGAAAATGATTTAAATTAAGGAATCGTATTTTTGGCAGACAATAGATGGCAAGAAATACCAGAAAAATGTAAAAATATATTCTCTATGAATTTTAAATTCTTGATTTGAGAGAACCAGTCAAGGATAAACGGTTAATATTTTCTTCCACACTGAACATTATTATATTTTTATTCCCCCTTTAAAATAAAAAAAATATGGCGCCGAAAAAAAAAAAAACTCTGAACATTTTGGCATCATTAAAGATAAAACTTTTTTTTTTTTTTTTTTAGGAAAATGGCGAATTTTGAGATAGATAAAAAAATATAGCTGATAAAAAGTGGGTACTTCTGCAGTATACAGACAATGCTGAATTAATGAATTCATTGTTTAGAAACCCATTCTTAACATGAGGAGGGTGTCTGTTAATTATTTTGTATTTTCATCTAACAATTTAATAAACAAAAGATACAGCAAAAAGTTAATCTAATTTGAAAATTCTGCCTAAAATATTAGCAAGGTTTATAAACTTCAGAAGTACCAAAAAATATCTATCTATCTATCTATCTATCTATCTATCTATCTATTTACCTACCTATCCGTTTGAAACATTGTTAAATTTGTATTTGAAAATTCAGGCAATGAAACCGTTAGAAGCCATACATACAATGCAAAGATGTTTGTTTTTAAGACCAAAAAGGTCTTAAATTTGTCAAGAATCATCTCTTCATCAGAGGCTACAGTATTTGTTTCATATTATTCTTTATTTTATTTTTTCTTAAGATGATCATCACATAAGAAAACTGAAAAACTAATATGGAATTAAAGTGAATGTTTAAAAGAATATGCAAATTATCTCGATCTTTTGCAGATGAATGCCATTTCACGACCCATATATAACAAAGTTGTATTTTCTTTTTAAATCATTAAAACAAAAAGTTTTTATATGAATACACACGAAAAAACAAATTTATAGGAGTGTGTATATATACGAGGGGCGTGCAATAAGTAATGCCCCTGACCCACTTCACATAGCAGTAGAGCAACGAAACTTGGCACAGTTATCAGTCTTTCTCTACATAGGAACCACCCAGAGTTATGCATTTCTCCCATCGTTTGATGCAGCTCTAGAGACCGTTTTTGTAAAACACTCCAGGTTGGTCCTCCAACCATGACGTGACTTCAGAAATCAAGGCTGCATCATCTAGGAAACGCTTTCCTTTCAAAAACAGCTTCATGGCTGGGAAGAGGTGAAAGTCAGAGGGTGCTAGGTCGGGAGAGTAGGCAGGATGGGGAAGGATTTCATAACCTCATGCCCGTGCTTCTGATCTGGCGACATGCAAGTTGTGGACCGGAGCGTTGTTCTGCAGAAGGAGGGTACCTTTGCTGATCTTGCCCCGCCTCTTGATTTTGATAGCTTCCCTTAATTTCCTCAAAAATGAAGCATAATAGGCCCCTGTAATTGTGGTATCCTTTGCCAGGAAATCTGTCATCACTACTCCGTCCTGGTCCCAGAAGACTGTGAGCATGACCTTCCCAGCAGAGGGCTGCACCCTTGCCTTTGGAGGTGGTGAGTACAAGTGTCTCCACTGCATTGACTGGGCTTTGGTCTCTGGATCATGGTGATGGACCCAGGTTTCATCCTGTGTAATCAGTCTTTTGAAAAACTTCGACTCATCTTCTTGGCACATCTCCAAATTACTCCTTGTGCACTCAACGGGTTTTTGCTTCTGGAATGGTGTGAGCAACCTGGGAATCCATCTGGCAGACACCTTATGCATATGTAAATAGTCATGAATGATAGTTTCCACAGACCCTGTACTAATCTTGACATCTTGGGCTATTTGGCGAATAGTAATGCGCCGATCTTCCAAAATGGCAGCCTCAACTTGACGGACAGATGCCTCATCAATGGCAGAAGGGGGGAGGGGGAGGTAACCAGGTCTGGGAGCTGTTTCCACAGACTTTCGGCCATGTTAGAATTCACGATGCCAGCGTTTTACAAGGTTATATAATGGGGCATTCTCACCATAAGTTTCTTTCATTTCATCAAAAGTCTCCTGTGGTGTGCGTCCTTTCAAATACAAAAAACCGGATCACTGCTCGACATTCAACAGGCTCCATTTCACACCTGACTCAGTTCAAACACCTGTAAAACCGAAACCACAATTAGTTCAGAGCTGTAATTTGCCACATAACCTGTAGAGATATAAATCATTGCACATGCAAAATTTCAGCTAGATCAGACATCTGGAAGTGGGTCAGGAACATTACTTATTGCACGCCCTTCGTATAAATTCAAACACGGTAGTCATTTAGTCACGGTAGTCATTTTAGTCATTTAGAACTGCTTTAAAAGCTTCACCGCTCACTCATTTTTCGACCAAATTTCAAACAATTGGTTAAGCGTAAACATGGAAAAGTTAAGGACTAGTTGTTATAAATGGAAAAGAAAAGGAAAATATATTCTAGTAAAAAATTATAAATTCATAACTTAAAATATTGCAACATTAAGAATTGATTATTTAATGTTAAAGTGAATTTTTAAAAAAATTCTAAATATATAGTAAAGTATAAAAGTTTATAACTTTTCTTTATTCATTTTATATTGGTGACGCGCAGAAATACAAAATATTATTACGAAAAACATTTTTAAAAACTTTTTTTTACAAGTACATAATTTTCGACAGATCTTTTGGTCTTCCTCAGTGTAGATTATATAAAAAAATTTTTTAAGGTGTATATCCCTTATAACATCGTCCAAATTGTTTCAAATAGCAAACATTCGAATGAACGTGATAGAAATATTTATCATCATTTGCAGATCTGCTTGTTATTGAAGAGTCCAGTGCATAACAGACCTGCTCGCATCAGCTTCAGGTAAATCTGTGGTTTTTAGCAAAAGCTATACCGCTATACTGTCTTAGTCTATCCCTCCTGTCTCTCTGGCTGGCTCTTCAAACTTCCTCATATAAAGACGTGTGGGTGTGTAAGTTGCGTGTGTATATACATATATAAGAGAGAGAGAGAGAAAGGTTAATACGTTTGTGCCTGCAGACTACAAAAAAATCAATAAAAAAATCAATAATAATATCAAGAAAAAAATCGACTGCTCAAGTAAAAGCGCAAGATACCATCTGATTAAGTTTATTGCTAAAAGGTTCCCTGACAAGTTTCTGTAAGATACATGCAATTCTGACAATGTTAGTTTTATGAATATTTCACTCACTCTCAGCTTGAACTTTAGTCTCGTGTCATTAAAAAACAACTTTTGTAGTAATAAGTCAAAACTTACTAAGGATAAAAAGCCACTCAAGGATAAGTATTAATAAGATTGCCAATTGGATTGTTGAACACTACTATAAGAGAGTTGGAAACAATGAGTGAAAAGGACAGGATTTTATTACCTAAGAGCATTGTCTTCATACTATTTTGTCTATTCCATCCTGCGAACAAGAAATCTTCCTGGACTGAGTCATTTTTTATTTCTTTATCCCAGCCATAGTGTCCCCTTTTTTGGAGAGCTGGATTTTCTCCACATTAAAAATCAACCTTGTGGATATTTCTCCCTTCGTGGAGAATCAAAAAAATCGGGGTGAGTATTTGTTGACATTAGACTTGAAGATGAACATATATGTAGTCAGCCCAGGAGCAATCTGGTGGTATTGTGTTGGAAAGAAATTCTGTTCATGAAAGTACATAGGGGAAGAAACAAAAGATCTATGCAATAATTGTATCTAGACGAGTTCTTGCTGTGAATGATTTACAGGGAAGGCAGAGATGACTTGATAAAGCATCTACCATAAAAATAATGATAGATTAGAAAAAGACGAACATTAGATCACCAAAGTTAAGCAACGTTCAGCCTGGTCAGTACAAAATGGGTTACCATTTGGGAATACTAAGTGCTGTATGTATTCAGGTAATTGGGTATGTATAATACCTGAGGGATTAAAACAACCATTGGGCAAGGTATAGCACCTGCTAGCCTCCCTCTGATATTCAAAGATAGAACTCTTATAGTGTTATATCGTCGATTTCGATATCAGCAGATAATTTCGAGGTGAAATAATTAATGAACCATGGGTTTGGCAGCATAATAAGGTTTATTGTACGAATTGTATAAAATATGAATATGCTCTGAGGAAGATGTTAAATCATTTAAAAAATGTTTAAATTTCAACAGTATTTACGCGGTTAATGGTAGCCGAATGGATTAGGTCCTTACTAATGAAGCTAGAGGTGGCTTCTGTTGCCGGGTTCGACTGGTGTTAATTGTGACACCCTGCACTGATGATTCTCAAAAGGATGAAACGCTAGTATCTGTAGATATTTAATAATTATTATAGTAAATAATTATATATAATCATTGGATTAATGTCTGTTTTGCATGCTAGTAAGTGTTGGGTGGCATTTAGAAATTAATTTCCAAACTAGACTATTTCTGCCCAGGTTTTTATTTATCCCTCTTTCTCTAATGGCGTAATAAAAGAAAAATATAAGGTATTTGCAGTTTCTCTCCCAATTTTCGGATTTTTTAATCATGTTCAAAGGTATTTTATTTCCTTTTTGGTGGATTGAGTGTTGCTATGTCTTCTGATGAGTTAAGAGCAAAATAGATTAAGTGATTGATATAATAATTAAGTGAATGATTTTGTGCTACGAAACAGATACTGTCAAGAATTGTAAGTGTAAACTGAATTAAAGGAATAAATTGTAAGATGGTCAACACGCCACAAAGTACCTGAATCCTGATGCAATATTCCACCTGCATCAGAGCCAGATTAATCCTCAGACGAAACACTGCTGTCATACTTGGAGAGGTGCTGCTCTGAGCACTCTTTCTTTTCTTGACAGAGTACAAAATCAACTTCGCAATTTGGTTGTGTTTGACTTAGTTTCAACATCTTATTCCCCCGAATAAAACATTCACAACAACATCTCTCTGATAAAAATCACAGCAAAGAACTTCACTCTCTCCCTCTCGATTACTTTTCCAAAAACCAAATGGAACTTCAATAAAGTTTTTTCCTCGAGCATCGTAACTGACTACATCATGTTTATCTTCTAATCTATTGTAAACGCTTGTTAAGCCATTCTTTTATAAAATTCTTTTCAGTAATATTCTGCCCAATTCCACCCACAGCTTCCCTTACTTTTGTGATAGCAATCCAACCATCAGTCCTTTTAACCTTTATCATATTATATTATTATTAATAACTATCATATTATATTATTATTAATAACTAGCATATTATATCATTATTAATAACTAGCATATTATATTATTACTAGCAAAAGTACCCGTCGCTGACTGGGTTCAAAAGCAGCCTACAGAAAATGGACTCTGATTTATTAAAGTATGATAGGTTATGAAAAGGAAGGATTATAAAGAGATAGCTTCGAATTTGAGGGTATCAAAACCAAATCAAAATATGATGAAAGTAAAAATAAAATAGATAAACCCCATAATTTATTATACCATACCTGTTCACACTGAAACACTTATCACAATATTCTGTGGACCTATATTAAAACACCTTGTTAAACTTTGTGACATATTTCCATTCTATGGAGGTCAGGTGCGAACGAACACCCTATAATTTTATTATATCATATTTCTTCAAACTGAAACATAATTATCAAAGTATACTTACGCAGATAGATATGAAAAGTTTTCATTAAAGTTTGTCTCTATTTCCATTCCACGGAGGGCAGGTGCGAATGCAGACCCCACAACTTTATTATACCATCCCTATTTAAGCTAAAACATACTTATCAAAATATTCTTATGTACATCTATATCAAAACACTTGTAAACGTTTTTTTTTCAATTTTAAAATTTTTTATTTCCATACTTTGTGGACCAGGCGCGCATGCAGACCCCACAATTTTAATGAACCACCGTTCTGCGAGATCAAACATACTCATTTCTGTGTCTCGATTCATCTTCTATCATTATATGTAATCAGTTTTCTATGATAGTCAACCATATAGGAGCCTATTCGTGACCACACACACACACACACACACACACACACACACACACACACACACACACACAGCTTTATATTATAGATTAATAACTAGCAAAGATACCTGTGCTTCAGACGGGACTTTGCTGTAGGCTCAGTTATCCGACGTTATCCTTTGACCTTGACCTAGAAAAATAGTGTGCACCATTCCTAGGTTGGAGGCCATCATCATGCCAGGTTTAGTCATGAACAGTCCAGGGGTGTGGGCTATAGGAAAATATATATACATAGATTATCTTGACCTTTAATTTGGAAAATGGGGTGCACCATCCCTAGGTGAGGGATAATCATCAGGCCAGGTTTGATCAGGATCGGTCCAATGTAGGAGAGTAAAATCCATCTATATATGTTTCACTATGGCCATATGTTTTTAATTACTTCTGTGCATGAACCATTTGATTTTATTCAAGGGTCCAAAGATGTTCAGTATTATTGATCTATTCTTAGATGGATAGTTTAATTCAATAATAACGGTTAACAGTGTATTTCCTAACGATCTATAAAGAAACCTAACAATATCCCTGCTAATAATATATAGCAAAATTAAATTACAGCAACCTTTTCTCTAAAATGTTTCTTTTATGCGGGGTTCGAATTGGATGCCAGAAAATATTGTACTCTAGTAGCTTCTTTTCTCGAGTCGCTTGCCCTTGTAATTCTTTGTCTGTTTCCCTGACTGTACAAACATGCTGAAATTTAAATGTAATGCGAACAAACATATTACTGCACAACTCTGTACTTAGGATTCCCCCTATAAATGTGTCCCCTTTATGTCTAAGTGGAAATATGCTTTGTCTGAGGTGAATAAAAAAATTTTTAAAATTCAAAATTATGTGATTGGTCATCAGATATATGCATGCACACAAGCAAACAAAATGGCCCTTTTAAATTGTGTGGAAAAAATAAATGTCTTGTGTTTTCTGTAAAAATATTTGCTTTTTTATATTGAGAATAGCAAAGAAATAAAGGCAACGTTTTATGTAAAGAACAAATAATTGTAATCCCTGAAATGAAAAGGAATCAGTATCTTAAAGAAAAAAATCAATATTTATAATAAAAAATACTTTTAAAAATGCTTTTGATGAACTAATAATGAATAATAATAAAAATCTATAATTCTTATAAATGGATTTAACGACTTGTTTTAATTTTCCATGGAAAATTCTGGTTAACAATTGCAGACAGAACCAAGAAAACTGATTATTCATTTGTTGTAAAAATCGAAATAGGAGAATTCAAATTTTCATTAATGATTGCAAAATTAGAAATAAAAAAAAAACGCCATAAAAATAAAATAAAATAAAAATAGCATCAACGAAATGCTCAAATTTATAATTGTCTTATTTCACTGAAGTTATGAACGATTTGTCCAGAACAGAAAATAATTATGAATATGCATTTTTATCCCCTTGAAAATATAATCGAAATTTTATGATCATATTTTACTTCATGACAGGAAACAGTCATGCATTAATTTTTATTGAATAACTTTCAATGATCTGTCAAATTCAGCAGCCATATTGAATTGAAAGCCGCCATCTTGAATATTTTGATCCTGTCCGTTGCAAATCCATATTTTACTTGTTATGTTATACATTCCCTTGTGAATGTCGAAATGGTTTTATCTAGAACCCCCATATGGACGCATCGCTATCATAAAATTTATTCCATATCACTGGAAGATGTTCATAAAGAAGAATAACAGAAACGATTCAAACTTATAATATATTTTGTGTACTCTTTTTTGATGAATAAAAAACATATAAAACTGTCGTAAATAGAAAACATAATCAGTTAGAAAATATGACAATAAAAAAGAGAAACAGAAACATCTGAAGCAATTACATTTTGACGGACTATTTTCTTCCTATGTAAACTTATGTGTTTCTACACGGACAGATTCAGCAGCCATATTGAATTAAAAGCCGCCACTTTACTTTCGTTGGACTACTTATACATTTGTTCCCGTGTTTAAATCAGTTTGGTTATTATACGTTTTCTTCTTTGATTCTTTTAATCGTATCAGTTTTCTTTCTTTTTTTTTCTTACGATCCAATTTAATAGTAATGTAAGTTTTATTTTATTTTTATTTTCTCATGCTTTTCATTACGGTTTTCTGATTTTCCTTATGACAAGATTCTGATGAGCATTCATAGAAAATCCCAGATATGTAATCTATACGTGTTTAGTTGTCAACGTTTCAAGGGTATTGAGATATGCTTCCAACTCACAATGACGTGGAATCCTTTTTTAACATTCGACATCTAATCTTTTCCTAACTCATTCTTCTTAATGATGGTTTTTGCAGCATTCAATTTTGTTTCAATCCTGACAAAATAAAGACTTTTATTATGTGACTAACATCCTTCTGATGATTTCTTCTCTCAGAAAGATTGTATTTTCACAATAGATTACAGAATGGAATTAGCTAAAGTTTACTTGGGAAATTTTACTTTCTATTATTTTCTCTACAAGACTGCTTACAGTAACCGGCAGTCTTGATGGTTTGAGTGGATGAACGATGGAGATGGGACTTACTTGCTATTCTCTAGTGCAATGTAATGATGTATGGAAGTGAAACCTGGTCAGTGAGGCTTGAGGCTATGTGTTGCATGGAGAGAAATGATAGGATGAATATTTAATGTGAATCTTAAAGATGGGCTTAGACATGACCTAAAAGGAAGATTAATTCTGAACAGTATAAAAGAAGAGGATTCATTGGTTTGGCCACATTGAAAGATAAGTTTTGGGGTTAGTACTTAAGGTAGCAGAGTCAGTTGGTAAGGAAAGGTAAAAGAAAATACATTTCTATTTTTGATTTATTATTTACTCATTAGGAGTTTTCAAATCATTATTATTGATTGCTCACTCAAAAATGAGGCTTCTTGACATCTGAATTAAATAAGTTACCCTAAATGCCTAGTATTCTCCATCTATTTTGATCACACAAAACGACTGCAATGGTTATCTTGTTGGTACCAATTATTATTATTATTTGCCTGGTAAGTTGATATCATTACGAATAAACATATACTACACTGCTCCCTCCCAAAGGACATACTACACTACAAAGGAAATACTACACTACATTCCTCTTAAAAAATGAGGTAATGCCTGGGAGAACGGTATCATAGCAATATATATACTACTTTCTCCCGAACTGAGCATTTAAATATAGTACATTAGTCTGAAATAGTAAACCGTATTAAGATATAGTACCATAGTACACTAACAGAAGTAATAGTATAGTTTCTCCAACTCTCCATTATTAATAGAAAGAATAGTAGTTTCGTCCTCGGACGGACTGATATAAAATCTCCATTAGTAATAGGTTATTATAATTCGTTTGTTGAATTTGTAATAGGGGTGACAAAACTGATAATGGTTGATCAGAGCTCTGTCAGTGAGGGGGAGGTAACTTTGATACACTTGCAATCTAACTGATGCTCGTTCATTTTGTTGTGAATTGAAATTTCATTCATAAGCTGATGCATTGTTTGTGTGAACATTTTGTTCATGAGCCGATTTCTTCATAAATAGTGATATCCATTAACTGACTATTTCTGTAACACTTCTAACGGTAGAAGAATTTTCGTGCTAACATTTTGATACACACCAGGAACATATGAACGACAGATAATATCCAGCATGAACAAAATGAAGAAGAAAAATAGGAAGTAAAAACAAAATTGATTTTTGGATTGATACATCCGGAGGCGGCAGATTCTAATCGCCAATAGAATGGAAATAACCCGCCAGAGATGGCTGCGTATTGTCATTCTCAAGTGAAACTGATGTCGTGATAACCTTTTCCCAGTGTTGCTTGACCTTTGGTCCTGCTAAAGGTTAAGTGTTTTATCCTGAGCTACCGCTGCTGGTCATCAGTGCGTGGCGATTCTCTGTTGGCATGGATCACGGATGACAAGACATCATTCCGATTACGATTATTTCAGTTGAGTTTTTAATATGGAGACACGATTCTTATGCCCCTTGCACAAGATTTGTACAAATATATCTAAGTGTGTATGTTTAATTCACTCAAGAAAACCTACGTTCGTATATCTATGCCTATTCCATCTTACACACAAAATGGCATTTAATCATATCTGCACTCAATCTCAGTTTGATAAGTATCAAACAGTGACATATTCAGTACATATTCTCTCAGCTTTCTAGGTATTCACCTACAATGATAATATATATTTTAAATAAATATTAACAATTATTTTTATGTTTATGGACACTAGTGTTTCATACTTGCACAATTATCAGGGTAGAGATTAATACTTACTACCAATCGGAAGGTTCAAACTCAGTCACAAAGTCACCGGTGACTTTACAGGTCGGTATTCTACCTCCAAATCGTCAGAAATTAACACCAGAATTTAGGGAAATTAAGTATCTATAAATGTCAAACCAGCGGGCATAAACAGTAATATATAGTGCTTGTGTTATGTTGATTAATCGGACTATTATTCTCATCTTGGCTGTTATTAGCAAAACGTTTCGATCGCTACAACCTGCGCCCTTCTTCGAGTGTTGAGGACATGCTTCTTTTCTTACTAAGGAAAAAGACGGTTGGCTCTGCATTACAATTCTTGTAATGCAGAGCCAACCCTCTTTTTCCTTGTGGCAAGGAGAATTTCAGGACGACTGGAGACAATGCCGAGATAAGCGAAGAGCACATACAGCTCCTGGAAATCCCAAATGGTCATCGATCTGGTATTGGCCAGGTTCATTGTTGCTTAACTTTGGTGATCTGACGGGAACCGGCATGTGATTATGCTGTATACACACACACAGTGACTTAATAATAATATAATAATCTCACATAATAGCGGAGATATAGATATAATTTATTTCTGTTCAATAAAAACAAATAATTTAAATCATTTACTACTGAACTCCAGTGTTCATCTTAATCAGTCTAATTCTTTGTTTTATTCTCTTAAAATTAAATTTGAAATGTCTTCATCTATAATATAAAGCTGTGTGTGTGGATGTGTCTGGTCACGAATAGGCTCCTATATGGTTGGCTATTTTAGAAAACTGATTACATATAATGATAGAAGATGTATCGAGACACAGGAATGGGTATGTTTGATCCTGCAGAACGGTGGTTCATTAAAATTGTGGGGTCTGCGTTCGCGCCTGGTCCACAAAGTATAGAAATAAAAAAATTAAAAAAAAACGTTTGCAAGTGTTTTTGATATAGATGTACATAAGAATACTTTGATAAGTATGTTTCAACTTGAATAGGGATGCTATAATAAAATTGTTGGGTCTGCGTTCGCGCCTGGCCTCCATAGAATGGAAATAGGGACAAACTTTAATAAAGACTTTTCATATCTATCTGCGTAAGTATACTTAGATAATTATTTTTCAGTTTGAAGAAATATGGTATAATAAAATTCTGGGGTGTTCGTTCGCGCCTGACCTCCATAGAATGGAAATATGTCATAAAGTTTAACAAGGTTTTTTAATATAGGTCCACAGAATATTGTGATAAGTGTTTCAGTGTGAACAGGTATGGTATAATAAATTATGGGGTCTATCTATTTTATTTTTACTTTCATCATATTTTGCTTTGGTTTTGATACCCTCGAATTCGAAGCTATCTCTTTATAATCCTTCCTTTTCATAACCTATCATACTTTAATAAATCAGAGTCCATTTTCTGTAGGCTGCTTTTGAACGCAGTCAGCGACGGGTACTTTTGCTAGTAACATATAATAGATGTATTTCGAAAATTGAACTCCTAAAACGATTAAGGTATTTCCTAGATTAAACGGCTACATTTTTTATTTTTATTTACACAATAGTTGGGTATAAATAACTTTTAAAACTTAAAATCTTTTAATGCATAATGAATTTAATCCTTATTTTTAAAACTAAAATATTATATACTTCAATCAATTAAATTATTCAGTATAAAATGGCTTCCGGTTGGAATAATTTTGTTTTATTTATTTTCTGGGTGTGTATATTTTTAATTGAATTTTCTTAATATTTTTTGCTAGCTGAAAATGAAAACATTCACCTGCTATCTCATACATTCCAACCGAGAGATTTTTTAAAGGTCTTAATCGTCCTCCCCCCTTACATGTAATTGCTTGGATCTCTCCTGCACTTTGTTCACTGGGTATATTTGCCAAGTAGTTTTTTAAAATTCTTTTTTATGAGTCTGGTTGCTTATATACTGGAAAGATTCCAGTTTCTTTTCATGTCGTACATAAGACCTTGGTATTTCGTTATATTTTCCTTCTCAACTCTGTTTAATCCAGCATTATTGAGGACACTAACTTCTACTATGGTTGCTTCTTTCTCCTTGTCCCATGTCATTATGGCAGGTTTAATAGCCCAATTTCCAAAGTACGTAGCTATAGGAACTGCATAGTCATAGTGGATGGTGCATGACTTATTTCCAACTGTTCTTTCTGGTGTATATTCTCAAGACTTGCTGTCACTTTCGATATTTAACTTTTTTTTTTTTTTAATTTTCTTCCTTTGAAGATTGTAACGCTGGATATAGGGCATCCAAACCAGCTGCCAACATTGCCCTGCTTTTTATTGAAACCAACCGAGAGCTCTTTTTAGTATCCTCGTTGTTCCCGTAAGTGCAATTGTCTGAATCTCTTTTGCACTTGGTTCATCAGGAATATTAGTTAGGTAGGACTTCAGGTTCTTCTTCATAAGCCCTGTGGCACCTATGATAACTAGTATGATTGAAATCTGTCTAAGATTCCAGTTTCTTTTCATATCATACATGAAACCTTGATATGTGATCTATTTCTCACTTTCAGCTCTGTTCAGCCTCCATCATTAGGAACACTCACTTCAACCAAGGTTGCAACTCTCTCTGACTTATTCCGTATAACTATATCAGGTTTCACAGCAACATTTTCCAGGTAAGTGACGATAGGGATTACATGATCGTAATTTGTATGTGCGTGTATGTGCGTTTGTATGTGCGTGTGTGTGCTGAGAGTGACCTGAAAACACACTGTCACCGTCATATACTAAAGCTTTCATGTTTACCAAAGTCAAAAATACTTTTTATTTGAATCATTTGTTTTTTGTTTTGTTTTTAAGAAATAGAATTCTAAGAGTTAAAATTCCATTATAATGATTAGGGCTATGACATAAGAATATTCTTATCATTGTTTTAACCTTTGAGTATATATCCAACACAGACACAGTTAATCAATCGAGAGCCACATCACTCTATCTAAAAACATATAAGAATTCTTTCATTTTTTAATTAGAAATAAGGTACTTGTATAGTATCCTACCCAAGAAATAAGGTACTTGTACAGTATAGTACCCATATTAAAAACAAAGGAAATATTACTTGCGACTTACATAAAGGTAATCAAAACCGAAAATCATGTAATATATTCGAGTAGTATGACATTTATATAAGAAATAGGTGCTTCTTTGCTATAGCACTCTGATGTAAAAACAAATAAACTCTCACCTGTGACATACGGAAAAGTTAGCACAACAGAAAATTATGTAAAATTATCGAGTAGTTTCATCTATATCTTAGAAATGACGTACTTGTACATTATCCTGCTTAAGAAATAAGGTACTTGTGCAGTATAGTACCCATTTGAAAAAAAAAACAACAAAGAAAATCCTACCTGTGACGTGCATAAAAGTTATTAAGACTGAAAATAACGCTATATATTCGGGCAGTATGACTTTTAAATGAGAAATAAGGTGCTTCTTCACTATAGCATCCATATGAAAAAAAACAAACAAATTCTTACTCTAGACGCACAGAAAATTCAGCACAACAGAAAATCACTTAAAAGTATCGAGTTCTTTCATTTTCAAATTAGATAAAAGGTACTTCTACAGTATCCTACCTAGGAAATAGGGTACTTGTACAGTATATTACCCATATGAAAAACAAAGAACACCTCTCCTGTGACGTACATAATTTATCAAAACCGAAAATCATGTAATATATTAGAGTAGTATGACATTTATATAAGAAATATGGTGCTTCTTCACTATAGCACTCTGATGTAAAAACAAACAAACTCTTAACTGTGACATACAGAAAAGTTAGCACAACAGAAAATTGTGTAAAGTATTTTAAATATGTGTTGTGCATTACCCGCCCTAGGCAAGGAATTTTTTTCCCATATACGTGCTGTAAATTTCCTGTCCTAGGGAAGGTACAATTATTTCATACATATATTACCCGTCCTAGGGTAGGTAAGATATTCTTTTGCTCAAGATGGCCAATGATACATGGAAATCAAAAATTCCTCTATTCTAAAAATAACAGATATGTTCAAAATTTTTTCTCATTGTCTTATACAGTCCCGAGCAACGCCGGGTGGCCTTGCTAGTAAAAATTAAAAATGCTCTCGGGTAACAATTTGTATCCACAGTATATATATATATATATATATATATATATATATATATATATATATATATATATATATATATATATGTTATTTGTTTTTGTGATACGTTTTGAATGAATTCAATTATTACGAAAGTGCTTTTTACCTAAATGCGAGTTGGGAATAATTTTCCCTTTAACCAATTTGGTACCCCCACAGGGGGAGCGGTATATATATATATATATATATATATATATATATATATATATTATTTTTAAAATATAATTATCCACTGACACGTGTTTCGTTTAGGTAAAAATGCACTTTCGTAAATAATTGAATTCATTCAAAACGTATCGCAAAAACAAATAACATCTAAATAAATCGCAATATATCCTAACTGTCGGCGAGATGGACCAGCGGGTAAAGAGGTCAGGCTCATTACCCTGGGGTCCTGATTTCGAATCTCGCTAGATTCAGCCACTCTGATGAGTCGTAGATGACGAAACACGTGTCAGTGGATAATTATATTTTAAAAGTAATATATATATTTTATATATATATATATATATATATATATATATATATTTTGTTTATAGTCATCTCTTGGAGATGACTATAAACAAAATTAATATAAAAAGGCATATCAGAAGAATTGAAACATTGAATAAAAGGCATAACAGATAAAATTTGTCGATTTTGTTTTATTAAACCTATACATATAGATATAACTAGTCATAAGACTTAACGTTGCCCAGGATTGAATTAGTATCAACAAATGTTCCACAATGCCAATATTTTGATGTCATCAAACTCAATAAAATTTCTGACTTTTGTTTACTCAAATCGATTGATTGCCTACTCTAACCAGGGATCCACTGTGTGCACATGGTTCCCCACAATGACTTAGTTCGGAATACATTGTAATCTACTTTGCCCTGTATAGAAGCTATTGTTGATTTTATAAACTTATTTTTGTATAATGGGTTGTAGTTTAAAATGCAAAAGTCAAGTATCATGTTCTAGTTATGGTTCAAAATATAGGTCCTTCAAGAAGGCTGACTGGGAAACCATCAGAGATAACATCAAAGATGCTCCATGCGGAAAAATCTTTTCTTTTCCTATGGAACAAGGTGCAAATGGTTCAAAGCAACAATTGAAGCACGTTCCCACATGGAAGTTCTATAGCAAACCACACTCTCCCCAATGGTTTACTTCTACTGGCACAGTTGCCATTGCTCAAAGGCAGCATGCATTTTGCAGATTTATCCATATAAATGGCCCAGTATAAATAGACAAGTATATAAAAGCTAGAAATAATTATGAAAGAGCTGCGGTTAAGGGAAAACATACTGAAACCACCAGTAAACGTATTGAGTTGGAGAAATTAGGAACTCGTGATTTTTAGAAAATTTATAACAATGTAGTAATTAATAGACCGTCAACAATTCCTCCACTATCCAACAACCTTGAGGTTTGCACGGCAACCAAGAAGGTTAACCTGCCTGCCTGATGGTTTGTCTCCAACTCCACTTTGGACCCAACAAACCACTCCCTCCCAGATTTTCCTTTATGGAGAGAAACTACACTCGATGATCTGAAAATCACCCCTTCCCATGTCCGTGATATGATATTAAAAAAACCCAGACGAAGGCATGCGGGCCTGATCTCATCCCAGATATACTATTAAAAAAAAATGCTCTACAGAAGTTGCCCCAGTTCTCTTCAAACTTTTCAACAATGTCTTATCAAATCTTGTTTTTCTGACTATTGGAAAATTGCTTCTGTCATACCAGTGTACAAGAATTCTGGCAAAATAACTGACCCACTAAATTATCATCCTATTAACTTCCTGTCTCTCTTCTCTAAAACCTTTGAGTCTGCTGTAGATATCCTAACTGTAATCTGTGAACGTATATACCATGCACTTGATAATGCAGGGGAAAATAGGGTAGTAGCCCTAGATATATCTAAAGCTTTTGACAGGTTATGGAATAGCGGTCTTTTCATGAAAATTAAATCATATGTTATTACTAGACAAATATTTAATCAAATCTTTCCTTAAATAAGAGAAAAATCCATGTTATCCTCAATTGTCGTACGTCCAAACAACATGAGATAAATGAGGGGTGTGTCTCGGGTCTATCCCTTGACCTTTATTATTCCTCATATTCATAATTGACCCTCCTGATAAATTGTCTCCGAGATGGATATATTTGTAGATAACACTATGATCTATAAGGGAAAACGAATGAACACATATGGCGGAAACCTTAGAGGGAGACTTTCAGTCTGTAATGGAATGGAGACAAAACTGGATGGTCACATTCAGTGCTGTCAAGATTAAACTTCTTTCCTTTAATAATTGCAAGAAACCTTCACCACCATTGATTGGCATGGTTAATGATACACTATCTGAAAGCCCTTCATTCAAACTCCTCAGCTTAACGTTCACAGGGAACATGAATCAGAGCAAGTACATTGAAGCCATTGCCAATGCTGGTACAAAGAAGGTGGGTTCTCTCTACTGTGCTAGAAAGCTACTTATGTCTGAAAGTATCCTGTACTTGCACAAGACTACTATTCGCCCATGAATTATTGTTGTCACATTTAGGCTGGTGCATCTGCTACTAGTCTGTCACTCCTAGATAGGGTTCAACAAAGAGTCATCAACCTAATAAGTCCCACACTAATAACTAAAATACAACCTCTTTCCCATCACTGCAATGTGGAATTTCTGTGACTATTTTACAAGTATTTTAATGGAAAAAGCTACGACGAACTCCAAGCACTTGTACGGTCTTAATGTAAATAACCCCAACTAACTTAATGAGCAACAAAATCACACCCCTACACTGTAGAGATGTCTAGATGCTGGAAAGCCTTCGGCTCAAATCGTTTCTTTGAACTGTTAGACTTTCGAATTCCCTACCGGATCTTTGCTCCCCTGACTGTGCTGAGATGCAGAAGTTCAAGTGTAATGTGAACACATTTTGCTGCTCGACTCCTTACAGATTTTGTCCCAACTAGTCGCCCCTTACATCTAAGGGGAACTGTGCTTTGTTTGGGGGGTAAGAAAGCAAAAAAAAAAAAAATTGCTCTAACCAGAAGCATTCATTTTGAACGCGCCCCTGACTTATGAAAGAACTTACTGTTGATCTTATACACCAGGCCCTTCTACTTGTGCGGTAATAAAGCTTCTCACATGCGCTTGTGATGTTAGGCTGCATAAGGGTGCTAACTTTGGTCAAAATCGGACTATTCTTTCTTTAATCGGATTTTTTTTATTATAGATTTTCAATACTTATCGGAGCCATTCCGATACAAAACCGAGTTAAGAACACTCCCAGACATAAAGTATATTTATGTAAAATTTAAAAAAAGACATAAAACAAACAACAACAAAAAAAACCGGCCCAGCTGTTATAGAGTTCATAGGAACGAATTCCCATACAGAGAGACAAAGTGCCTTTTATAAATAAGTAAAGATAGTAATAATTATAATCATTAATCTGCCCCCCTAAAAAATTATGTATCATTGTTTAATTCCACAACCTGAGAAAATGGAAAGACTGAGGACGGATAGCACCACACAGACCTCGACTAAAAGAGTATGGAGAATACTGGAATCATGAAGAGGCTCCTTGTCACTCAAATTTCAGAAATAAGAAATCAATTATAATTTAAATAATGGTAATTTGGGCTACAGAAAGATAAAACCTACAATATGTATTATAATAAGATATACTCTGTCATCTAAAAAGCAAAAAGAAATACCTTTATAATTCCCTATTATTATGTTATACAAATTGACTTCCTATAGAGAACTCATATCATAACACTTTATATATAATTATATAATTAAAGCATTCATTCAAAACATTGATGTCATTTTAAATATCAGTCATTTTGTGGCTGGGTCTCATGCCAATCTGTTTCATCGTCACAAAATGACTGATGCGTCCATTTCTTATAATAACTGGCAGAAAGAATTGTTTATTTGGATCAATGGACTGGCCATTACTTACCAATATATGTATATTCAAATAGTTTCTGTGGCAGCCGCAGTCTGTCAATTGTACCCAAAGGAGACATTTTGACTGTACATTCTGTGTTCAGGTCAATGGTTCATAAGGATTACGAAAACAAAAACAGACACGATACTTAATCAGAATGGCATAACTAATATATATAATCTTATATGTTTTGAAAATATATTTGGCAATTAAGCTACATAGAATTTTCCACTTTTCATCCTCATTAGGATTGTAGGATTGGTCAGGCTATTGCATGAAATTGATGTTGCGGTTGTTTATATTGTGTATATATAGTGTTGAGTTTGTTGGTTAGCCAATCTAAGCCTGTTATTCACCTCCCCTCATTTATTACAGCTAATGAGTGTGTTTACCAAATAGATTCACTTGAGCTGTACTTTCACCGTATATATATATATATATATATATATATATATATATATATATATATATATATATATATATTCAACATATATCTGAAAAGTAGCAGGATTAATATTGCATAGAATTTATTTCTATTCCAAACAGCAAAAAACATGGTTGCCTCCTCAAAGTATCTTCCACCCTCTGTTTAATTTAATACACCATCCTTCACTGTCAAATAGTACTTCCAGATCATACTGTCTGAAGATACTGGCTTTCTAGCTTAAAATGCACCAAACATTAAAAATATGCCGCAATATCATTATTGGTTTCTTTCTTTTATATTTACGAAACTTCATCATGTTCTACAAAGTAAAAAACAAAAATAACAATTTTCCTATACGAAAAAAAAGCAAACCAAACCCATGTATAAATATTTAAAGACATGAAGAATCTGAAGCATAAAAACTTTTTTATTTTTAATTCGACATTAAATAACCTGAGAAAGGTTTATGTCTAGATAATATTTTGATTGCAGAAATTCCCTTCTGGACTCTGGTATCATAGGTTTTCATCGACAGATGCCACATACCAACACGATACATCTACCCTGATAGTCACTATCTTATGTAGCTTACGACCACCATGTCTGCCACATTCACTCATGATAATAAAATGCTACATTACATCCGATGAACAACAGTATCACAATCGCCACATCTCCAGAGGAAGAAGTTCCTATTTTTCTTTCTCACTATTTAGTGCTCCCACTGCTACCAGTTGAGACTGGCTCAAATTCTATATTTTCTTACGATATTGTGCTTACACCGCCACTAACTGGTCTTTACATACATATAATATACTCTTTCCATTTTTCGATTCACAAATAAAGTCTCCTCTGCCTTATTCCATCCATTATGATTGGCTGAGCTCTGACCATTCTCATATTTAGGATTAACATTATCCACATCATAAACGAACACTAACCTACCATTCACATATAGCGTCACAATGATATATTTCCCCCCTCTGACTACATTGCTGCACTCTTTTATTAGATTATGGTGACAAAACACAAAATAAAATACATTGTTTTTTAATGTTTTTACATAAGTTTTCCCTATTTACAAATACTGCTACACAGTGAAATTTTGGTAGATGACGAACTTGTCTCTGCAAAATCTAATCAATATTTCCGTAATCAGCGTATTCGGAAACCTATAAAAGTCGTCAATTTAAAACAAAAATTGGGGTGACCCGATTGTAAAATTAAAACTTAAAAATAAAAAACATATTAAAAAAAACAGTAGGAAAAGAAAAGGAAAAAAAAATAAAAATAGTAAGTTATAAATATATTAGGGTAGCTAGTTTTTTTTTTTTGTAATGAGGTCCGTCCACTCGGTATTTGTGGAAAAAAATATAGTAAAAGTTATGACATAGTTACCGTATGTTTTCATGGTCGTTTTAGTTAATGACTTCTATACGCTCGGTATAATCCGATGGCTTTCGTTGTTCGCTAGGCGTCGCCGAGCGGCGAACGAAACTCACAGAGAAACGGGATATAAACTACAGAAGATAGAACCCCGTGTTACGGTGGATACATTTTTTTTTTTCAGGTTACAATGTGGAATACGATGGTTTTATGACCTGGTTACAGTATTTGCCCCGCCTGACTGTTATTTTTTTTATTATATACATGTGCATTGTATACAGTACTGTACTTTGTTACTAATTTTTAATGCCGTATCTCGGAGTTCTATGTGTACTGCGCGCGTGTGTGTGTGTGTGTGTGTGTGTGTATATATATATATATATATATATATATATATATATATATATATATATATATATATAATAGGGAGAGAGACGTTTGGAAAGATTATATATATATATATATATATATATATATATATATATATATATATATATATATATTCATTCTTCCCAACTATCTCTCTCTAAGGATATTTTTTATAATGAAAACAAACAAAAAAAAACTATTTTCCACACTAATTCCTTCTTATAAAAAAGCTTAGATTTTGTATTGGGGGTGGGGAGGCATTTACACAAACTGAGCCACAGCAACGCGTGGCTAGGTACAGCTAGTAAACTATAAAACAAAAGGACGAAACCAAACATCTACTACCATATGTTTATGATCTGTCGAAAGTATTTTCTAGAATTACCTTTTATTTCAATGATAACCGCTATGCCTTCAAAACAGATGGTAGGGGAAGTCACATGAACCAAGATCAGATGAGTAGAGAGGTCATTCCAGTGTAGCGATGTTCTTTTTATTCTTTGTTTTCTCTTAAACATTCATTCGCTAACTTGAAAAGCGGTGTATCGCTCTTTTAAAAAGAAACTCTTTTTCACTCCAAACAAGGTATATTGCCACTTGAAACGTAAGGGACTGTGGGGAGTTGAGCAGTGAGATGGCTATTCACATTACATTTAACTTCTGCAAATTAGTACAGTCAGAGAAACATGAAACAGATGGAATTTTAAATTCTAGCAGTCTGGGGGAAAAAACTAAAAGGCTTTCCAGAATCTAAGGACATGAATAGTGAAAGAGCGTGATTTTGCTGCTTGTCGGGTTAGTTGAAAGTAAGAACGTCGAGGGAGCACATTACATTAAAGTACCTGTAAAACAAGTGCAGGGAATGTGCAATTTGGTAAGAATGATCCTTACTTATGCAGATTTTCATGAGGGGATTACAGAAATCATTCATTCTCTTGTATAAATCGTTGTAGAAGCATGAATGTGTTAAATCACAGAATACATGGCCAACTGAGGAAAACTTAGAAGTAAGTAAAGCATTCACAGCTAACACTCGTCTGGCTACAACCACTGCCAACAATTTCTTTTACTCTTTATATGTAGTTTAAACAAAACGAAAATTTCATGAGCAAAGCTTCTTTCCTTGAACTCTCCATCTGTGGAACACAATGCCACGGGGTTGCTTCCCAGTTGACAATAACATGGTCGTTCTCAAATCTAATATAAATAAATTCTTGTTATGCTGTCCTTGCAAATAATCAATTTTTACCCACTTTCCACCATTATCAATTATCACGGTGTTGACTCATCAACCTTTATCCCTGAGTGACTTCTGAGCCTTGATAAGCGGTAATTCTCGTGTAAAAAAAAGTGATTAAACTAGATCGTGTAGAGTGGAATTTAGAACCAGTTGATTCACTGAATAGTGAAAACTAAAAAGTGAGCTTATGAAATATCACAAAACGAGAAGCTGTAAAATCTAGTTCAGATCTAAATATAACACTTGCGTTATGTAAAAAAGATTGCAAAAGTTTTAATTCGTTGAAAAAAGAAAATATTATGTCTTTATGCCATTCTTAATATAAGGGAGATTTTGTGTTTGTACAATAAGAACTGGATTTTGTTGACTGTTGTTGGTTTGGTCGTTTTGTTTTACGGCATATCAACTCTTTGAAATATCAGAAACAAAAAGTGATATGAAATAAACAGAAGAATATATTTTTTTATATTTTCATTTTCCTTAAAAGAAAAATCAAATTTTAACTGCCCAGTAGACGGGAGAAACAGAAGCACAGCTTTTGGTTGACGCCATTTACTTTGACTGTCATCCAGACACAGTGGTATTCAAACCTTAAAAAAAAAAAAAAAAGAGTTAATCGGTTTTTCGTGAGCAATTATCACTTATTTATTTAATAAAATGTTTTGTTTAAATAGTTTTATTGAAAATTTGTGTAAATATTTTTTTTTTTAAATTTCACTGTCAAAAACTGAACTTGTTTTTTTTTTTTTTTGTTTGTTTGTTTAGAGAATGCGAAAATGAACCAGGATTGACCGAAAACTGTTTCTTTTGTTTCCCCCATTTGCTGGGGTCCTAAAACTCTAATTAATCTCCTTACACAAACTTTTATAACAATCTCAAAGAATATTCATCATCATCATCATTATCATCATCATCCATACTCATAAATAAACGTTACCCAAGTTCCACCATTACCGATAATCACGGTGTTGTCTCACCGGCCAATTGACATTCATTAACCCTTATCAACAATTGGCCTTTGAGTCTCGATAAATTATAACTTCCTTCTGAGTAAAAAAAAAAAAAAAAAAAAGAGCTCGTCTGATGATTAATTTGATGGCACTAATCTAAAAAAAGAAATTACTTCACGTATTTAAAGATGAATTGTTCGAAATTCAAATCGTTTTCCAACCAATTAAAGCAGTACAGCTGTAAATAAATACATTCCAAAAAGTGACATTGATTTTTAGTGATTTGAACAATTTTGAATTGATAATTATTTTTACAATAAAAAGATGAAGAATATTTCTTCAAAATAATGAAATTACTACAATTTTAAATAAATAAAATAGAAAAATTTTCGTTTTATTTATGGAATATTTAACTGAGAATGATAATTATTTTTTTTTACTGAAAAAGTGTTTGTTCTTAATTGTATTGACCCTGACATAAATTTGTGATTTTAAAATAAATATCATTAACAGTCAATTATACAGATTAATGTTGAAAACACCATGTAATTTCTACAGGGCTCTGCTATTATTTATTATTACACTAAAGCTAAGTTAATCCAACGTTTGTTTTGTAAGGGCTTTATTTTTTTTAAATACATGGTGAAATGATAAAATTATCACAATAGAAAAGACGACATGATTCCATTTCTGTTTGATGAAAACTTGTTTTCTTTTGTTGTTACAAACATATACTAGTTGGCCAGTTGTGTACAATTCTCAAAAGCGATAGGAACCTTCTCTCATGTCTGAAAGTAACACAATGTTTAACGAGTGAGATTGCAGATTGTACAACTCATGCTCTCCTCCGATCCAAGTTATGATATCATGACTGAAAATGCATCGCTGAATTGCCACAAATAACAGGGGCATGTCCAGGGTGATGTAAACAAAATTTCAGGTCACGGTTATGGTCTTTGATGCGGTTTCAAGTGAAGGCCACATCATGCCACCTTTCATCTTCGAAGTCGGCTTGAAAGTCAACACCAAAGAATATGACGATGTGCTGAATAGTGTGGTCATCCTCTGGTGCCATCAAGTGGCCGTTTGCAGGACTCAGCGCTGACCCACAAGTCCGAAGAGACCCAGGCTTGGCTCGAGAAAGAGTGCTACGACTTTGTACCCTTCTCTCACTGCCCACCTCTCCTTCCCAGACCTGAACCCACTGGACTACTTCGTTTGGTCATATGTCGAGAACATCACCAACATGACCTCCCAGAAGACCAAAGCCAGCCTGATCGCCACCATCCGCTATTTGCCAAGCTCCCGCCAGCGTTTGTGGAAAAGGCATGCTCCCAGTTCCAGACCCGTATCGAGGTGGTGATTGAGGCTGAAGGCGGCTCCATTGAATTGTTGGCAGCTGTACCATATAATCAAGTTACCTAAACTTATTTTTTGAATAAAACTTTTAAAATAAAGCTGGAGTGTTGTTTTCTTTAGGGCAACAATTTTCTCGTTCGACCCTGTATATTATAATTATACAAAATAAGGAGCAAACTTGGATGGTGAGTTCGGTAGCAAGATTTTTGTTCATATTACATTAAAATTTTTACACATTGGGACGATTAGAAAAATAGGGAGCAGGAAGGCAATTTCAAAGGCAAGTATTCCGAGGAAAGAAGTTATATTTGAAAAAATTATCAATTTTATTTCTAATTAACCGTAATTCAACAAATCACCCATCTATCACTAATCTATTCTTGTATTTCTTTTGCCTTTTTTGACTTTACATTGATTCAATCACTCTCTTGATAAAAGTTACAACTGCGTAATTGTATTGTTGGTAAAACAGCTTTCTGAATACTTTTTGAACATACCTAATGTTTTAAAATAGAATTAACATTTTTTAATTGTCCTAAGAAATACACCTTCATTTAGGATAGTTCTTGATTCCCCTTAGCATATGTTTTTTTAAGAAACATAAACGTTTCATTATTGTATGTTTCTATTTTCAGTCTGGATATTTGTTGAACACATCTTGTATTTTGAAGAAAATGAACTGTTCATCTTTTGTTTGTTTCTGTGAAAATACAGCCTCAATCTTCTAAATCACTTGTATTTTGAAAGAGTTGAATGTTTCATTCAATTTAAATTTCTATTTTTGTTAGTACAGCTTCATTTTGGGTAATTTTAGATCACTAGTATTTTGAAGAAAGATAAAAATATACATTACATTCAATTTACATTTTTTAGTCAATACAACTTAATTCTGAATAATTTTAAATATATAGTATTTTGAAAAAAAGATAGAAATACACGTTACATTCAATTTAAATTTCTTAATCAATACCACTTTATTCTGGATAATTTGAGATATCTCTTAGCTTTTTGAATAAAATAACATTGCAAAAATAAAATAACATTTCAGCTTAAATGTCTTAACTTCATTCTGGATAATTTTAGTATTTTCACAAAAAAAAAAAAAAATCGATTCATTTGTTTTCTGTTCAGTTTTGATCCCATTCTGTATGTTGAAGGTACAGTTTCCGAATGAATAGTTTTTCAAGCACATTTTCCGATAGATGATATTTTGTTCTTCTCCCAAATGGCCAACATAATCTTATTCCGATAAAATTCACCTTTTGTCTGAGGCACGGATCTATCATCATGAACGAGCCGGTGGCGCTAGCACTGTGAGGGGTTAGAACCAAGATACATTTTTCATCCTCAGTAACAACTTTGTCCAAAAAAAGAAACAGAAAAAAAAACATGCGCCCAGAAATGACAAGAATGCAGTAACTCATAGCAATTGGCATACGGCTGGTGATTTTCTACAGATCACTTGTGTGGAACCCATTTGTCACTTTATTTTTTTTATTTTTTTGCTTGCTTCTTACAATAGCAAAGACAAGACATAAAGCTACATTGAATTGCTCTCTATTTTCTCCATCTATAACAAGATTTCTTGTAACTGGGGTACTGCCGGATCAGACTGGCTTGAAACCTTTCACACATTTCAGCATTAAATTTTGGAAAGATATTATTTAACAATGTGAAAAAAAAAGTTCTTTTTAAATTAACACATTTATTCATATTATACATTTACCATTGAGAATCATAGAAGGCAACAACGGATAAAAAGAAATAACATATAACAGGGATGGCCAACCTATGGCACATGTGCCAATAGTGGTGCATTGTGATTAGATATGGCACACTGAACCTCCAAGATAAAAGAAATAAGCATACTTGCTCAGGCATCAGAAAATTAAATTGCTTCCTAGAAAAAGTACAACAGGAATTCAAATATATTTATTAAAAGAAAAAATTTCTAAGATTAATTCTAATCTAAAATTTGACTTTGCTTATAGGCATACTCCAGAGAACTTCAATGGTAAAATCGAATTTCAAAGTGTTGTTGTTTCAGCATAAGATAAGCAACAGGCTCTCACCATACAATACAAATTGAAGATGAAGATAAATCAATGTTTATTGGATTTTTTGTTGTTGCTAAATATCAAACGACTCAAAAAATGTATATCTTGATATCTCAGACTACTTTTCTCATTTTGAGTGTTATTCTCTCAAGTTTGTACTGATGTAACTTACGACCTTCTTCAGATGTATCTTAACGAATTTAGAAATCTGCAAAGGTTTACGCTGTATTAGATAAAGTAGTAAGCAAAAATTCTTATGTAATCGACATTTTTTGTGAAGGTTGAATTACTTAAGACTTCTACCATGGCTGATGGAATGAGAGCACGCTTTCCTCTTCAATTAACATTCTTATTAATTCTGTACAGATTCCCGAGTTCAACAGAAAGATTCCTTCGATAAAATACATCTGAAGAAGGTAAGAGGTTACATCAACCAAAAAGTTGTAAGAATAACACTCAAGGTGAAAACAGCAGTCCAAATAATACAGATTATCGATCCTCATCTAAAAAATTCAGAAACATAATATCCTAAAAATACTGCAATTTTCTATTTTGCTGATTTTTTTCTTTCACATACAATCTTGTGTGGATACAGCACCAAATTTTTTATCAATGTTTTATGAAAAAAAACAAAAAGAATAACTGCCCCAGGACGAGTAAAATAAATTCCTCAAATAGAACAATCTTGCACCTCTTTTATCTCCCCTTAACAAAGATTAAAATCAATATACATATACACTAAACATTATTTCTCGAATACTTACTCCAATTTCGATCAAAATCCATTACATGATTTTGAAAATGTCTAAAATTTAAGATTTAAGCTTAAGGGTTCTTAAGAATAAATTTAAATTCAAGAAATTTTACTTTTTTGGTGAATCAAACTGTGAATAAAATTCAATGCAAATAAGAAATAATTGAATTTTCGAATTATGTCTCCTCAAAAATTTCTGTAAAATTCTCCAAAGAAACCAAAATTTGGAGAATGTTTATTAATTGATGTTTTGTACCTCCTCTGAGAATTTCACAAAAATCTGAGATATTTGAATTGCCAGCAAAGACTTCCGCCTCCTTTACATAAAACTAAAATACTATAGCCTACATTACAATCCATTACGCCTATCAACTTTATATGCTGAGATGTTTCTGTACATTTCAACGGTCTAATAATTTTGTGTAACTGCTATGTCTTGAATAATAAGGCATCAGTATATATTAGCAGTATCTATTCTTCAGAATAATTGTGTCATGTTTTCAACCATGAGCGATCAACAAAAGATAAAGATTTTAATAGATGCGTGGGTGTTTATGACGGGTCTGTTTGTTCCCTTTATCATCGCTTCTTTTCATCTTTTTATCATCTGACTATGTTTTGTCTACAGTTTGACCTGTTTCCCCTCCCCCTGCACTGCTTCCACTCACGTCACTCGTTTCTGTGTATAATTCTGTTTGCCACTAGATTATCCTGACATGCACTAAGAGTGATCCTCGTCAAAATTCACACTAGCTAACCTAATCGCTTCTTACTGACGTATGGCCCTACTATGTAACAAATGTGCAAGAGAAAAGTTAAGATTAACAGTAAATGCTTATCTAAATTAATCACTTAATTATTTACTTCCTTCCCGCCATAAGAAGACGTGGCACAATGCCGGAAGGTGGGTATTGAAAAAAACGGTGTACTAGAAAGAGCGAACTGACCCAGAAAAATAACCTGAACAACATTCCGCAATAAGTGTGCCTTGCATGATTAGCCATAAACCAACCTCTTTGCAAAGAAAAAATGCTGGAAGGGTGAACCTCCTGGGACTGCACAAAACTATATCACACCCCAACAGAGCAAGGTCACCACAATCAAAATGGTCCACGCTCTCTGGAATGTATCCTTAACTTTGAATCTGATACTAACACCTCCCCTCTCCCTAGGTGTTTTAGAAAGAGAAAAAAAGACTAAAGGAAATCAGTTTATCAAGTGAATGAAGGTATAGAAAATGCAGTTGGACATAGTTGAAGGTAGATTTTGACTTTGACTAGATCAGGGGAGCTTTCAAAGATCAAGATGAGCTAACATCAGCTGACACACTGATTCTCGACAGAAAACCGTAAGATATGGACGTTAATGCTAAGAGGTTTGTTTCCTATGATGGTATCACACACACAACCAGAGTGCAACTAATATAAAATATGTCGAAGTCTGCTTTTTTTTCTTGTTTTATTTTTTATGTATTTCTGAGCCAGTGCACCCTCTTGACAGATGACAATGCATGGAAGATGATGACATGGCCAGAATGAGAAGAGAAGATAAAAGAAAAAAATCTGTAATACACAGTGCTGGCATTGAGTAGGGATCACATGGTATCACATGAATCTGAAGAGACTAATATTTACTTTCCTCTCATTGCAGGAAGATGTAATACAAAGTTGGAAAGTGACATTTGAAAGGCAAAAACACAAAAGGTGTTGTACTGTAGCTTACAAAAATGCCTGAGCAGCGCCACCGGCATTCCTTATTAAAGGAGATTCAGGCAGTCAACAATAAACTAACCACTTCTGAAAGTTTCTTACTTTCAAAACCTGGGAAAGCTGATTTCTTAGGATTGCATATTCCAGTAAAGCAACCGGCCCTGACGGTATTCCAATTATAGTACTCAAAAAAATTCAACCAGAACTAGCGCCCATACTTACAAAACTGTTTAAACGCTGTCTTAAGGAGAATAGCTTCCCATCACCTTGGAAAATCTCATCAGTATTTAAGAATTCAGGTGATCGCTCATCCCCCTCTCAGTACAGGCCAATAAGTCTCCTGTGCATCATGAGTAAGTTGCTGGAATCTGTGTTAAATACAGAAGTAATCAACCATCTCAACAAAAATAACCTTCTTAGTGACACTCAGTATGGTTTCCGTTCTGCTAGATCTACAGCAGATGTGCTTATACTTATATCTCATAGGATTACTGAATCTCTTGTCGGAGGCAACCTTTCTAGGGCAATTGCTCTTGACATATCTAAGGCCTTTGATAGGGTATGGCATAAAGGTTTACTTCACAAGATCTCTAGCTATGGTATAGCTGGAAAAGTCTTCTCAATTATTAAATCATTTCTTTCTGATAGGTTCATAAGAGTAGTAGTTGAGGGGCAAAAATCAGAAGCTCACAGTATTACTGCTGGTGTCCCTCAGGGGTCCATCCTGGGCCCAACTCTTTTCCTGATTTGCATTAATGATCTTCCAAATCACATCCTTACATCATTTGTAGACATTTATGCTGATGATACTACCATCTATGACAGCACATCTAAGACAGTAAACGACCAAGTTCTCTTCGATTCTCTCTCCTCTGATCTTGAGCATGTGGTACAATGGGGAAAGGAGTGGCTGGTTACTTTTAATGCATCTAAAACCAAGCTTCTCTCTTTACATCATCAATGCTCTGATCCCCATCTGGCATCAATTAAAATGAATGGCTCTCGTCTTCAGGAGGCCTCAAGTTTTGACAAGCTTCTGGGCTTGACCGTTACTCCTGATCTTAAATGGAACACGTACATCAAATCTGCTGCCAAGGCTGTTGGAAAAATGGTGGGATCTTTCTATCGATCCAGTAGATATCTTACTGCTGATGCAATTATGTATGTATATAAGAGCCATGTACGTCCACAGATGGAATACTGTTGCCACATCTGGGCAGGAGCTGCTAGAGAGGACTTGTCCTGCCTTGATAGAGTTCAAAATAGACTTTGTAGCCTCGTAGGAGATGTCCTTTTCTCTTCTCTGCAATCTCTATCTCACAGAAGAGATGTTGCGAGTTTGTCTCTGATGTATTGTTATTTTCATGGAAAGTGTTCAACTGAGCTTCAGTCTATGAAACCAAACTTTCACAAGAAACACTCGTCTAGCTGTAAACACTATCAATAATTCCCCTCACTCCTTATCTATGCCTAAACCTAAACGTAGATTCCATGAACAGGGCTTCTTTCTTAGAACTGCACGCCTGTGGAATTGTCTTCCGTTTTCCTGCTTTCTGGCTGACTACAATATGGTTGTCTTCAAGTCTAACGTAAACAAGTTCTTAATGAGCCATTCCATATCAGTTAACAAATTTACCGAATTTCCATTACTAATGATTACTATATTGTCCAATTTCTACTGTACACTATTTAACCCTTATCCTCGAGTGGCCTCTTGGCCTAGATAATGTGGTGATACCTGTGGAAAAAAAAATCCTGATAAAAGCGAAACCATCACAATCTGTCAGACTGATTATCTAGGATGTATTTTCAAAACTGCCTAGTATTTACTTTATATGCAAAGATGTAAAACAAGGTTGGAAGGTGTGGACTGAACGTTCAGTGCACAAGACATGATGCACTCTGGTTCACAAAAATTGCCTAAGTAGCTATGTTAGTATTTACCAGTTGTAGCACCTCAGGTGCTAAGCGATAAGCTCACTCCTTCTCAAGGTGAAAAGATTAAACCTTGGCGGATGAAGCAAGGCCACTACAGTCAGATGGACCACACTGTCAGAATGTATCTTCAACTGACACGATTGGCACGTAAAAGAAACTGTTTTCTGCTGAAGACTAGATTTGCTTGCTTATGACATTGGTTTAGTCCATTGTTGTAGGGGTGATCCTACTACACCAGAACTGTAAAAATAGTTATTTGTTTCGATTAAATTATTTTTTTCTAATTGAAAATGTGTATTTTTTTTTTTGTAAAAGTACATATAAATAAATAACTTTTTTTTTTATGAAAGATGTTATTCTGAGAATAAGTAAATTTGGAAATGTGTACTTTTTTTGTTGTTGTTTTTCATTTTTTTTTTTTCACCTTAAGCAATGAATATTGTCACTTGGACGTAAAGAGCTACAATTTGCAAGCAGATATACAAGGACACAATGTAGGGAGTTAAACAGCAAGATGTCTGTTTACTTTACATTTAAATTTCTGCATGTTAGTATAGTCAGAGAAACAGGAGATAAAGAAGGAATTCCAAAGTTTACCAGTTAAAGGGAAGAAACTATTAAAGTGCATAGAAGGCTTTTTGTTAGATAATAGTAAGGTTAAAAGTGTTAATTAGCTATTATCTATTTATCTAGTGATAAGTAGACAATACCAGAGACCTTGCTAGCCTAAAAATAGAAATATTGTTTTGGTCAAATAAGTTTAGCTGAAAGTTAATTATGTAAATAGTTAAGTGATATGTTTATATTATTAGCTGTACTTAACTATATAAAAATAAGAATTTAGAAATCCAAAACAATCATTGATAAGTGACACTTTTCATGCCACATTTACATAGGTGACCGGAAGTCACGTTAAGGAGACATGTCCTTTAATCGGCTACGTCACCGGAACTGACAGGTCAAAATGTTTAGAGCAGAAAGTTTGGATTTGGTCACCAAGTTGTGTAGACATTCTCCAAAAAGGCCGGGAAGCGAGGCTAGACAAACACATGTAGACATGTAACAGACTCTGAAACACTGAGACATCTGAAATAAATTAATATTTAAAAAAAATAAAGTCGTTGTCCTGTGGTTCACAAAGAGGTAAAATTAGGTATGTCTCAATCGTCTTATAGTGTCAGTATAGTGGACATCCATCACAGTGCCCAGTAGCAGGAAGACAGAGGACCTCTGGACAGAAAGATATGAAGCATAATTCTTCTTCTATATATCATCCCCAATACGTAATATTTTCAGCATCTAATGACCTCTACAGTGAAGGAGTGAGATTTTTCTGTTTGTCGGGTTAGTTGGAAGTATTTATGTTCAAAGGGTACAAGAGTCCGTCAGAGTGCATTCCATTAAAAGACTTATAAAACAGGCACAGTGATGTAACATTGCAACATAGGGACAGGGGTTCTAACTCTGTTTGAATCCTGCCGAAGGGTAGATTCACCAATCCAGATGTAAGTAGTTTTCTAGCAAAGGATAGAGTTCTGTTTTGTTGGAATTTGTTTCTGTTACATCAGATTGATTGTTTTGATTTTTTTAATACTTTCGTGTCATCGCTTATCAAGGCCTGCAGGCGACTCAAGGATAAGGGTCCATGAATGTTAGGTGAGACAACACTGTAATGATTGATGATGGTGAAGATTTGGTAGAAATTAATAATTTGGTGAGAATGAAAAGTTTTGTGGAAAAGATGAACAGAATTGTTGAGACCAAGAAAGAGTAAGGATTTTTTTTTTGTTTTTGTTGGTCAATGACGAAAGAAAAACTGTAAGTTTCCCCTAAAAATGACATTGAGAAGCCCTACAAGAAACTACTGTATGATTCAAACTCTATTCACCAAATGTCAATACAGAAGCCCCGGTTTTTGCATCTGCTGATAGGACAGCCTCCTTGAAGGTTACTTTAAGGTTCAGGTCTAAAACAGAATTAGCGGGGATACCTAGCGTTGCCCGGGTGTTTGGAGGTGTAAAAGGAAAAAAGTGTTAGTAGGAAGGGAGGCTCAAACACGTGAGAAACTCAAAGGTGGAAAAGAAAGTGAAAGAAAACATGACATCTTACCCCTACGCTACGAGGCCATAGGAAGTGAAAAGCGTTCAAATTTAGTGATGTTAATCAAAAAGTTAACTTGCTAGCAGGTGCAGAAACGAACGTTGGCTGAAGGCCAGTTCAGCTTTTCACCGTTTCATTTAGTTGTTTCCCCACGATGTTGAGAAAACCAACTCCCCACAAAAAGGGAGTATCCAAATGAATAGCAATTGTCTGATATGAGGGATTTCCCCCACATTGATCAAAGCTAATTGCTTTCTGGACGTCCTGGCATGAAAGGCCAGGAAGCTGCCTTCGCTTTCGATTAGTTTCACTTTTATACGAAAAACACAATCAAAATAAATCTCGGAGTAAAGATAGTACAGATAGAAAGAAAGAGAATCACACAGGAATTTTTCTCCAGTTATTATTCACATAAAACTGCTAATCGAGAGGACAGCATTTTCTTCCCCTTTGTCAGAAATATCGCTCATGGAAGATGAGGACTGAGAAACAAAAAAGGGGAAGCATGGGCTACCGAAAATGTATTCACAATGCGTTTCTATTCTGTTTACTCACGATTCCTTTTTCTTTTTTTTTGTGGCCTCTCTCTAAGAAACGTATAATAACACATAACACAACAGGCATTAGAGAATGACCATAACCTTCAACCCTAATCTAGTTTATCATAAGAGGTGTAGTCTAGGGTGTGAGGTAGACTTCTGGAAGTGGGTTAGGGTTCTTAATTCCTCTGAAGTGCAAGCAAAGAATGGCAACTGAACTTAGTCAGGTGGAAAGGCGTAACATGCGTTTCAATGAAGAAGAAAGGATTTTAGGGACTTATGTAGGATTTATCATAAGATGTAACCAAACCATAACCCAACCCTCCCCCAACTTTAGATGAAGTTTCTTGCTTACTTCCTGTGTCACTGAAAATAACCACTCTCAAGTACAAGCCGCTAGCACACAATAGCGTGGAGACATCTTGTATATTCATATCTGCATGTATCTACAAGTGCCGAGTGCCGGCACAGAGAACAGGATCCGAACTTTCTTGTGAAAACATAACAGTTAATGATAACACACACTTATGTATTTGTTGAGTTAAACACACGTGTGATGTGAAGGCTGGTATTAGACAAAAGCCCCTTTGTGGGTGGCCGACGGCGTTTCGGTAAATGTTTATGCGTGCTGAAATCACTTCCTGTAAAATGTTCAAGAGAAAATAACTACCTCGAGGGTTAGAATTTCAGGGATTCTGCACATAGACAGGCTGTCGACAAATAATATTCCTCTCACTAGGATGCCAAGCATCTACTTTAGTTCTTTCGCCCCCTCCCATTTTCTCTCTCTCTCTCTCTCTCTCTCTCTCTCTCTCTCTCTCTCTCTCTCTCTCTCTCTCTCTCTCTCTCTCTAAGAACAGCACTTATGTCGCCAACTGCTGAGTGAATTACAAAAGATAGATAAAGTGGCTTGCAGAGATTACGGCTTATTTTTGTGGGGGGAGGAAGAAAGTTTTTTATTTTGAGGTTTTGTAATATTCTTTTTAAAGTATCTGAAAATGGAGTAAAATTACAACGTTTGTGATACTCATATTTTCAATGGTCTGTTTGTAATGTATTACCCTGGTTTAAAGAATTATGCTCACACACGCACGCATACATTGCACTCCGCTATGATCAGGAGAGGATTATGATAACCGCTTGAGATCAAAGCTTGATGACCAATGCTTTTAAAGAGATGAGTGGTCGCAGCAATAACGAGTGCAGGTTCTGCCACACAGAAGTAGAGAGTGTGAGCTGTGGCATCCAGCTGTAAGGTTCTACGAGGGGGGGGGGCTACTATATAATGCGGCCAGAGTGTATAAATATCTCGACTGGATGATCTGTAAAACGTTGAATATCCAATGCAGCAAGGGGTTCTAACTCTTTTTGGGTCCTGTCGAAGAGGTAGAGGTGGGGTACATTCACCAATCCAAATGTGAGTAGTTTTCTAGCACAGAAGAATGTTCTGTTTTGTTGGAATTTGGAAAGCGATGACACGTTTGTGTTTAGATCAGATTGATTGTTTTGGTTTTGTATACTTGAATATCGAATGTAACGGCGAGTCGTGGGAACATATACCAGGAAGAACAGTTGGGAATAAGTCATACACCATTCACTATGACTATGCAATTTGTATACATACCTAGAAAACGGAGCTATTAAACATAACATACTGATATGGGACAAGAAAGAGACAGAAGCAACCTTATCGTTAATAATGTTGAGTTAAACAGAACTGAGAGGGGAAAAGAAACTGGAATCTTAGGAAGATATCAATTTCCAGAAATTATAGGAGCAACTGGGCTCAACTTCCAAAAACTACATGGCAAATATACTTGATGAACCAAATTCAAACAATCGCACTTAAAGGGGCAGTAAGATTCATGAAAACATCTCTCGGTTGAAATATGAGATGGCAGGATGCCACATCCTTAGCTTGAACAAACTGATGAGAAATTAAAAAAAAAACATTATTTTTACTAAGTATTTTATGTCCACGGATATGCGTGGTCATCGTCAGTGTGGCTATTTAAAATTGTTGCATGACTTGAAATCCAAAACTTCAGTCATCATGGACTGTCAATATTTTAAGCTTGATATATATATATATATATATATATATATATATATATATATACTAGCAGGCCGCCTGGCGGTGCCCTTTTTTTTTTTTTTTTTTTTTTTACAAAGGCATCACCACATTATCAAGGCCCAGAGGCCACTCAAGGATAAGGGTTAAAGAGTGTACAGTAGAAGTTGGTCAATATAGTAATCATTAGTAATGAAAATTTGGTAAATTTATTAACTTATATGGAACGGCTCATCAAGAACTTATTTACTTTAGACTTGAACACAACCATATTGTAGTCAGCCGGAAAGCAGGAAAACGGAAGACAATTCCACAGGCGTGCAGTTCTAAGAAAGAAGCTTTGTTCATGGAATCTACATTTAGGTTTAGGCACAGATAAAGAGTGGGGGAAATTATTGATAGTGTTTACAGCTAGACGAGTGTTTCTTGTGAAAGTTTGGCGAGGGGGGACCATAGATTGAAGCTCAGTTGAACACTTTCCATGAAAATAACGATACATCAGAGACAAACTCGCAACATCTCTTCTGTGAGATAGAGGTTGCAAGGAGGAGAAAAGGACATCTCCTACGAGGCTACGAAGTCTATTTTGAACTCTATCAAGGCAGGACAAGTCCTTTCTAGCAGCTCCTGCCCAGATGTGGCAACAGTATTCCATCCTTGGACGTACCTGGCTCTTATATAGATAGAGAATAGCATCAGCAGTGAGATATCTACTGGATCGATAGAAAGATCCCACCATTTTTCCAGCGGCCTTGGCAACAGATTTGATATGCGTGTTTTATTTAAGATCAGGAGTAATGGTCAAGCCCAGAAGCTTGTCAAAACTTGAGGCCTCCTGAAGACGAGAGCCATTCATTTCAATTGATGACAAATATGGATTAGAATGTTGATGATGTAAAGAGAGAAGCTTGGTTTTAGATGCATTAAAAGTAACCAGCCACTCCTTTCCCCATTGTACTACGTGCTCAAGATCAGAGGAGAGAGAATTGGAGAGAACTTGGTCGTTTACTGTCTTAGATGTGGTACCATAAATGATAGTGTCGTCAGCATAAATGTCTACAAATGATGTAAGGATATGATTTGGAAGATCGTTAATGTAGATCAGGAAAAGAGTTGGGCCCAGGATGGATCCCTGAGGGACACCGGCATTAATACTGTGAGCTTCTGATTTTTGCCCCTCAACTACTACTCTTATGAACCTATCAGAAAGAAATGATTTAATAATTGAGAAGACTTTTCCATCTACACCATAGCTAGCGATCTTATGAAGTAAACCTTTATGCCATACCCTATCAAAGGCTTTAGATATGTCAAGAGCAATTGCCCTAGAAAGATTGCCACCGTCGAGAGATTTGCTAATCCTATGCGATATAACTGTAAGGACATCTGCTGTAGATCTAGCAGAACGGAAACCATATTGAGTGTCACTAAGAAGGTTATTTTTGTTGAGATGGTTGATTACTTCTGTATTTAACACAGATTCTAGCAACTTACTCATGACGCACAGGAGACTTATTGGCCTGTACTGAGAGGGGGATGAGCGATCACCTGAATTCTTAAATACAGGGCATACTGATGAGATTTTCCAGGGAGATGGGAAACTATTCTCCTTAAGACAACGTTTAAACAGTTTTGTAAGTATGGGCGCTAGTTCAGGTTGAAGTTTTTTGAGTACTATAATTGGAATACCATCAGGGCCAGTTGCTTTACTGGAATCAAGGTTTTTGATTAGCTTGGTAACATCACGTACAGATATACGTATATCACATAGCGTGTTTTCTGATACAGGAGGAAATATTGGGGGTTGGCGGTCTTGGTCGCAAAGGGTAGAATTAGCTGCAAAGTTCTTGACAAAGAGTTTGGCTTTGTCTGATGCTGACGAGATTACCTCAGGTCCATTGATAATAGTTGGGATGGAGCACACGCTTCTGTTCAGGATTCTGTTTGCTATTTGCCAAAACTGGTGGGAACCAAGCCGCTGCTCAGCTACTTTGGCCTTAACAGATTGAGCATACAACTCTCTTGCGTTCCTTATTACTTTCTTACAATGGTTGCTGGCAGTCCTGAAAACGGCTTTAGTTTCCATACATCTATTACGTTTGAAGCAGTGGAAAAAGTGATTTCTGTGCGCAATGGCAGCAGCACATTCTGGAGAGAACCATGGCTGGCTGTTAGGTTTTTGCTGAAACTTTTTAGAGGGTATGAAATGGTCAATACCTACAATTAACCATTCAGTTAGGTCTAATACTATAGAGGACACATCCTTTTTAAACATGGAATGCAGAGGTAGATCAGATATAAATGTATGGAAGCTATCCCAGTCAGCCTTAGTGTATCGATATACTGTACGATGAAGAGGTACGTCTGGGGACTTATTACATTTCATTTTTATCTTAATTGATACAACAGAGTGGTCGGAAGATCCAAGAGGCGACAGAACAGAAACTGAACATAGTTCAGGGCAAGTTGTGAGAAACAGGTCTAGCAGGCTCGCATACTGGCCGTCATTATCGGGCACACGGGTAGGTTCCTGAACAATCTGAGTGAGGTCATAGGCAATGGAGAAATCATGACAGAACCTCCCCTCATCATCGGTCTTGTTTGAGTGGGTCAACCATTCGACGTTGTGAACATTGAAGTCTCCACATACGTGAATGTTAGCTGAAGGATAAGTAGAAAGGACTTGGTCAATTTTCTCAGATATGCTTTGAAAGATAGTAACTCCGCTGTTGTGGGGGCGATAGAGAGTAAATATAAATGCAGTAGTGTGAGCTAAAGCAACCCGGAAGCACATATAGGGTAAGTTAGGATCTTCCCTGGAGATGTCCCTCCCACATGGAAAGCTATCTTTAATATAGGCACATATTCCATGCCCATGGCGATCTTGGGGGTCAGATTTCGAAGTTAAGTTAGAGTATCCTGTAATTGCAAACTCATCTAGGGAAATAGCCTGTCCAATGCCAGTTTCACTTAAAAATAAAAGGTCTGGTTTAGTCTCCTGTAATTGGGTTTCAACCTCTGGAAGGTTAGAACGTAGACCCCTGATGTTGGAGAAGGAGACATGGTAGTAGGGGTCTACGTTGGAAGTTGGAGAACCGGGTTTAATCGTGTATTTTTTCTTGAAACTTGTCATGATGAAATTTTGGAATTTGTGGACTAGGTCGACAAATTTACTTAGAGCAGGACAGAGAGGGGAAACTAAGAGAGAAAAAGAAACGAAGAATTTTTTTTTTTTTTTTTTTGTACCACATGATAAGGTAAAGCCGTAACAATTACCCACTAGTATGGCATCGAGAGGCCCCACCAGAAGCTACTGCATGGTCCAGATTCCATTCACCAAATGGCAATACAGCAGCCCCAGTACTTTGCACCTGCTGATAGGACAGCCTCCTTAGTGGTTAATCCAAGGTTCGGGTCCCTGACTATCAGGCGGATAACGTCAGCCCAGACAAAACGTTTACCTCCAGCACCCTTACTAGTGACATGGCTACAAGGATAGACATAGAAACAGAAAATTTCGACCAACTCTGCCAACTGTTCGCGCAAAAATACTGCCAACCTAGAAAACAGCTTTTTCTTCTCCCTGTCATAAAATAGGCATAAATATTATATTTTAATTTAGGCACTTTTCTTAGTTATTATTATAGAAACAATTCTCTATTGAAAATTATTCAACATATAGTAATGATTTCAAAAATTATAAAAATATATGACTTGGGTACCATCTGTTAGAATTGAAGGCAGAACGTTTAGTGCTCCAGTCTTAGTCATTAATTATCTCTGCAGTGTCATTACCGTCTGAACTACTGACAGATGGACATGAAAAGCTAAAAATTAAGCGACTTTGAGCTATGAATGTTTAATTTTATGCATGCGCAAAAGAAACAGCAGGAGTAATGTTTTATTCGACTTACCCTACCAATATCAACGATTTGGTTATGAATTATGATTCCTTAGCACCAATTTTTGCCAGCTAAAAAACAAATCTAAAATGAGCTATAGGTCCAAGTTCCCTACATATCAAATTTAAACTCTGTAGACCAAATATTCAGATAAGAGTTTGGTAGAGAATTTTCGCACATATAACGACAAAGTCACTTTTATATATATACTAGCAAGCCGCTCGGTGTTGCCTGGTTGTCAGATATACTTAAACATGATACTTTAATTCACGCACATTATGTATTTATGATTACAGAGACAATACGCTATCGATTATTATATTAAACCTAATATATAGTAGTGAGGTAAAAACTAAATATATATATATATGACTTGAGTGACATCAGATAGAATCGAAACCAAAACTCACAACTCTCTACCTTCATTCCTTAGTCTCTGAGCCACACCCATATATATATATATATATATATATATATATATATAAGATGGAATCAACCAATCGTCAAAGACAAGATGCAAGCAAGCAAGGTCCACAAAGTTTTATAATTATATATATATAAATATTTCCGTGTGTGCGAACGTTTGCATCTTAAATTATATGCAATTATGCAAAATCTAGAAACTATGTCTAAATTCAGCCTTATAGTGAAATAGAGCACACCATCGAATAAGAAATCATAAAAAATGAATAAGTAATTAATGCTCGTTTTTTAAAAGAATATTCAAATTAGTTAACCTTCATGTAGTCGCTAGCATAATTATGACTGAGTATATTAAACAGTCCGTTTTAATAATTTTTTAATAGAAAAAGTAGACTTTTAATATCAATATCAGAGGGAGAAAATACTCATATATATATATATATATATATATATATATATATATATATATATATATATATATATATATATATATAATATTTTTATAAATATTGATCATTTTTACCTATAGATATTAGTATTTCTTGCTTAGACAATAATTAGTGCAAAAAGCGATAATTACTGCCACTTAAAGGATCTGAACACAGTTACAAAGTAACTTTTGGCCCTGCAGTCGGTATTTAACCACCAGGCTATCAAGAATTGTCACGGGAGAGAAAAGAGAATTAAATTCTATGTATAATGTCGAGGCAAACGGACAAAAATATGAAACTAGTCAGATAATATATAAGGGCAAATGCTGGAACATTGCTTTACGCTAAGAACAACAGTTTATTATAACTCTATTAGAGATCCAATCCTAGTTAGAGGAAGTTTATAATAATATTTCTATAAATAAATATCAATCATTTTTTTTACTTATGGACACTAGTGTTTCATGATTACGCAATCATCAGTGTAGGAACCGATAATTACTGTTGGTTGAAAGATTTGAACTTGGTGACAAATATTGTGCTTGTTACCACATAAAAATAGTAAAATATATGTTGTCATCTTTATATATCACTATCAGGAGCATCACTATATTTGATTTAAAGTCAATTTTAAATGCTGGCATATGTTGGGATGAATTTAGAAATTGGCTTCCAAACTAACCTAAATATTTATTTATGTCCTTTTCTTACAAATACATCCATATAACTTCTTCCCATGTTTTCTTTGGACGGATCCTGCTACTTCGTTACTTTATATCTACTAACAAAAGAACTCTCATGTATTATTCAATGTGACCAAACCAATGAAATCTCCTGTTCTGTACATATCTGTCTCTACTGTACAGATTTCATCTTCTTCTGAAGTCATTAACCTGTCTTTTTGACTCACATTACACACCCACTGCATCATTCATGTATGATCTCGCCATGCAGCACATTATGCCTGAAATTATCCTGTACCTCTATAAGGCTACCATTCGCCCATGTATGGAGTACTGTTGTCACACCTGGGCTGGTGCATCTGCTACTAGTCTCTCACTCCTGAACAGGGTTCAAAAGAGATAGATCCTGATAGGTCCTGAACTGTCATCTAAGCTTCTGCTTCTGTCACATTGACGAAATGTTGCATCCCTCTGCCTGTTTTACAAGTATTTTAATGGTGAATGCTCTGACGAACTACAAGCACTTGTACCCCCTCGACGTAAATACCCCTGACAACCCCGACAAACAGCTAAATCCCACAGTAGAGATTCCTAGTTGTAAGAAAGCCTTCTACTCCAATAGTTTCTTCCTCAGAAATGCTAGACTTTGGAACTTCCTTCCGGGATTTTGCTTTCTCAACTGTACTGACATGCAGAAGTTCAAGTGTAGTGTGAACAGACATCTTGCTGCTCATCTCCCTTCATAATATCCCTGCAACTTGTGTCCCTGATAGTAGCCCCCTACTTGAAAGTGGCACTATGCCTTGTTTGGGATAAAAATTGAACAAAAATTTTTTTAAAATAAAAAAACTGTCACTGGTCAATTTTCATTTCCGTTCACACTTGCACTACACTGTTACACATGTCTCTTTCTTTTTTTCACATTAAAAAAAAAATTAAGTTCACATTTTTTTAGTGTAATCTTTGTATATCAATAAATACATAACATTGGAAGATATATTAATCTTATAAGCTCACATCCATGTGATTATCATAGCCTGGAACAGTTCTGTTCAGGCATCATATATACAGCCTCGTAAATTTTGTAAATTCGATTACTTAGGGGGACGGTTCATCAAGAACTTGTTTACGTTGGACTTGAAGACAATCAGATTGTAGTCAGCTGGAAGAGAGTTCCAGAGGCGTGCAGTTCTAAGAAAGAAGTTTTGTTCGTGGAATCTACATTTAAGTCTACGCACAGACAAGGAGTGTGGGACATTATTGAAAATGGCTTCAGCCAGACGAGTGTTTTTTTTTTGTTTTTTTTCATAGGTATCACCACTTATCAAGGCCCAGAGACCACTCGAGAATAAGGGTTAAGAGTGTACAGTAGTCAATTGGACAATATAGTAATCGTTAGTAATGGAAATTCGGTAAATTTGTTATTTGTTAACTTAAGTGGAACGGCTCATCAAGAACTTGTTTACATTGGACTTGAAGACAATCAGATTGTAGTCAGCTGGAAAGCAGGAAAATGGAAGACAGTTTCACAGGCGTGCACTTCTAAGAAAGAAGCTTTGTTCATGGAATCTACATTTAGGTTTAAGCACAGATAAGAGTGGGGGGAATTATTGATAGTGTTTTCAGCTAGATAAGTATTTTTTGTGAGAGTTTGGTGAGGGGGGACCATAGATTGAAGCTCAGTCGAGCACTTGCCATGATAAAAGCGAACAATCAGAGACAAACTTGCAACATCTCTTCTGTGAGAGAGAGGTTGCAGGGAAGAGAAAAGGACATCTCCTACAAGGCTGCGAAGTCTATTTTGAATTCTATCAAGGCAGGACAAGTCCTTTCTAGCAGCTCCTGACCAGATGTGGCAACAGTACTCCATCCTTGGACGTACCTGGCTCTTATATAGATAGAGAATTGCATCAGCAGTGAGATATTTTCTGGAGCGATAGAAGGATCCCACCATTTTTCCAGCGACCTTGGCAACTGACTTGATGTACGTGTTCCATTTCAGGTCAGGAGTAAAGGTCAGGCTCAGAAGCTTGTCAAAACATGAGGCCTCCTCAAGATGAGAGCCATTCATTTCAATTGATGCCAGATGGGGATCAGAGCGTTGATGATTTAAAGATAAAAGCTTGGTTTTAGATGCATTAAAAGTAACCAGCCACTTCTTTCCCCATTGTACCACTTGCTCAAAATCAGAGGAGAGAGAATCGGAGAGAACTTGGTCGTTTACGGTTTTAGATGTGCTGTCATAGATGGTAGTATCATCAGCATAAATGTCTACGAATGATGTAAGGATGTGATTTGAAGATCATTAATGTAGATCAGGAAAAGAGTTGGGCCCAAGATGGACTTCTGAGGGACTCCAGCATTAATACTGTGAGCCTCTGATTTTGCCCCTCAACTACTACTCTTATGAACCTATCAGAGAGAAATGATTTAATAATTGAGAAGACATTTCCAGCTTTGCCATAGCTGGAGATCTTGTGGGATTGACCTTTACACCATACTCTGTCAAAGGCCTTCGATATGTCATGAGCAATTGCCCTAGAAAGGAAGCCTTTGTCGAGAGATTTACTAATCCTATGAGATATAACTGTAAGCAGATCTGCTGTAGATCTAGTAGAACGGAAACCATATTGTGCGTCACTAAGAAGGTTATTTTTCTGAGATGGTTGATTATTTCTCTATTTAACAGATTCCAGCAACTTACTCATGATGCACAGGAGACTTATTGACCTGTACTGAAAGGGAGATGAGTGATCACCTGAATTCTTAAATACAGGGCATACTGATGAGATTTTCCAGAGCGATGGGAAGCAATTCTACTTAAGACAACGTTTAAACAGCTTTGTAAAGATGGGCGCTAGTTCTTGTTGAAGTCTTTTGAGTACTATAATTGGAATACCGTCAGGGCCAGTTGCTTTACTCGAATCAAGATTTTTGATTAGCTTGGTAACATCACGTACAAATATTTGTATATCACATAGCGTGTTTTCTGATACAGGAGGAAATATTGGAGGTTGGCGGCCTTTGTTGCAAAGAGTAGAATTAGCTGCGAAGTTCTTGGCAAAGAGTTTGGCTTTGTCTGATGCTGACGAGATTACCTCAGGTCCATTGATGATAGGTGGGATAGAGCACACACTTCTGTTCAGGATTCTGTTTGATATTTGCCAAAACTGGTGGGAACCAAGCCGCAACTCAGCTACTTTGGACTTGACAGACTGAGCATACAACTCTCTTGCGTTCTTTATTACTTTCTTACAATGGTTGCTAGCAGTCTTGACAGCAGCTTTAGTCTTAATACATCTATTACGTTGTAAGCAATGGAAAAAGTGATTTCTGTGTGCAATGGCAGCAGCACATTCTGGAGAGAACCATGGCTGGCTGTTATGTTTTTGCTGGAACTTTTTCGAGGGTATAAAACGGTCTATACTTACAATTAACCATTCCGTCAGGTCTAATACTATAGAGGACACGTCCTTTTGAAACATGGAATTCAGAGGTAGATCTGATATAAATGTATGGAAGCTATCCCAGTCAACCATAGAGTATCGATATACTAAGCTTACTAAAATTAAATTTCAGAAAATTAAAATTCGGAAAGAAATTATGAGATGACGAGAGAGAGAGAGAGAGAGAGAGAGAGAGAGAGAGAGAGAGAGAGAGAGAGAGAGAGAGAGAGAGTGGGGGTAAATGAAGTTTTTCACAAAGATAGGTTGGTTGGAAATCAATTTCTTAAAGCCGTCCAACGCATACCAGCACGAAAAATTGACGTTAAACCGAATATGATGATGATGATGATCATCATATGCATCATTATCATCATCGTCATCTAATCCACAAATTTATCATTTGAATAAGGATATATTCTTTTATTTTTCTTAGAATAAAACAGCCAATATCTTCATTAAATGTATACAATCAATTTTCTTGATTGTATGAATATAATTAGTTTTATTGATTAAATACTTATTTACAATCTCAATCGAATAAAACTGATCGATTTGCTTTTAACGTCTTCAAGAATTAAGAATATTTATTTTATTTTAATAAATGTTGTTTTTTCTTCTGAATTCTTGGAATGAGATTTTTTTTTTAAAAACTTCTATTTTTGTCCAGGGTTTTGGAGAAAGGGAAGAGTTATCATTATTTACAGCTTCGTTCGGCCTATTGTTCTCAACACAGATATTTATATTGTAAGTAAATGATTATTGAGAAACTCTGGTGCTGGGCACCCCTGGGTTGTTTCCCTTGGTTTTATCTAAAGATTTAGAGAGGAAAAGGAAATCCACCACACTAAACGTGTTCTGCAGAATGATGAATACTTGCGTAGTTCAGATATTCTTAATCTACCTCGCTAGGTAGAGAATTGGACGATAACATTTAATGCTACTAAGACTAAGCTTATTTCCTTTTAACAACTACAAAAAACCTTCACAACCACTTCTTTGCCAGGACAAAAAAATCCTATCTGAGAGTTCATCGTTCAAACTCTGGTTAACATCTACAGGCAACATGAATAGGAACAAATATATTGAGACCATTGCCAAGCTTTCTGCAAAGAAAATGGGCTCCCTCTACCGTGCTAGAAAATTACTCACACCTGATAAAATTCTATACCTTTAAAAAGCCACAATTCACCCATGCAAGAGTATTTTACCACATCTGGGCTGGGCTACTACTTACTCACTCTTAGACAGGGTTCCCCAAAAAAGAGTCTCAAATCAATTGTTATAATGTTGCATCCCTGTCCCTGTTTTACAAGTACTCTAGTTGAATGTGCTCTGATGAGCTCATAGCACTTGTTCCTCCTCAATATATCTACTGTTAAACCTTGTTGAACCCAACAGCAGCAAATTCACAGTTCTTAATTCTAACAGTTTCTTCTCCCAGACTGTCAGACTTTGGAATCTACTCCTTGTTTCCTGATTCCTTGACCACGCAAGCTTGCAGACGTTTAAATGTCCCATGCACAAACATCTCAGTACTCAACTTCCTACAGTCATCTGTTAAACACGATCTCAAATAGTAATCCCTTATGTTCCAAGTGACACTATACCTTGTTTGGGTGAAAAAGAGTAAAAAAAAAAAAAAATCATATGGACCTGAGGTAGTTCCCCTTATATTTAGTAGGTAATTTTATAGAAGAAACCAAGATGAGTGCAGGTTAACAGTGTGCATTATTATGCAGAAAAAACAGAATTATTTTTCCATCATTCCAACTTAACAAAGCAGTAATAATCATAAATGCAATCTACCCTTTCTGGTTTGTGTATGTATAATTAATTTGTATTTTTTCAATAAATTTAACCTAACAAGACTAAACCTAGGTAGGATTTCAAGTGAGTGGTATACCTCTCGCAAAGTAAGCAGTCTAGGCCATTTTTGAGATGGCTTTTTCCTGTTTAGTTTAGTATGTTTCTAGTCCTGTGCTCTCCCAGGCTTTATCTTCTCTCTCTGAGAAAGAGTTTATTGGTGATCACCTACCAGGGAATGTCGACGAGACTGCTCAGGCATTTTGTTTTGTATGCCAGAGTGCTCCTCGAGGGCACTGACTCTTTAATCTAACTTTAAGACCTGTGTGTTTCATCTTTGCGCTGTGGGTTGAGGGGATAAGTAATGAGATTAATTCTCTGTCCGGCTAACTAAAATTATACCAGGGAATTAATGAGATGATTCAGCGTACTCACTCTGATCACTTTGTCACTCGCTTTAAGCTATAATTAAAAAATCTGATACACAGGATTAAACATAAGGTTAGACTAGAATGAAGAAATCCACAAAGTTTTTCTTTAAATTACGATGTAAATAGACCGACGCTATCATGGAATTTGGATCAATTTACCAAGATGGCATAACTTACATCACACAGTGTTACAAACCATTTAGCTCCTTAACATAGCCTAACATCCACCCTACATGAATAGTAATAAGAATACTTCATACAATATGGAGAATTAAGGCTGCGTTAAGACCTTGGTCCATTTTACGTTGTCAGGCAGAGGATGCAACCTCATGACTGACATGTTCATATTAAGGAAGGGCTAGAAAATGAGCTATAATAGAATAATAGTCAAACGGTTTGTTGAACTGAAACTAATTCTATAGCTCACACATATAGTGTTGCGTAGAATTTTTCAGAGCATGATTGAAAAATATATCTCAAATTTTGTATTCTATTGAGTTATAATATATGAGCTCTGTTTGACTTTAAGTGTTGGCCATTGAGCTCAATTTTATCTGCAGTATATATTTGCATTCTGGAAATTTTTAATACATTTTTTAAATACAAATGGGTGTTATATTATCTTTTCTTGATTTAGCTAAAATTATAGTTATTGAGCTAAACCTTTTATATATATATATATATATATATATATATATATATATATATATATATATATATATATATATATATATATATATCATCTAAAGATAGACTGTTTTGCTGTATCACAACTCTTCAGTGTGGCTAGACCTGCAACTATCCCAATTCTGGGATTGAACCAACAACCATCGAGCTGATAGTCAATATCCATCAGACTGTAGGATTAGTGCACTCGGCAATGATATTTAACAATGCTTTATACATTGACTACCACTCTCACAGTGCTCCATTTTTTTTATTTACAATAAGCTTTGCATTATGCTGAAGCAGTATAAGACGATATCATTACCAAGAGTGCTCAACCTGAGAATGAAGGGCTTTTATATAGTCATCCACAGACACTGTTTCGCTGTATCACAGTTCTTCAAAGTGGCTAGACTAACGTCTATCCCAAGTCCAGGATCGAACCAAAAACCATTGAGTCAATAATCAGGGGCTTCCTGGAGGTAATGGTGGCTAAGTGGTTAATGATACAGATTTGCAATCTGGAAATCCTAAGCTCGAATCCAGTTCATTCCACAGAAACACTTTTACTTAGGATGTTGGCAATCTTCATAAGGTCTCTCTTGTAAATACCCAATGTTTTTCTAAAAGAGAATTATAACTAAAAAGATATCGGTAAAACCAATGCCATCAATAGAATTATCTGGAGGATAAATGCTATTGATGTTAAACTTTTCGAAGCATGATTGTAAAATATCAATTATGTCTTAAGTTTTGTATTCTGCTGAGATATAATACTATAAAATATATATACAGAAAGAGATGCTGGAGAAATTATATTTGAGCATTTTATAGAACAAACTTAATACTGAAAAAAATCATTTGAAATAGTGTAATCTAATAAGATCTCATAAGATTTTATGTTTTATCGTTATTTCCATGCCAAGTGCTCGTCTGAGCTCCAATCTCTGGTCCCCTCCTCGCCAATCTTTCATGAAAAACACCTGTCCAGCTGAAACCACTGTCAATAATTTTCCCCATTCTTTATCTGTGCCAAAATCAAAACGTAGATTTCATGAACAAAACATCTTTCTTAGAAGTACATGCCTGTGGAACTCTCTTCCGTTTGCCTGTTTCCCACCTGACTACAACTTGGATGTCTTCAAGTCCAACATAAACAAGTACCTGATGAACCGCCCCCTTAAGTAAGACACTTTATCAACTCTCCAATACTAACGATTACTACGATATTATCCCATTGATTACTGTATACGCAATAACCCTTATCCCCAAGTGGCTTCGAGGCCTTGATAAGTGGTGACTTCCATGTAAAAAAAGAAAAAAAAAGAAAAAGAAATGGATTGAAAGCATTCGCACGACTTCACAAATTCCAAAATGTCCTCTACGGTGTCAAACACTCGACCCCCTGTCCTCTCCAATTGTGTTCTTTTAGCATAGTTAATTTGTTCATATGTAAATTAATGCATATCAAATCACAAATGGACTAAATGTTCACATTGACAAGGAACTTTCTTTCATATTTGATAGGTATTATGATATTACCTTTTCCCCTCATCTTTAAAAAAGTGAGACTCTCAAAGAAACGGCAAACGACATTCATTCTTCAGAAAGAAAGAAAGTTAAATCAGTTACATTCAAGATCGAAATTGATTTGATTTATTCATTAAAAGCAACACCAATTTTGGATATGAAAGCCCTTTTCAATTATTCACAGTAAGGCATGAAAAGACAAATTTATCAGCGCTGATATCTTGAAAACGATGGCATAATTCTAATGAACAATTCCTTAAAGAACAAAAAAAAAAAGAAAAAAAAGTGAAATATAATCCAAACGAACGAATCCATCAGGAGACTTGACTATACCTTGTATTGAATGCTTTTCCGTTTTTGTGTGAATTTTCTTGTACATACAATACCCCCACCTAGACGGCCATGTCTCACCCTATGTCACCTCCCACGCCCACTAGGACCTGGTGTTACCAGATCAGGCTGTCTGAAGATATTGGCTTCCTGACCGATAGTTCACCAAGCATTCATGTTATATTTTTTTTCTATTCCCTTTACAAAGCTCAATCATGTTCTGCAAAACAAAAACAACAATTTTCCTTTACAAAACAACCAAACCAAACATTGTAAATAAATATTTGAAGATATAAAGACCTTTGGGCATAAAATCTTTTCCAAAATTACTGGATTTGGCATTAAATAACCTGAAAAAGGTGGATATGCCATAAAACAAAACAACCAAACCAAACACACTCGTAGGAAAATCAATGTTTTACTTGATTAAATTATCGGTCTATTAGCCTCCTCCCCCCTTTTTCACCAGAATATTTGAGTTCATAATTAATCGATGGCATGATGGGCACTGTCCAGTTCAATGGATCTTCCTTGGACTCCTTTCCAATTAAGAGTGCCGTGACGCAAGGATGTGTCTTGATGCATACACTCTTTGGCATGTTCTTCTCTTTGCTCGAGTCAGACAATGGCATCTTTCTCTACACTAGGAGTGACGGCAACCTATTCAACCTTGCTCATCTCAGAGCGAAGACAAGGGTGCACCAAGTGCTCATTAGATGGTTTTTACAGATGATGCAGCTTTCGTTGCTTACTCTGAGGAAAGTCTTCAACGACTCATCTCCTGATATGAGTTCACCCTCACTATAAGTCTGAAGAAAACCAACATTATGAGCCAGCATATCAACACCATCCCTAAAATCACTATTGCCAACCACACCCTGGCAGTGGTAGACAAGTTCACATACCTTGGCTCACTAACCCTAGCAACTTGTCTCTGGATGTAGAACTCAACATAAGGATAGACAAAGCAGCCATTGCCATGGTCTGTCTAACCAAGAGAGTGTGGGAAAACATCTTGCTAACACTAATAAAGATGAGAGCATACCAAGCCTGCGTGCTGAGTACTCTTTTTTATGGTAGTGAGTCCTGGATTTTGTAGTCACACCAAAAATGAAGACTGAATGCTTTCCACATGTGCAACATCAGATGTCTTTTAGGCATCTCTTGGCAGGATCGAGTCACATAGTTGTCTTGTCCCAGGCTGGCAAACTAAACATTTTTGCCGTTCTAACTCAGAGACACTTGTGTTGGCTCGGTCACGTGTGTAAAATGGAAGTTGGTCACATCCCAAAGGACATTCTGTATGGCGAGCTCGTCTCTGGAACATGACCAATTGGAAAACCAACTCTGCGCTACAAAGACACCTGCAACAGAGACCTTAAGACTTGTGGCATTCAGCCACAAGATCTCAAGTCAGAGACATCTGATCACACAGCCTGGCAAGCAAAGATCAAGGATAACATCAAATTAGCAGAAAAGAAGAGAGAAAGGCAATGTGGAAAAAAAAAGAGAACCCACAGGCAAGAGAGGATGCAGTCCACGCCTGCCACCCCCATCATCCCTACCGTTGACTACATAGTTGCCAATGTAACTGCAAATCTAAAATGAGACTATTTAGCTACAACAGTTGCTGTGGTGCACCAAACTAGGTGCAGAATGTCATTGTCTCAAGAGACAGAAGGTTACCATCAATTCTTATTTTCATAGTTGTTGTTATTTCACCACGTTTCAGCCAACTAATCCTCTGGCCTTCTTTTAACTGCGATGAGATAGAAATACTGAGTCTTGTAACTGTATCCCCAATAATTACAACCTTCCATAGTTTTTAGTTAACTAATCCTCTGACCTGCTTTTGGGTAGGATTGAAACTGCTATCATCAGACAATGCTCACCTGAAACCGTAGTGACTCAACGTCTCTATTCACTGTGCCACTTTTATATCTGTAATTTTATAAGAATTTAAAAGTTATTTTCAATCAAGAAATTTTCATTTTTGCAAACTGATGTTTGGTAAAAAAAAGTTGAGTAAGTAGCCACAAAACTTATATATTCATAGTGCAAATAATATGCGTATGTAAGTAATAGACAGCATGACACTGTGTATGTGTGTTGGTTTACCTTGGTATTTTTAGTGCATGTGTAGCTGTAAGTAGCAATTTGTTTCTGTTCGCCCGACTTTTGCTAGTGTGTCAGAATGTGTGTACGAGATGTGAGCCATTGAAGTGTCTCTTTTAATTCCCTGCTCCCCTGGCTAAAAACAGGGCTGGGGGGGGGGTAATTGAGCATACATTCTTGGGTCCTTCGGTGCATTCGCTGGTGAAATCTGGAAAAATCTCATTTGGTCATTGTTCTTATAGAGTCTGTTAATTTGCAACAGAATTGTTGCTTTTTCGGTTTAAAATGATTTTCATTAGTTGAAAATATTTTGAGTTAACACGCTCATCTGAAAACTAACTTACTTTTGGAAGTGAAGAGGAGAGCGAATCTCAGTGAAGCTTAAATAGTGTCATATATATTTTTATTAAATAAATGAAATCATTTACTTATTTTTTGAGACTTTCAATATTTTTTGTATAGTTTTTAAATAAACGATTTTATCCTACATAAATCGCTGTGAGACGGCCAACATGAATTCATGCTTTCCTGAAAAATAACTCTCGCTTCCCTTATCTTGATCTTTAATCCCCATATTTCATGAGTCAAAATTCTGAAAAAGAGAGAAAAATCGCTGTTTTCTGGGTTAGAATCTCTACCATCTAACACTTATCGATGGCAAGTTTTTGTCCTTGAGGCAGTGTTTTTTTAATTATTATTTTAGCTCTTTACATCAAGTGGCTTCATGCCTTGTTTGGAGCGATTTCCATATAAAAGTGATCCCCTAACCTGACACTGACTTGAACCTGGCATGCAACCATTACACAGCCACCACCTCCAGCGCTATTTGAGTAGTATTGATAAATAATTAAACCTATGATTATTGCAAGGACAATCAGCTTGTTCAGCGATAATAATTCTTACGATAAAGGTCACTGGAAATCTAAACAACAGGATTTATGCTGCAAAGCCACAAGCGATCACACTGCTTTAATGCCCACTAGCCATTGTGATCTTGGAAAATTGTTATCGATTCGATGGTATGTTTTGAAAGTATTATATGATGAAAAAATGTGGAAAATTATAGATTAACTATTAATGTCCGAGTTATTCTATTTTACATTTGCATTGTCAAAGCCTTTTGATAACATTTCTGTGCTGCACTCAATATTTCAAGTGAACAGTTACATTTTTTTTTTCAACTATACGGTGAGCTCAGCCATATTCGAAGTCTAACAATTGTTGAAACAATGAGAGAAACGGGTGAAAAAAATTCAACCTTCTTAAACGCGGAATTAACCTTTCACAATCAGGCCGAAACAATACAACAGAAACGGATAAAATACAGAAAAACAAACAAAAATATGTTCTGATAAGAATTCGTTGATTCTCTTTTGATGAAGAGATTTTTTTTGGGGGAAAATATTGAAATATATTTATTAATATTTAATATTATGATAATATATATTAATATTTAATCTTATTTATTTAAAATTTGCATTGTCAAGGCAATAAAATAAGCAAAACCAAATATTTCGACTTAACTAGACAAAAAAAAATAACACCTCAAATTTACAAAGACGAAAGGTAAGTCAAGGCCATCACATAGCAATGAATAATGACACTCATCACATTCTTTTGAATGTTGCAGAGTTGATCTCTTCACTGCTTAAGTTGCTTGGAGACCTAGTTAGAAAGTACCGGTCAAGAATCCATTCTTGACAATCAGCCTGACAGGTGCAGGGGTAGGAACTGACCCACTACCTATTGGACTGAGGTGCGGTACTTGGGTATTACCTAGGAGGTCCACCCTCCCATGCCTTGCCACCCGGTTTTCGGGTAGAGCAAGTTTATAGCTTGTGGCCTGAGTCACTCCTACTGGGTAATACTGATGGGGATGCCCAGGCAATTTTTGTTAGACTGAAATGCCCCTCCTTTACAGTCCCACCTTCTGACCTTGTGTCACATCTTGCTGTGGTGGACAGCAAGTGAATATTTACCAATGAATAATAATATGTATTAAATCAACTCCACGGATATAAAAATGTAGATATATTTTTTTATTAAGTAGACAAGTTCCAAAAAACCAATCTATGCTTTAACTTAGTTGATATTTGGAACTGATAATATGAGGTGCCTTCAATAAGTTTCCAGACTTTTTTTTACAGACATTTAAAATTATCGTAATCTCTTGAAAATTCAATATGTTATTGCTATACATCTTATGAGATGACTGACCAATTTTTATGATATCAGGTTCAAATGAACAGCTACAGAAGGAATTGGAATACATCCTACTAAAGCCTGATTGTCACAGCGGGTGAATGTCAAAATTGCAATCCGGACATGAGGACATTCTAGGAAAACTATATGCAATAAAATTCTGTTTTAAACTTCGAAAAATTCCACAGAAACATATGGAATGTTTCGGATTGCTTTTGGGCTATTTTTCATGAATCGAGCACCAGTTTTTGAATGGCATAAGAAATTCAAGGAAGGCAGGGAGTCTATGAGGGATGATGAGAGGTGTGAGAGTAGTAAGGAAGTCAGAAGACCAGAGTTGAGCAGTGAAATAAAGAATTTCGGGGATAAGGACCATCGTGTGTCAATAGAGACAATAAGTGCATAGTTTGATGTCAGTGTGGGAACTGTATACACAATTATTTGTGAAGAACTGAAGATGCAGCAGATTTTTGCGAATGCACCAGTCCAGAACTCCATCCTTGTCACAGACTATTTGAGCAAAATGGGCATTAAGACAGTTCCTCGCCCTCCCTATAGTTCAAATCTTGCTCCTTCTGACTTTTGGTTATTTAAACTCAAGAAAAACCCTGGAGGCTATCATTATGAGACAATTGAGGAGATCAAAGAGACTGTGACAAGGGTCATTGACATACTCACACAAGAGGACTTTCATGGAGCCGTCCAGAAGTTGTTGAAATGGTATAATAAGTGCATTGCAGCCGGAGGAGATTACTTTGAGGGGGACTAATGTTTCATGTGTGTACTATCAATAAAAGTAAAAGTACCCATAAGAAAAAAAGTCTGGAAACTTATTGAAAGCATCTCATAAATGAAATTTCATGATAAATATGTTATAACAAATGGATTAAATAGTATTAATACTTGTGATGATATCCCCTTTATTTATAATAGACTATTCCTATTTTCAGTTTTATAGTTAGCTTTATTACCTTTTATTATTAATAAACAGAGAAATAGAGAAACGAGAGTGATTATCAAAAAAAGATTGGTGAGAGTAAAACAACATAGAGAGAGGAGGCGGGGGGTGAAAGCTATCATCATCATATGAATCAGAAGATTCTATTGTTGGCATTGGTTTTCCCGATATTTTTGTAGTCAAAATTCTTTCCAGAAAGACATCAGGTACCCACATGAAGGTTGCCAACATCCTAAGTAGTTTTGTGGAGCATACTGGAATTGAACTTAGAATGCCCAGGTTGTCAGTCTATGTTTTTAACAACTAGACTACTATCACCTCCCATGGGTTACTTAGTGAGTTATTGGCAAATTACGACTAATTCAAACATTTATTTTTTAAAACTGTATAATACAAACATGGAGGAATATTTTAGCATTTAGTTTTATTTCTACTACCTTGATCTCCCATCCTTCTCTTTTTCTTGATATTCCCTTCTTTTTCATTATATTTTCTTTTCCTCTCTTTTAATTCTTGCGTCACTAGTGACAGAATCTGCTTTATCTGCAGACACAATTAATTTCCAACAGAATCTGTATCACTACAGATACAAGGTGGAATGATAAAATTGTCGCCCTAGAAAAAGCGACATGATTCCATTTCTGTTTGATGAAAACCGGTTTTCTTTTGTTGTTGCAGGCCATCTATTAGTTGTCCAGTTGTGTACAAATTCCAAGAGCGATAGGAGCCTTCTATCATGTCTGAAAGTGACACAATGTTCAATGAGCGAGATTAGAGATGCACCTCTGTATAACTCCTGCTATCTATTGATCCAAGTTATGACAACAGGACCATTGCCAGTACCCTCAAAATGCATCGGTGGATTACCACAAATAACAGGGACGTGCTCAAGGTGATGAAAATGAAGTTTTAAACCACGGTTATGGCTTTTTATGTGGTTTCAAGTGAGGGACACATCATGCCACCTCACATTTTCAAAGTCGGCTTGAAATCAACACTAAAGTATCCCTAGGTGTGCTGAAGAGCGTGGTGATTCCCTGGTGCAATCAGGTGGCTACTGGCAGACCTTGGGTGTGGCAGCAGGACTTGGCGCTGGCCCACAAGTTCAAAGAGACCCAGGTTTGTGCTTCAGAAGGATTGCTACAACTTTGTACCCTTCTCTCACTGGCCCCCTCCTCCCCGCGACCTGAGCCCACTGGACTACTTCATTTGGTCATATGTCGAGAACATCACCAACATAACCTCCCACCACACCAAAGCCAGCCTGATTGCCGCCATCTGCCACATATTTGCTGAGCTCCTGCCAGTACTTGTGGAAAAGGCATGCTCCATGTTCTGGACCCTTATCGAGGTGGTGATTGATGCTGAAGGCGGCTACATTTAATAGATGTAAACTCTACTACATAATCAAGTTACCTGAATTGATTTTTTTCAGTAAAAGTTTTAAAATAAAGCTGTAGTGTTGTTTTTTTTTTTAGGGCGACAACTTTATCTTTCCACCCTTTAATATCCTGAATTCGAGACTTGTTGATATTAAAAGGGAGGGGATAGTCATTCTATTTAGTCGCTTCCATTACTGTAGTTAAAGCCTATGGGTTCAGTTTGGGAAACGAACCATTCTGTCTCCAGATCTTTTCTGATAATATCATTCCAGTTGCATGCCTAGAGTGTAAATGCAGATCAAATTCATTAGCGATAGTCCACCCATCCACACAATTTTACTTCTAGCGTCACTCATTGTTATACATTCATCATCCAGAATAAGGATACCCTGATATATGAGGAGGGAATTATATTATACCAACGAATACTAATTTAATTATTAGAGTGCATCACATTCATTATGCTAACAATGGTGTCTAAAGAAAAGTGTCTCTTTCATTTAGTCTCTTTATCAGATCTATTTTCTTAAACAGACCAAATTATCGACATATGATAGTTAATAACGTCGTAAATGTATCTGCTTTATGGCAAATCCAGCTTTTAAAAATAACACTCGTGTTCTGCTAAGAAAATATTGAGGAAAAAATAAAACAGAAAAATTGCAAATGGCCTTGTCTAATACTTACTAATAATAATTAATTTTATGAAACTTGAGGTGATAACTTTGATTCTGTTCATTTTAGAGACTCACTAATTGGCTCATGTTGTAGCCAATGAAGTTCCCCATCGACATTTGATCTTAACATTGAAGATTGCCAGTTAGGGTCGAAATTTTGATGGAATTTCAGCTTCCAATTTTTAGAAATATCAGATCTATGAATCTGAATCTCTTTAGTAATATCAGGTTGACAAGAAAGTTTTTACAGTTTTTAACTTTTAAATTCAGACGAACATATCTCGGCTCAAATAAAAGTTTATAAATCGAAATAAACACCATCAGAATCAACACACTTTTGCCAATGCAAAGCAAGTGTAATTATGCTAATAATGTAAAAATCTTGTGTTCCAGTGGCGATGAAGTTACTGAAGGCGTTTTGAATATCGCTTAGGTTTTAGAAGCATTTCTCATGCAGAAAGTTGTCGAAATGCTTGAAAAAGTAGTAGTCGGTAGGTGAGAAGTCTGGAGAGTATGGCGGATGTGGCAGATTTTCGTAGCCCAATTCGTTCAATTTTTACAGGGTCGGTTTAGCAACATGTGGTCGGGCATTGTTGTGGAGGAGAATTGGGCCTTTTCTGTTGACTAATGCTGGATGTTATTGTCAAAGTTTCTGATGTATTTCATCCATTTGTTGACAGTACTTCACCACTGTAATGGTTTCACCATGCATTCAAAAAATGTAATGGATGATACCAATTGCAGACCAGCAAACAGTCTATATGACCTTTTTTTGGTACAACTCTGGCTTCAGAAAGTGTTGTGGAGCTTTGTTGGCGTCTAACTATTGAGCTTAGTGTCACCGGTTATCGTAAAGAACCCACTTTTCACTGCAAGTCACAACTCAATCGAGCAACAGGTCATTCTTATTGTGTAGAAAGAAGGGAGGATGACAATTCATAATGGCGTTTCCTTTGGTTTTCGCTCAATTTGTGAGGCACCCATTTATCAAGTTTTTTCTTTCCAATCTCTCTCAAGTGGTTGGAAATCGTCTTATACATTACATCTAATTCAGATGCACGTTCTTGAACAGTTGTGTGTAAATTGGCTTCAACTAAAGCTCTTAATTGATCGTTTTCAGCATCCGATAACCGACCACTATGCTCATTATCTTCAAGACTCTCATCACTGCCACAAAATTTCTTAAACCACCATTGTGCTGTATGTTCAACAATGGTTTCTGGACAAAATGCTTTGTTGATATCGCGAGCTCTTTCAGGCCTGGCTTGAATTGAAATAAGAAAATTGTGCGAATTTGCTTTTTTTCCGTATAGTATTCAACGTTCTGAAAGAAAAACAAAATTGTTTAAAAACGATTGTAATTTAAACGCTTAGATAGAGTGAAAAACGCCTTTTAAAATAATATATAAAGTAAAGGTATTATAATGAAAACTTATTTGAAAATACATCATTTTAGATCAAAATTAAAAATTCTGCGAGAACTTTCTTGTCAAATAAATAGTAACGAATTTTTCAGATAATTATAAAAACTGTTGTCGTTTTCTGTTTGTGCCATGAAAACGGTTAGGAACCTCCACGTTTGTTTTCCGGTTAATAATCTACAACAACAATCAAGGGAGATCACTCTAAGAACCAACATAAAGAGTAGAACTCTTTTTATCTTAATACAAAGGAAGACAATCGTGCACAGTATCATCTTGTATCGACCAGACTCTATTACATTATACTGACGACCCATTCTAATTACCTTGGCAACCAATCTTTTCAACAATAACCCTATCCTTTCAACTCCTACCATGAATTGTAAATAACTTATGCAGTCTCCATCCGACCTTCACTTGCCAGCAATCCCTGTTGGTTACATCCAAGTCATACTTGATACCAGACCAACAAGCAATCCAGGACAAAGGATAACCATGCCGATGTTAAAGTACTATATATCCTGATGAAGCCGCATACCAGATCAAAATCAATGCATTTTTATATCTAGCATCCGTTTATAATTAATACATATTGTTTAAATTTAAATTCCTATGTTTTTTTATATGCTACCATACGCATTATGTAATATTAATACCATTATTATAATACTATCACCGCAATGTTGCATCCCTGTGCCTGCTTTACAAGTACTTTAATGGAGTTTGCTCTCATGAACTCGAAGCGCTTGTGCCCCATCAACGGACATACGCCCGACTAATTCGACAAGCAGCAAAATCCTATCTCTTCACTGTTGAGGCCCCTATATGCCGAAGAGATTTTTGCTCATATAGTTTCTTCCCTTGAACTTCTGAACTTTGGAATTTCTTCCCTGAATCGTGCCTCTCTGACTGTACTAACCTGCAGAAGTTTAAATGTAATGTAAACACATCTTACTGCTCAACTTCCCAGAATCCCTTGTGATGCCGCCATGATCCCAAAGAGTAGCCCCTTATGTTCCAAGTGGAAATATACCTGTTTGGGATTAGAAAAAAAAAGTTTTTTTTAAATAATAAAACTGAAATAGTGCTTACGATTACATTACGTTAAAGAATTAAATATATTACTGAGTTTTAACAACCATCAGTGGTTTGTCGATTTGTCCACATACATAATGGCTTTTAAGTGTCCTTAAAGTAAGACTTTAAAAGCAAACTCACTTTCCACTCCAAGGGATGACGACGACGGCAACCATGACCACGACCACAACTCCCACCACCACCTATCCTAATGATGAATAATTACCCTAATAAAAGAATTAGTTTCTCTGCTGACATTTTCACGATCGGGATGTACTTTAATGTGAGAGCGGCACGAGTCAATATTTTGGACGAGCGCAACAACAAAGCAGATGCCGTTCTCCTGAATTAATATGAATTAATTGATTGTTCCGTAATTGAATTTGTCTTTTGAAAACGAGGCGAAGGGAGAAAATTAATTGCCAATAATGAAACAAAAAAAGCACACGACCAAAAACTAGGCACATGTTCATTAAAGCCCATCCAGCCATTTCCATGAAGAATATGTTTCAGAATTATCGATAGTTGATCCTTTGTGAAGAGAAATTATGATTGGCTCTGAGTTCATTTTGAAAAAAAAAAAAGAAAGAAGGAAAAGGAATTCTGTTATATTTTATGGCATACACAAAGGTCAGTAGCTCGAAGACCACAATTCTCAAAGTGTGGTCCACGACCCAATAATAGTCAAGTAAGAATCAAAGCCAATCCTATACAAGCAGATACACAGATTAAATCTAATTGGATGAATGTTCACGCTTTAGTTAAATATCATTATCAGTTTGTTGAATTGCATTGCTTCTAACATGCCAAAGGCTCCTTATACCAAATTTGGTGCAAATATAACCAATAATTTTGGAGCCTATAAGTTTTTTTATTATTATTATTATTATTATTATTATTATTAGTAGTAGTAGTAGTAGTAGTAGTAGTAGTAGTATCATTATTCATTCAATGGAATTTCATACACAAAAAACTTAAATTTCCTTTATCTGTGACGATTATGACAAGAATATACGCAAAAAGGACGACTAGCAAACAAGATATGAATAATTATTTGGAACTTAATTTTTTTTTATATAGAATGCAGTCACTTTGGTGGCTATGTGTATGACACAAGGCGAAGTATGCAGCAGAAATTAAAATCTTATTTACCCAAAACAGATTCATAAACGACGTGTATCGTTTGTAGTAGTTATGAAATAAACTTTGCATTTAATAGTTGTGAATCCAAAAACCAAAAATATTTAAACAGTGCTCCAGGTTTTTTCTTTTTCAGGTTATACAAACCATTACTAAATTTATCCTTTCTGAACCTTTTTTAAATTCCAACTGCAGTTGAATTAACTTTAGTCTTAAGTTTGTGAATTTTTTTAGATGAAGATTCATAATTTGTATTATTTGGACTGCTGTTATTCACACAACGTTTCGACAGTGTAACCTCTGACCTTTTTTCAAAGGCATGTTATCGAACTCGGGAATCTTTCTGTCAAATTTGAGAGCTTGCACAGACTTTTGAACGTAATTTTTTATTTAATCCACGGGGGTAGCATGCTCTCGTTCTCTCAGCCATGACCAGATAGAAACCTTAAGTAATTCGCAATTGTATTTTGCATATCGCCCACACTGAAGATTGAACCTTCAACCTCCAGAAGAGTGTCAGTTAGAACTGAATTTTATCTGGTACTTTATCTTGCATAAATTTTGGAAGCGTTAAACCTATTTTTGCTTTTATATGTACAATTTTATTACTTCTCACTATAGATTTCTATACCTTCATTTCACACTCTTATCTTCTAAAAGGAAACGATCTTTCTTTATGTATACCATATAAAAGACTTTTGTCCTTCAAACGCATATTAATCGAATGTAAAGACTTCGAAACACAAACATCTCAGTTCTTTCATGTAAACAACATAGAAGAACTTTTCAGTGCTGTATAAATAATAGATATATTAAATTTCCTAAAAACAATTGGATTGTACTGGAAAATCTAAAAGTAGAATTATAACCATTCCTATTAGACTAAACTGTTTCACAAACCAGAAACGCATCTATATTTTTTTCATCTTGTATTTGTTTCAGAATTAATATAGCACCAGTGATTCGTCGTCCTGGCATAACACTAAACTGCATTTTATATATGCTGAAAACAAACAAACAAACAAACACATTTCTACTTATTGCTACATATTATATCTGTCACGGGACTGCTTCCCACCCAACTACAACATTGTCGTTTTCAAGTTCAATGTTAATCAATTCTTATATAGCTTTCCTCTGAAATAATTAAATTCCGCCCTCAGCGTCTACTTGACAAACTCATTAACCCTTATCCTCAATAGCCTTTGGGCCTTAATAAATGATGACTTATATATGTTTTAAATCCCTGAAACAGTGTTTCCTGGTGAACAGCTGATGATCCCTTTAAGAACATTGGTGCTATTGTTTGTTCATGTAAGCAAAACTATTCAGCGATATGGGAGATTAATTAACTTGCTGACAAAATAATGTTCCAAAGAAGGAAATTTTTTCATATAGTTTTAAAGAAACTTCAAGACTATATATATCTATAATATAAAGCTGAATGTGTGTGTGTGTGTGTGTGTGTGTGTGTGTGTGTGTGTGTGTGTGTGTGTGTGTGTGTGTGTGTGTGTGTGTGTGTCACGAATAGGCTCCTATATGGTTGACTATTTTAAAAAACTGATTACATATAATGATAGAAGATGTATTGACACACAGGAATGGGTATGTTTGATCTGGCAGAACGGTGGTTCATTAAAATTGTGGGGTCTGCGTTCGCGCCTGTTTCACAAAGTATGGAAATAAAAAATTTAAAAATTAAAAAAAAAACGTTTACAAGTGTTTTTGATATAGATGTACATAAGAATACTTTGATAAATATGTTTTAACTTAAATAGGGATGGTATAATAAAATTGTGGGGTCTGCGTCCGCGCATGGCCTCCATAGAATGGAAATAGGCACAAACTTTAATAAAGACTTTTCATATCTATCTGCGTAAGCATACTTTGATAATTATGTTTCAGTTTGAAGAAATATGGTATAATAAAATTATAAGGTGTTCGTTCGCACCTGACCTCCATAGAATGGAAATATGTCACAAAGTTTAACAAGTTTTTTTTTTGAATATAGATCAACAGAATATTGTGATAAGTGTTTCAGTGTGAACAGGTATGGTATAATAAAGTAGTGGGTTTATCTATTTTATTTTTACTTTCATCATATTTTGCTTTGGTTTTGATACCCCTAAATTCAACCCAAATTTACAACCCTTCCTTTTCATAACCTATAATACTTTCATAAATCAGAGTCCATTTTCTGTAGGCTGTTTTTGAACCCAGTCAACGACGGGTACTTTTGCTAGTATATATATATTTTTTAAGAATGTCTTCATTTTCTTTAGTCTTCCGCACGTTTGACAACCCATATACTTTATACTTGGGTTTTAGCCGGGGAAAATATTGCATTTAGTTTATTTGGGTACTCTTCACAAACGATCAAATATTTAAATTAAACGACGCAATATTCTAGAACAAAATGAAAGGCAGAAAGATGGAAATAAAGGCAAGTAAAAAAACATGAAAATATCACTTTAAAGATGATGATAAGAAACCCCCTCCCCCAATACATTTGATATCACGTTGGAAAGTTTGCCAACCGCCATTATAGATATAGATCTATCCTCCTATGAATGTAGTTTTTTTGTTTGTGTGTGTATTGATACTCATATTAAAACCCCTTTTTTTTCTATTTATTTAAAAAGAAAATACAACTTATAAATAGGTCGTGGAATTGCATTCATCTGCAAAAGATCTAGCTAATTTGCATATTCTTTTAAACATTCATTTTAATTAATTCCCTATTAGTTTTTTTCGGTTTTCTTATAGGATGATTATCTTTAGTTAACTATTACGTGTAATTATATTTATGCCGATATTCTACATAATTTATACGTGCGTAATATTTGCGTAAAAAGGCTATAGTAAAAACAGAGTCTTTCTATATATATTTATGAATACGTATATATTTTTTTGTCTAAAAAAAATTTCCTGTCGAACTCCTCTGTCAGTTTTTAGTCTACAGACACAAAAATTGATATATAGGATATTCAAACCAATGCAAAACTTTATACTTGGGTTTTAGCCGGGGAAATTGGTGCAAAAGTGTGAAAATAAAAAAAATGGAATTTGCCAGGTGAAGGTCGAATAACGGCATTACGAATATGCATACGTAACGTAATAGCTATTGGTTCATGTTTTAATTTTTCGCCTTACAGAAAACATGTCTTCATAGTTCAGGCATTAACATCAAAGGACAAAGTAAATCGGAAGCTAAACGTTTTGGTTTCGATTCTCAGTGGTGGCACATAAGTCATTAAAAAATTTTTTTTTAAATCATTACTATACATTGGGTCCAATATAATATAATAATAAATACGAAATCTGCATTAATCAAAATATCATATTTAAGCGTATTTTACGACCGGGCAATACCGGGCAGCCTGCTAGTATGTATGCAAATGCAGGTATATACATTGGTCTTAAGAATTTTTTGTTCGTTCCAAAAATGGTGCAGATTAATCTAATTTTTTATCATATGGGATATGACTGTTATTTTGAGTTTGTCTAAAAATGCGAGTTCGACATAGTACGGCAGAAGTCTTTTTCCCTTGATTCTGTCTACAAATTTTGAAAATTGCACACATTAAATAGAATAATGGAAAACAGCCGGCAGCAATAAACATCATATAACACCATTAAAATATCCGAGTGGGATTACATCGTATTTGGTTTTCCATAATATTTAAACTGCCGTCTCTTTCTCCTATGACTAACAAACACATTCTTACAATGACACAGCCATAAAAGCCGATCAAAATTGTAATTGGTTTTATTTTCCGCCTAGAGTCAAGATCCGGAATGTTGTTTATTTTTATATTCAATTCGCAAACACCGTCTTCAAATTAATTTAACTCGGGTTTATCATGATTAATTATCTTCCGGCAATACCAAGTTACCCTGTTGCTAAAATTATAATTTTAGTATCACCGCACAATTAAATCTGATTACTTGACTTGATAACCTTAGGTGTCACAAGAGATTTTAGTATTCCAATTAAGTTATGAAATATTCTGATAAATGAGATAAATAATGACGAGAAAATCTCTTTATATGAAAAAGGATTAATTTTCGTTATAATTTATACCTTCTTCATATATTAAGAGGCCAGAAAAGATCAAATCATGTTTAAGCAGCCAACGTTTTATCATGAGTCTACGTTGCAACCTTTTAGAGGTCGAAATTCAATTATAAGAAACTAAATTTGACCTTGTGTTATATTAATTAATTGGACTATTATTCTCATCTTAAGTGTTATTAGCATAACGTTTCAGTCTCTGCAACTTGCGACCTTCTTCGGGTGTTGAGAACATGCTTCTTTTCCTACTAAGGAAAAAGAGGGTTGGCTCTGTATTACAAGAATTCGAACCGTTTGTTTGAGGGTGTGTCCGTAGATCGTAAAGAAGGTGCAATCATCAAGGGTCACTAAGATATTTGTTAAAGGTTTTCCTATGGCTCAATTTTTCAATTGTTAATATTAGTGAAAAAAAGTGTTTTACGAAACAGAGGATCGATATTCATGCGTCTTAAAAAAAAAAAAAAAAAAAAAAAACGATGTAAGGGGAGCCAACTCTAAGAAAAAAGACTTTATTATTGTGAAGTTACCTCCCTTGGGATGGGCATATATCATGTTTTTTTCTTTTTCTGTTATTTTGTAATTAGAGGCGTCCAAATGCAGCTTAGATCTATGCTGGTGTGACTAATGATGTTATTATTATCTTCTACCATATGTGCTGCCTCTAGGGCTGATTTTTCGATTTCTCCGCGTGTGAGAGCTCTTCGGTGTTCTTCTAGCCTCACAATGAGAGGGCGGCATGTTTCACCTCTGTAAAGTTTCACACATTTACACGAAATCACATAGACGCAGTTTTTTGTCATGAGTACCAGGTATTTTCGGCTGTTGTTCATGTGAAACATTGGCCCATCTATCTCTGTAGATGGTTTCAGGATTAAAGATTACTCGAACATAAGGACTAAGTAGAGAATAAGGACACTAACCGACTTCAATACGGAGAAAGAAAAAAGAACACCTTTTCTTCGACACCAGTTTGACCTTCACTTTCGCAGTTCGCACAGATAGATTGGCTTTGTAAACAAATATAAGAAAACATTTTGAAACTAAACTTTGTATTGATATATTTTTTTTTTTAAATAATAATAAAAACGACTTATATTATTATATCGCGACAATAAAACTTTGGCAATGTCGCTAAATAGGGTTTGCATGTGTGATATGAGAAAAATAAGGCATTAAAAATGTTTCTTATCTAAAACATTATTACATGGGTAGTCATTTCGTGTAAAAAGTTAATTTATTTTACCCATTGAAATTCGATAAATGCACGATTAAATATGTGTAAACATTGAATGAATAAAAAGAACAACATGGTTGCCAGTTGCCATTTCATTGGCTAAAAAGCAGCCTTGACTTTGCAATCAAAAAGCAAGATCGAGTCAAAACGGAACGAATCGACGGGACTTCGGTGAATCTATTCGTATTAATTAGATTTATCGGATTACTGTTTTCATCTTGAATGTGATTTTTCACAACGTTTCGATTGATGTAACCTCCGACTTTCTTTAGGTATATCTTGTCGGACTCGGGAATGTTTCTGTCGAACTCGGGAATTTGGACGGAATTTCGAGCAGAGCCCTTTATTTTACTTCACGGGGGTAGCATGCTCTCGTTCCGTCAGCCATGACTGAATAGAGATACTAAGTAATTCGCAATTGTATTTTTTGGTCGCCCACATTGATGATTGAATCTTCAACAGAATATCACTTTTTGCAATTGATATTTTTCCAAGTACTCAAACCACTGCGTCACGGGTCCATCCAAATTCCCGAGTTCAACAAAAAGAAGTTCGGAGGTTTCATCGACCGAAACGTTGTGAAAATCACACTCAAGATGAGAACAATAGTCCGATGAATCCAAATAATACGAGTACCCAATCCTTATCTCAAAAATTCAGAAACGTTGAATCTGTTTAGTTCGTATCTTTATGAATTTATTATGTGGAGAGAGCGAGTGGCACGAATAAATTTGGTGAAATCCTTTGCTGCACGATTTTTGCATTTCATGACAATTTAAACAACTTTTATTTTTACTTATCTATAAATATAAAAGCGAAAATGTATGTATGTGTGTATGCGTGTTCGCTTTTTCTGTATGTCTACAAAAGGCTTTTTTCAGAGAAGCGGTCGGTCGGTTGACAACTTCTTAAAATTTTTTATATCACATATAAATCGTAATATCTCAAAGTAAACAACGGAGCTCGCCTGTCTATTTAATTTGCTCGACTTCGGTAAGATAAATATTCAACATTTGTCGCTCGCCGCATGTGGGTTAGTCTTTTTCCTATAACATCTTGGGAAAATAAAAATAAAAAAGCGTTCCCGCAGTAAATGAAATACTATCCCGCAGTCAAACTTGACCTTATTAAGTCATTAAAACGTGCACCTGCCAAATCCAAGTAATTAAATAAATTCAAACGTGTTTCTGTTAGCATCTCGCGGTGGCCCAATGGTTAAAACCGTCGCACTCTTTTTTTTTTCACACTTTAATTTACAACTTTGCCTCAACGGTTCTGGTTCGATCCTCATACTTACTTACCAAAACAGTTTTTTTTTATTTTAAACCCCTCCCCCCGGAGTTTTCACACACACACCTCCAAACACCCGGGCAACGCCGGGTACCACTCGCTAGTGTAGAATAAATGCAAGAAGAAACATGAAAAATAAGTTAAACAATTTTTATTTTAAATTAATTTTTTTCTATACTTTAGAATAACAAATAATGTAAGCAATTTTTAAGCAACTTTCATTTTTAAGTAAAATTTAGTTTTAATTTAAAATGAAAAATATTGTATGTAGAATAAATACACGAAGGATTTCGCCGAATTTATTTGTGCTACTCGCTTTCTCTCCCCTCTCTCTCTCTCTCTCTACATGAATTCATAAAGATACAAACTAAACAGATTCACCGAAGTCTCGCCGATTCCTTCCGTTTTGACTCGATCTTGCTTTTTGATTGTAAAGTCAAGGATGCTTTTTAGCCAATGAAATGGCAACTGGCAACCATGTTGTTCTTTTTATTCATTCAATGTTTACACATATTTGACAATTCGTTCATTCCAGAATCTTAATCTTATTGCAAAAACGAACGCTCCAGAAATGTTTAAATATGGCGTCACTTATTAATGACTATTTTCCGACACATCAGCACATGCTGATAATCAATCAGTTCATGTTTGTTTTTATATATAAGCTACATAAATATTTCTTTTTGTAAAGTACGGTTTACTATTCTTTCTTCAATTACGTTAAATAATAATTAAAAAAGAAACAAAACGGATCAAGCGATTACTATAGCCGAGACACGGTATTTTAACGAACCAGAAACTTAAAGTTTATTTACTTCAAAAATGTCCTTATGTATACTTTGAAACCCTTGAAACTGTCTATAACTAACTGTTTGACAAGAATTCTTTCTTTTTATGCTAAATAAAAAAATACAACGGATTAAGCGAATAATATAGACGAGACCCAGATTTCAATGAAACCTTATAGTGACCTATATTGCTTGACTATAACATTTAATCATTACAAGAAATTAACAGTTCATATGCTTTAAAATCTACTTATGGGTAAGTTGGAAGCCTTTAAACTGTTTATTCCTTACTAAAATGTTCCGTTATCTTCCTTATAAAAATGTTTCGTTATCTTCTTACTAAAATGTTTCGTTATCTTCCTTACTAAAATGTTTCGTTATCTTCCTTACTAAAATGTTTCGTTATCTTCCTTACTAAAATGTTCCGTTATCTTCCTTACTAAAATGTTTCGTTTTGTTATCTTCCTTATTAAAATGTTTCGTTATCTTCCTTACTAAACTGTTTCGTTATCTTCCTTACTAAAATGTTTCGTTATCTTCCTTACTAAAATGTTTCGTTATCTTCCTTACTAAAATGTTTCGTTATCTTCCTTACTAAAATGTTCCGTTATCTTCCTTACTAAAATGTTCCGTTATCTTCCTTACTAAAATGTTCTGTTATCTTCCTTATTAAAATGTTTCGTTATCTTCCTTACTAAACTGTTTCGTTATCTTCCTTACTAAAATGTTTCGTTATCTTCCTTACTAAAATGTTTCGTTATCTTCCTTACTAAAATGTTTCGTTATCTTCCTTACTAAAATGTTTCGTTATCTTCCTTACTAAAATGTTCCGTTATCTTCCTTACTAAAATGTTCCGTTATCTTCCTTACTAAAATGTTCTGTTATCTTCCTTATTAAAATGTTTCGTTATCTTCCTTATAAAAATGTTTCGTTATCTTCCTTACTAAAATGTTTCGTTATCTTCCTTACTAAAATGTTTCGTTATCTTCGTTACTAAAATGTTCCGTTATCTTCCTTATTGAAATGTTCCGTTATCTTCTTACTAAAATGTTTCGTTTTGTTATCTTCCTTATTAAAATGTTCCGTTATCTTCCTTACTAAAATGTTTCGTTATCTTCCTTACCAAAATGTTTCGTTATCTTCCTTATTAAAATGTTTCGTTATCTTCCTTACTAAAATGTTCCGTTATCTTCCTTATTAAAATGTTCCGTTATCTTCCTTACTAAAATGTTCTGTTATCTTCCTTATTAAAATGTTTCGTTATCTTCGTTACTAAAATGTTTCGTTATCTTCCTTATTAAAATGTTTCGTAATCTTCCTTACTAAAATGTTCCGTTATCTTTCTTACTAAAATGTTCCGTTCCGTTATCTTCCTTACTAAAATGTTTCGTTATCTTCCTTACAAAAATGTTCCGTTATCTTCCTTACTAAAATGTTCCGTTATCTTCCTTACTAAAATGTTTCGTTATCTTCCTTACTAAAATGTTTCGTTATCTTCCTTACTAAAATGTTTCGTTATCTTCCTTACTAAAATGTTTCGTTATCTTCCTTACTAAAATGTTTCGTTATCTTCCTTACTAAAATGTTTCGTTATCTTCCTTACTAAAATGTTCCGTTATCTTCCTTACTAAAATGTTTCGTTATCTTCCTTACTAAAATGTTTCGTTATCTTCGTTACTAAAATGTTTCGTTATCTTCCTTACAAAAATGTTTCGTTATCTTCCTTATAAAAATGTTTCGTTATCTTCCTTACTAAAATGTTTCGTTATCTTGCTTACTAAAATGTTCCGTTATCTTCCTTACTAAAATGTTCCGTTATCTTCCTTACTAAAATGTTCTGTTATCTTCCTTACTAAAATGTTCTGTTATCTTCCTTACTAAAATGTTCTGTTATCTTCCTTATTAAAATGTTTCGTTATCTTCCTTACTAAAATGTTCTGTTATCTTCCTTATTAAAATGTTTCGTTATCTTCCTTACTAAAATGTTCTGTTATCTTCCTTATTAAAATGTTTCGTTATCTTCCTTACTAAAATGTTCTGTTATCTTCCTTATTAAAATGTTTCGTTATCTTCCTTACTAAAATGTTCTGTTATCTTCCTTATTAAAATGTTTCGTTATCTTCCTTACTAAAATGTTTCGTTATCTTCCTTATAAAAATGTTTCGTTATCTTCCTTACTAAAATGTTTCGTTATCTTCCTTATTAAAATGTTTCGTTATCTTCCTTACTAAAATGTTTCGTTATCTTCCTTATAAAAATGTTCCGTTATCTTCCTTACTAAAATGTTCTGTTATCTTCCTTATTAAAATGTTTCGTTATCTTCCTTACTAAAATGTTTCGTTATCTTCCTTATAAAAATGTTTCGTTATCTTCCTTACTAAAATGTTTCGTTATCTTCCTTACAAAAATGTTTCGTTATCTTCGTTACTAAAATGTGCCGTTATCTTCCTTATTGAAATGTTCCGTTATCTTCTTACTAAAATGTTTCGTTTTGTTATCTTCCTTATTAAAATGTTCCGTTATCTTCCTTACTAAAATGTTTCGTTATCTTCCTTACCAAAATGTTTCGTTATCTTCCTTATTAAAATGTTTCGTTATCTTCCTTACTAAAATGTTCCGTTATCTTCCTTACAAAAATGTTCCGTTATCTTCCTTACTAAAATGTTCTGTTATCTTCCTTATTAAAATGTTTCGTTATCTTCGTTACTAAAATGTTTCGTTATCTTCCTTATTAAAATGTTTCGTTATCTTCCTTACTAAAATGTTCCGTTATCTTTCTTACTAAAATGTTCTGTTCCGTTATCTTCCTTACTAAAATGTTTCGTTATCTTCCTTATAAAAATGTTTCGTTATCTTCCTTACTAAAATGTTTCGTTATCTTCCTTATTAAAATGTTCTGTCATCTTCCTTACTAAAATGTTTCGTTATCTTCCTTACTAAAATGTTCTGTCATCTTCCTTATTAAAATGTTCCGTTATCTTCCTTACTAAAATGTTCCCTTATCTTCCTTATAAAAAGGTTTCGTTATCTTCCTTATAAAACTGTTTCGTTATCTTCCTTACTAGAATGTTTCGTTATCTTCCTCATAAAAATGTTTCGTTATCTTCCTTACTAAAATGTTCCGTTATCTTCCTTACTAAAATGTTTCGTTATCTTCCTTACTAAAATGTTTCGTTATCTTCCTTATAAAAATGTTTCGTTATCTTCCTTATAAAAATGTTTCGTTATCTTCCTTACTAATATGTTCCGGTATCTTCCTTACTAAAATGTTTCGTTATCTTCCTTATCAAAATGTTTCGTTATCTTCCTTACTAAAATGTTCCGTTATCTTCCTTACTAAAATGTTCCGTTATCTTCCTTACAAAAATGTTTCGTTATCTTCCTTACTAAAATGTTTCGTTATCTTCCTTACAAAAATGTTCCGTTATCTTTCTTACTAAAATGTTCCGTTATCTTCCTTATAAACATGTTCCGTTATCTTCCTTATTAAAATGTTTCGTTATCTTCCTTATAAAATGTTCCGTTATCTTCCTTACTAAAATGTTTCGTTATCTTCCTTACTAAAATGTTCCGTTATCTTCCTTACTAAAATGTTCCGTTATCTTCCTTACTAAAATGTTTCGTTATCTTCCTTACTAAAATGTTTCGTTATCTTCCTTACTAAAATGTTTCGTTATCTTCCTTATAAAAATGTTTCGTTATCTTCCTTATAAAAATATTCCGTTATCTTCCTTACTAAAATGTTCCGTTATCTTCGTTACTAAAATGTTCCGTTTCTTCCTTACTAAAATGTTCCGTTTCTTCCTTACTAAAATGTTCCGTTATCTTCCTTATAAAAATGTTTCGTTATCTTCCTTTCTAAAATGTTCCGTTATCTTCCTTATAAAAATGTTCCGTTATCTTACTTACTAAAATGTTCCGTTATCTTCCTTACTAAAATGATCCGTTATCTTCCTTACTAAAATGTTCCGTTATCTTCCTTAATAAAATGTTCCGTTATCTTCGTTACTAAAATGTTCCGTTATCTTCCTTACTAAAATGATCCGTTATCTTCCTTATAAAAATGTTCCGTTATTTTCCTTACTAAAATGTTCTGTTATCTTCCTTACTAAAATGTTTCGTTATCTTCCTTACTAAAATGTTTCGTTATCTTCCTTACTAAAATGTTTCGTTATCTTCCTTACTAAAATGTTCCGTTATCTTCCTTACTAAAATGTTCCGTTATCTTCCTTACTAAAATGTTTCGTTATCTTCCTTACTAAAATGTTTCGTTATCTTCCTTACTAAAATGTTCCGTTATCTTCCTTACTAAAATGTTCTGTTCCGTTATCTTCCTTACTAGAATGTTCCGTTATCTTCCTTACTAAAATGTTCCGTTATCTTCCTTATAAAAATGTTCCGTTATCTTCCTTACTAAAATGTTTCGTTATCTTCCTTAAAAAATGTTCCGTTATCTTCCTTACTAAAATGTTACGTTATCTTCCTTACTAAAATGTTCCGTTATCTTCCTTACTAAAATGTTCCGTTATCTTCCTTATAAAAATGTTCCGTTATCTTCCTTACTAAACTGTTCCGTTATCTTCCTTACTAAAATGTTTCGTTATCTTCCTTATAAAATGTTTCGTTATCTTCCTTACTAAAATGTTCCGTTATCTTCCTTACCAAAATGTTTCGTTATCTTCCTTATTCAAATGTGTCGTTATCTTCCTTAATAAAATATTTCGTTATCTTCCTTATAAAAATGTTTCGTTATCTTCCTTATAAAAATGTTTCGTTATCTTCCTTACTAGAATGTTTCGTTATCTTCCTCATAAAAATGTTTCGTTATCTTCCTTACTAAAATGTTCCGTTATCTTCCTTACTAAAATGTTTCGTTATCTTCCTTACAGAAATGTTTCGTTATCTTCCTTATAAAAATGTTTCGTTATCTTCCTTATAAAAATGTTTCGTTATCTTCCTTACTAATATGTTCCGGTATCTTCCTTACTAAAATGTTTCGTTATCTTCCTTATAAAAATGTTTCGTTATCTTCCTTACCAAAATGTTCCGTTATCTTCCTTATAAACATGTTTCGTTATCTTCCTTACTAAAATGTTTCGTTATCTTCCTTATAAAAATGTTTCGGTATCTTCCTTATAAAAATGTTTCGTTATCTTCCTTAAAAAATGTTTCGTTATCTTCCTTACAAAAATGTTCCGTTATCTTCCTTACTAAAATACTCCGTTATCTTCCTTACTAAAATGTTTCGTTATCTTCCTTATAAAAATGTGTCGTTATCTTCCTTACTAAAATTTTTCGTTATCTTCCTTATAAAAATGTTTCGTTATCTTCCTGATTAAAATGTTTCGTTATCTTCCTTACTAAAATGTTTCGTTATCTTCCTTATAAAAATGTTTCGTTATCTTCCTTATAAAAATGTTTCGTTATCTTCCTTACTAATATGTTCCGGTATCTTCCTTACTAAAATGTTTCGTTATCTTCCTTATAAAAATGTTTCGTTATCTTCCTTACCAAAATGTTCCGTTATCTTCCTTACTAAATTGTTCCGTTATCTTCCTTACTAAAATGTTTCGTTATCTTCCTTACTAAAATGTTCCGTTATCTTCCTTATAAAAATGTTCCGTTATCTTCCTTACAAAAATGTTTCGTTATCTTCCTTACTAAAATGTTTCGTTATCTTCCTTACAAAAATGTTCCGTTATCTTTCTTACTAAAATGTTCCGTTATCTTCCTTATAAACATGTTCCGTTATCTTCCGTATTAAAATGTTTCGTTATCTTCCTTATAAAAATGTTCCGTTATCTTCCTTACTAAAATGTTTCGTTATCTTCCTTACTAAAATGTTCCGTTATCTTCCTTACTAAAATGTTCCGTTATCTTCCTTACTAAAATGTTTCGTTATCTTCCTTACTAAAATGTTTCGTTATCTTCCTTACATAAAAAGGTTTCGTTATCTTCCTTATAAAAATGTTTCGTTATATTCCTTATAAAAATGTTCCGTTATCTTCCTTACTAAAATGTTCCGTTATCTTCCTTACTAAAATGTTCCGTTATCTTTCTTACTAAAATGTTCCGTTCCGTTATCTTCCTTACTAGAATGTTCCGTTATCTTCCTTACTAAAATGTTCCGTTATCTTCCTTATAAAAATGTTCCGTTATCTTCCTTACTAAAATGTTTCGTTATCTTCCTTACTAAAATGTTCCGTTATCTTCCTTAAAAAATGTTCCGTTATCTTCCTTACTAAAATGTTCCGTTATCTTCCTTACTAAAATGTTCCGTTATCTTCCTTATAAAAATGTTTCGTTATCTTCCTTACTAAACTGTTCCGTTATCTTCCTTACTAAAATGTTTCGTTATCTTCCTTATTAAAATGTTTCGTTATCTTCCTTACTAAAATGTTCCGTTATCTTCCTTACCAAAATGTTTCGTTATCTTCCTTATTCAAATGTGTCGTTATCTTCCTTAATAAAATATTTCGTTATCTTCCTTATAAAAATGTTTCGTTATCTTCCTTATAAAAATGTTTCGTTATCTTCCTTACTAGAATGTTTCGTTATCTTCCTCATAAAAATGTTTCGTTATCTTCCTTACTAAAATGTTCCGTTATCTTCCTTACTAAAATGTTTCGTTATCTTCCTTACTAAAATGTTTCGTTATCTTCCTTATAAAAATGTTTCGTTATCTTCCTTATAAAAATGTTTCGTTATCTTCCTTACTAATATGTTCCGGTATCTTCCTTACTAAAATGTTTCGTTATCTTCCTTATAAAAATGTTTCGTTATCTTCCTTACCAAAATGTTCCGTTATCTTCCTTACTAAAATGTTCTGTTATCTTCCTTACTAAAATGTTTCGTTATCTTCCTTATAAACATGTTTCGTTATCTTCCTTACTAAAATGTTTCGTTATCTTCCTTATAAAAATGTTTCGGTATCTTCCTTATAAAAATGTTTCGTTATCTTCCTTAAAAAATGTTTCGTTATCTTCCTTACTAAAATGTTCCGTTATCTTCCTTACTAAAATACTCCGTTATCTTCCTTACTAAAATGTTTCGTTATCTTCCTTATAAAAATGTGTCGTTATCTTCCTTACTAAAATTTTTCGTTATCTTCCTTATAAAAATGTTTCGTTATCTTCCTGATTAAAATGTTTCGTTATCTTCCTTACTAAAATGTTTCGTTATCTTCCTTACTAAAATGTTTCGTTATCTTCCTTATAAAAATGTTTCGTTATCTTCCTTATAAAAATGTTTCGTTATCTTCCTTACTAATATGTTCCGGTATCTTCCTTACTAAAATGTTTCGTTATCTTCCTTATAAAAATGTTTCGTTATCTTCCTTACCAAAATGTTCCGTTATCTTCCTTACTAAATTGTTCCGTTATCTTCCTTACTAAAATGTTTCGTTATCTTCCTTACTAAAATGTTCCGTTATCTTCCTTATAAAAATGTTCCGTTATCTTCCTTACAAAAATGTTTCGTTATCTTCCTTACTAAAATGTTTCGTTATCTTCCTTACAAAAATGTTCCGTTATCTTTCTTACTAAAATGTTCCGTTATCTTCCTTATAAACATGTTCCGTTATCTTCCGTATTAAAATGTTTCGTTATCTTCCTTATAAAAATGTTCCGTTATCTTCCTTACTAAAATGTTTCGTTATCTTCCTTACTAAAATGTTCCGTTATCTTCCTTACTAAAATGTTCCGTTATCTTCCTTACTAAAATGTTTCGTTATCTTCCTTACTAAAATGTTTCGTTATCTTCCTTACTAAAATGTTTCGTTATCTTCCTTATAAAAATGTTTCGTTATCTTCCTTATAAAAATGTTCCGTTATCTTCCTTACTAAAATGTTCCGTTATCTTCCTTACTAAAATGTTCCGTTATCTTTCTTACTAAAATGTTCCGTTCCGTTATCTTCCTTACTAGAATGTTCCGTTATCTTCCTTTCTAAAATGTTTCGTTATCTTCCTTATAAAAATGTTTCGTTATCTTCCTTACTAAAATGTTTCGTTATCTTCCTTAAAAAATGTTCCGTTATCTTCCTTACTAAAATGTTTCGTTATCTTCCTTACTAAAATGTTCCGTTATCTTCCTTACTAAAATATTCCGTTATCTTCCTTATAAAAATGTTTCGTTATCTTCCTTACTAAACTGTTCCGTTATCTTCCTTATTAAAATGTTTCGTTATCTTCCTTACTAAAATGTTCCGTTATCTTCCTTACCAAAATGTTTCGTTATCTTCCTTACTAAAATGTTTCGTTATCTTCCTTACTAGAATGTTTCGTTATCTTCCTTATAAAAATGTTTCGTTATCTTCCTTACTAAAATGTTCCGTTATCTTCCTTACTAAAATGTTTCGTTATCTTCCTTACTAAAATGTTTCGTTATCTTCCTTATAAAAATGTTTCGTTATCTTCCTTATAAAAATGTTTCGTTATCTTCCTTACTAATATGTTCCGGTATCTTCCTTACTAAAATGTTTCGTTATCTTCCTTATAAAAATGTTTCGTTATCTTCCTTACCAAAATGTTCCGTTATCTTCCTTACTAAAATGTTTCGTTATCTTCCTTATAAACATGTTTCGTTATCTTCCTTACTAAAATGTTTCGTTATCTTCCTTATAAAAATGTTTCGGTATCTTCCTTATAAAAATGTTTCGTTATCTCCCTTATAAAAATGTTTCGTTATCTTCCTTACTAAAATGTTCCGTTATCTTCCTTACTAAAATACTCCGTTATCTTCCTTACTAAAATGTTTCGTTATCTTCCTTATAAAAATGTGTCGTTATCTTCCTTACTAAAATTTTTCGTTATCTTCCTTATAAAAATGTTTCGTTATCTTCCTGATTAAAATGTTTCGTTATCTTCCTTACTAAAATGTTTCGTTATCTCCCTTACTAAAATGTTTTGTTATCTTCCTTATAAAAATGTTTCGTTATCTTCCTTATAAAAATGTTTCGTTATCTTCCTTACTAATATGTTCCGGTATCTTCCTTACTAAAATGTTTCGTTATCTTCCTTATAAAAATGTTTCGTTATCTTCCTTACCAAAATGTTCCGTTATCTTCCTTACTAAAATGTTTCGTTATCTTCCTTACAAAAATGTTTCGTTATCTTCCTTATAAAAATGTTTCGTTATCTTCCTTATAAAAATGTTCCGTTATCTTCCTTACTAAAATGTTCCGTTATCTTCCTTACTAAAATGTTTCGTTATCTTCCTGATAAAAATGTTTCGTTATCTTCCTTACTAAAATGTTCCGTTATCTTTCTTACCAAAATGTTTCGTTATCTTCCTTATTCAAATGTTTCGTTATCTTCCTTAATAAAATATTTCGTTATCTTCCTTATAAAAATGTTTCGTTATCTTCCTTATAAAAATGTTTCGTTATCTTCCTTACTAGAATGTTTCGTTATCTTCCTCATAAAAATGTTTCGTTATCTTCCTTACTAAAATGTTCCGTTATCTTCCTTACTAAAATGTTTCGTTATCTTCCTTACTAAAATGTTTCGTTATCTTCCTTATAAAAATGTTTCGTTATCTTCCTTATAAAAATGTTTCGTTATCTTCCTTACTAATATGTTCCGGTATCTTCCTTACTAAAATGTTTCGTTATCTTCCTTATAAAAATGTTTCGTTATCTTCCTTACCAAAATGTTCCGTTATCTTCCTTACTAAAATGTTCCGTTATCTTCCTTACTAAAATGTTTCGTTATCTTCCTTACTAAAATGTTCCGTTATCTTCCTTATAAAAATGTTCCGTTATCTTCCTTACAAAAATGTTTCGTTATCTTCCTTACTAAAATGTTTCGTTATCTTCCTTACAAAAATGTACCGTTATCTTTCTTACTAAAATGTTCCGTTATCTTCCTTATAAACATGTTCCGTTATCTTCCGTATTAAAATGTTTCGTTATCTTCCTTATAAAAATGTTCCGTTATCTTCCTTACTAAAATGTTTCGTTATCTTCCTTACTAAAATGTTCCGTTATCTTCCTTACTAAAATGTTCCGTTATCTTCCTTACTAAAATGTTTCGTTATCTTCCTTACTAAAATGTTTCGTTATCTTCCTTACAAAAATGTTTCGTTATCTTCCTTATAAAAATGTTTCGTTATCTTCCTTATAAAAATGTTCCGTTATCTTCCTTACTAAAATGTTCCGTTATCTTCCTTACTAAAATGTTTCGTTATCTTCCTGATAAAAATGTTTCGTTATCTTCCTTACTAAAATGTTCCGTTATCTTTCTTACCAAAATGTTTCGTTATCTTCCTTATTCAAATGTTTCGTTATCTTCCTTAATAAAATATTTCGTTATCTTCCTTATAAAAATGTTTCGTTATCTTCCTTATAAAAATGTTTCGTTATCTTCCTTACTAGAATGTTTCGTTATCTTCCTCATAAAAATGTTTCGTTATCTTCCTTACTAAAATGTTCCGTTATCTTCCTTACTAAAATGTTCCGTTATCTTCCTTACTAAAATGTTTCGTTATCTTCCTTATAAAAATGTTTCGTTATCTTCCTGATTAAAATGTTTCGTTATCTTCCTTACTAAAATGTTTCGTTATCTTCCTTACTTAAATGTTTCGTTATCTTCCTTATAAAAATGTTTCGTTATCTTCCTTATAAAAATGTTTCGTTATCTTCCTTACTAATATGTTCCGGTATCTTCCTTACTAAAATGTTTCGTTATCTTCCTTATAAAAATGTTTCGTTATCTTCCTTACCAAAATGTTTCGTTATCTTCCTTACTAAAATGTTCCGTTATCTTCCTTACTAACATGTTTCGTTATCTTCCTTATAAACATGTTTCGTTATCTTCCTTACTAAAATGTTTCGTTATCCTCCTTACAAAAATGTTTCGTTATCTTCCTTACTAAAATGTTTCGTTATCTTCCTTACAAAAATGTTCCGTTATCTTTCTTACTAAAATGTTCCGTTATCTTCCTTATAAACATGTTCCGTTATCTTCCTTATTAAAATGTTCCGTTATCTTCCTTACAAAAATGTTCCGTTATCTTTCTTACTAAAATGTTCCGTTATCTTCCTTATAAACATGTTCCGTTATCTTCCTTATTAAAATGTTTCGTTATCTTCCTTATAAAAATGTTCCGTTATCTTCCTTACTAAAATGTTCCGTTATCTTCCTTACTAAAATGTTTCGTTATCTTCCTTACTAAAATGTTTCGTTATCTTCCTTATAAAAATGTTTCGTTATCTTCCTTACTAAAATGTTTCGTTATCTTCCTTACTACAATGTTTCGTTTTCTTCCTTATAATAATGTTCCGTTATCTTCGTTACTAAAATGTTCCGTTATCTTCGTTACTAAAATGTTCCGTTTCTTCCTTATAAAAATGTTCCGTTTCTTCCTTACTAAAATGTTCCGTTATCTTCCTTATAAAAATGTTCCGTTATCTTCCTTACTAAAATGTTCCGTTATCTTCCTTATAAAAAATGTTTCGTTGTCTTCCTTTCTAAAATGTTCCGTTATCTTCCTTATAAAAATGTTCCGTTATCTTCCTAACTAAAATGTGCCGTTATCTTCCTTACTAAAATGATCCGTTATCTGCCTTACTAAAATGTTCCGTTATCTTCCTTACTAAAATGTTCCGTTATCTTCGTTACTAAAATGTTCCATTATCTTCCTTACAAAAATGTTCCGTTATCTTCCTTACTAAAATGTTCTGTTATCTTCCTTATTAAAATGTTTCGTTATCTTCCTTACTAAAATGTTTCGTTATCTTCCTTACTAAAATGTTCTGTTATCTTCCTTACTAAAATGTTTCGTTATCTTCCTTACTAAAATGTTTCGTTATCTTCCTTACTAAAATGTTTCGTTATCTTCCTTACTAAAATGTTTCGTTATCTTCCTTACTAAAATGTTCCGTTATCTTTCTTACTAAAATGTTCCGTTCCGTTATCTTCCTTACTAGAATGTTCCGTTATCTTCCTTACTAAAATGTTTCGTTATCTTCCTTATAAAAATGTTCCGTTATCTTCCTTACTAAAATGTTTCGTTATCTTCCTTAAAAAATGTTCCGTTATCTTCCTTACTAAAATGTTCCGTTATCTTCCTTACTAAAATGTTCCGTTATCTTCCTTACTAAAATGTTTCGTTATCTTCCTTATAAAAATGTTTCGTTATCTTCCTTACTAAAATGTTCCGTTATCTTCCTTACCAAAATGTTTCGTTATCTTCCTTATTAAAATGTCTCGTTATCTTCCTTAATAAAATATTTCGTTATCTTCCTTAATAAAATATTTCGTTATCTTCCTTATAAAAATGTTTCGTTATCTTCCTTATAAAAATGTTTCGTTATCTTCCTTACTAGAATGTTTCGTTATCTTCCTCATAAAAATGTTTCGTTATCTTCCTTACTAAAATGTTCCGTTATCTTCCTTACTAAAATGTTTCGTTATCTTCCTTACTAAAATGTTTCGTTATCTTCCTTATAAAAATGTTTCGTTATCTTCCTTATAAAAATGTTTCGTTATCTTCCTTACTAATATGTTCCGGTATCTTCCTTACTAAAATGTTTCGTTATCTTCCTTATAAAAATGTTTCGTTATCTTCCTTATAAAAATATTCCGTTATCTTCCTTACTAAAATGTTCCGTTATCTTCCTTACTAAAATGTTTCGTTATCTTCCTTACTACAATGTTTCGTTTTCTTCCTTATAATAATGTTCCGTTATCTTCGTTACTAAAATGTTCCGTTATCTTCGTTACTAAAATGTTCCGTTTCTTCCTTATAAAAATGTTCCGTTTCTTCCTTACTAAAATGTTCCGTTATCTTCCTTATAAAAATGTTCCGTTATCTTCCTTACTAAAATGTTCCGTTATCTTCCTTACTAAAATGTTCCGTTATCTTCCTTATAAAAATGTTCCGTTATCTTCCTTACTAAAATGTTCCGTTATCTTCCTTACTAAAATGTTCCGTTATCTTCCTTATAAAAAATGTTTCGTTGTCTTCCTTTCTAAAATGTTCCGTTATCTTCCTTATAAAAATGTTCCGTTATCTTCCTAACTAAAATGTGCCGTTATCTTCCTTACTAAAATGATCCGTTATCTGCCTTACTAAAATGTTCCGTTATCTTCCTTACTAAAATGTTCCGTTATCTTCGTTACTAAAATGTTCCATTATCTTCCTTACAAAAATGTTCCGTTATCTTCCTTACTAAAATGCTCCGTTAGCTTCCTTATAAAAATGTTCCGTTATCTTCCTTACTAAAATGTTCTGTTATCTTCCTTACTAAAATGTTTCGTTATCTTCCTTACTAAAATGTTTCGTTATCTTCCTTACTAAAATGTTTCGTTATCTTCCTTACTAAAATGTTTCGTTATCTTCCTTACTAAAATGTTCCGTTATCTTCCTTACTAAAATGTTTCGTTATCTTCCTTACTAAAATGTTTCGTTATCTTCCTTACTAAAATGTTCCGTTATCTTTCTTACTAAAATGTTCCGTTCCGTTATCTTCCTTACTAGAATGTTTCGTTATCTTCCTTACTAAAATGTTTCGTTATCTTCCTTATAAAAATGTTCCGTTATCTTCCTTACTAAAATGTTTCGTTATCTTCCTTAAAAAATGTTCCGTTATCTTCCTTACTAAAATGTTCCGTTATCTTCCTTACCAAAATGTTTCGTTATCTTCCTTATTAAAATGTCTCGTTATCTTCCTTAATAAAATATTTCGTTATCTTCCTTAATAAAATATTTCGTTATCTTCCTTATAAAAATGTTTCGTTATCTTCCTTATAAAAATGTTTCGTTATCTTCCTTACTAGAATGTTTCGTTATCTTCCTCATAAAAATGTTTCGTTATCTTCCTTACTAAAATGTTCCGTTATCTTCCTTACTAAAATGTTTCGTTATCTTCCTTACTAAAATGTTTCGTTATCTTCCTTATAAAAATGTTTCGTTATCTTCCTTATAAAAATGTTTCGTTATCTTCCTTACTAATATGTTCCGGTATCTTCCTTACTAAAATGTTTCGTTATCTTCCTTATAAAAATGTTTCGTTATCTTCCTTACCAAAATGTTCCGTTATCTTCCTTACTAAAATGTTCCGTTATCTTCCTTACTAAAATGTTTCGTTATCTTCCTTATAAACATGTTTCGTTATCTTCCTTACTAAACTGTTTCGTTATCTTCCTTATAAAAATGTTTCGGTATCTTCCTTATAAAAATGTTTCGTTATCTTCCTTATAAAAATGTTTCGTTATCTTCCTTACTAAAATGTTCCGTTATCTTCCTTACTAAAATGTTCCGTTATCTTCCTTACTAAAATGTTTCGTTATCTTCCTTATAAAAATGTGTCGTTATCTTCCTTACTAAAATGTTTCGTTATCTTCCTTATAAAAATGTTTCGTTATCTTCCTTAATAAAATGTTTTGTTATCTTCCTTACTAAAATGTATCGTTATCTTCCTTATAAAAATGTTACGTTATCTTCCTTATAAAAATGTTCCGTTATCTTCCTTATAAAAATGTTTCGTTATCTTCCTTCTAAAAATGTGTCGTTATCTTCCTTACTAAAATGTTTCCTTATCTTCCTTATAAAAATGTTCCGTTATCTTCCTTACTAAAATGTTTCGTTATCTTCCTTACTAAAATGTTTCGTAATCTTCCTTATAAAAATGTTTCGTTATCTTCCTTACTAAAATGTTCCGTTATCTTCCTTACTAAAATGTTTCGTTATCTTCCTTATAAAAATTTTTCGTTATCTTCCTTACTAAAATGTTCCGTTATCTTCCTTACTAAAATGTTTCGTTATCTTACTTATAAAAATGTGTCGTTATCTTCCTTACTAAAATGTTTCATTATCTTCCTTATAAAAATGTTTCGTTATCTTCCTTATCAAAATGGTTCGTTATCTTCCTTACTAAAATGTTTCCTTATCTTCCTTATAAAAATGTTTCGTTATCTTCGTTACTAAAATGTTCCGTTATCTTCCTTACTAAAATGTTTCGTTATCTTCCTTATAAAAATGTTTCGTTATCTTCCTTACTAAAATGTTCCGTTACCTTCCTTACTAAAATGTTTCGTTATCTTCCTTATAAAAATATTTCGTTATCTTCCTTACTAAAATGTTCCGTTATCTTCCTTACTAAAATGTTTCGTTATCTTCCTTATAAAAATGTGTCGTTATCTTCCTTACTAAAATGTTTCATTATCTTCCTTATAAAAATGTTTCGTTATCTTCCTTATCAAAATGTTTCGTTATCTTCCTTACTAAAATGTTTCGTTATCTTCCTTATAAAAATGTTTCGTTATCTTCGTTACTAAAATGTTCCGTTATCTTCCTTACTAAAATGTTTCGTTATCTTCCTTATAAAAATATTTCGTTATCTCCCTTATTAAAATGTTCCGTTATCTTCCTTACTAAAATGTTTCGTTATCTTCCTTATAAAAATGTGTCGTTATCTTCCTTATTAAAATGTTTCGTTATCTTCCTTACTAAAATGTTTCGTTATCTTCCTTACTAAAATGTTTCGTTATCTTCCTTACTAAAATATTCCGTTATCTTCCTTACTAAAATATTTCGTTATCTTCCTTATAAAAATGTGTCGTTATCTTCCTTACTAAAATGTTTCGTTATCTTCCTTATAAATATGTTTCGTTATCTTCCTCATAAAAATGTTTCGTTATCTTCCTTATAAAAATGTTTCGTTATCTTCCTTACTAAAATGTTTCGTTATCTTCCTTACTAAAATGTTCCGTTATCTTCCTTACTAAAATGTTTCGTTATCTTCCTTATAAAAATGTTTCGTTATCTTCGTTACTAAAATGTTCCGTTATCTTCCTTACTAAAATGTTTCGTTATCTTCCTTATAAAAATGTTTCGTTATCTTCCTTATTAAAATTTTCCGTTATCTTTCTTACTAAAATGGTTCGTTATCTTCCTTATAAAAATGTTCCGTTATCTTCCTTACTAAAATGTTCCGTTATCTTCCTTACTAAAATGTTCCGTTATCTTCCTTACTAAAATGTTTCGTTATCTTCCTTACTAAAATGTTTCGTTATCTTCCTAACTAAAATGTTCCGTTATCTTCCTTACTAAAATGTTTCGTTATCTTTCTTATAAAAATGTTTCGTTATCTTTCTTATAAAAATGTTTCGTTATCTTCCTTATAAAAATGTTTCGTTATCTTCCTTACTAAAATGTTTCCTTATCTTCCTTATCAAAATGTTTCGTTATCTTCCTTACTAAAATGTTTCGTTATCTTCCTTATAAAAATGTTTCGTTATCTTCGTTACTAAAATGTTCCGTTATCTTCCTTACTAAAATGTTTCGTTATCTTCCTTATAAAAATATTTCGTTATCTCCCTTATTAAAATGTTCCGTTATCTTCCTTACTAAAATGTTTCGTTATCTTCCTTATAAAAATGTTTCGTTATCTTCCTTATTAAAATGTTTCGTTATCTTCCTTACTAAAATGTTTCGTTATCTTCCTTATAAAAATGTTTCGTTATCTTCCTTATAAAAATGTTTCGTTATCTTCCTTACTAATATGTTCCGGTATCTTCCTTACTAAAATGTTTCGTTATCTTCCTTATAAAAATGTTTCGTTATCTTCCTTACCAAAATGTTCCGTTATCTTCCTTACTAAAATGTTCCGTTATCTTCCTTACTAAAATGTTTCGTTATCTTCCTTATAAACATGTTTCGTTATCTTCCTTACTAAACTGTTTCGTTATCTTCCTTATAAAAATGTTTCGGTATCTTCCTTATAAAAATGTTTCGTTATCTTCCTTATAAAAATGTTTCGTTATCTTCCTTACTAAAATGTTCCGTTATCTTCCTTACTAAAATGTTCCGTTATCTTCCTTACTAAAATGTTTCGTTATCTTCCTTATAAAAATGTGTCGTTATCTTCCTTACTAAAATGTTTCGTTATCTTCCTTATAAAAATGTTTCGTTATCTTCCTTAATAAAATGTTTTGTTATCTTCCTTACTAAAATGTATCGTTATCTTCCTTATAAAAATGTTACGTTATCTTCCTTATAAAAATGTTCCGTTATCTTCCTTATAAAATGTTTCGTTATCTTCCTTATAAAAATGTTTCGTTATCTTCCTTCTAAAAATGTGTCGTTATCTTCCTTACTAAAATGTTTCCTTATCTTCCTTATAAAAATGTTCCGTTATCTTCCTTACTAAAATGTTTCGTTATCTTCCTTACTAAAATGTTTCGTAATCTTCCTTATAAAAATGTTTCGTTATCTTCCTTACTAAAATGTTCCGTTATCTTCCTTACTAAAATGTTTCGTTATCTTCCTTATAAAAATTTTTCGTTATCTTCCTTACTAAAATGTTCCGTTATCTTCCTTACTAAAATGTTTCGTTATCTTACTTATAAAAATGTGTCGTTATCTTCCTTACTAAAATGTTTCATTATCTTCCTTATAAAAATGTTTCGTTATCTTCCTTATCAAAATGGTTCGTTATCTTCCTTACTAAAATGTTTCCTTATCTTCCTTATAAAAATGTTTCGTTATCTTCGTTACTAAAATGTTCCGTTATCTTCCTTACTAAAATGTTTCGTTATCTTCCTTATAAAAATGTTTCGTTATCTTCCTTACTAAAATGTTCCGTTACCTTCCTTACAAAAATGTTTCGTTATCTTCCTTATAAAAATATTTCGTTATCTTCCTTACTAAAATGTTCCGTTATCTTCCTTACTAAAATGTTTCGTTATCTTCCTTATAAAAATGTGTCGTTATCTTCCTTACTAAAATGTTTCATTATCTTCCTTATAAAAATGTTTCGTTATCTTCCTTATCAAAATGTTTCGTTATCTTCCTTACTAAAATGTTTCGTTATCTTCCTTATAAAAATGTTTCGTTATCTTCGTTACTAAAATGTTCCGTTATCTTCCTTACTAAAATGTTTCGTTATCTTCCTTATAAAAATATTTCGTTATCTCCCTTATTAAAATGTTCCGTTATCTTCCTTACTAAAATGTTTCGTTATCTTCCTTATAAAAATGTGTCGTTATCTTCCTTATTAAAATGTTTTGTTATCTTCCTTACTAAAATGTTTCGTTATCTTCCTTACTAAAATGTTTCGTTATCTTCCTTACTAAAATATTCCGTTATCTTCCTTACTAAAATATTTCGTTATCTTCCTTATAAAAATGTGTCGTTATCTTCCTTACTAAAATGTTTCGTTATCTTCCTTATAAAAATGTTTCGTTATCTTCCTCATAAAAATGTTTCGTTATCTTCCTTATAAAAATGTTTCGTTATCTTCCTTACTAAAATGTTTCGTTATCTTCCTTACTAAAATGTTCCGTTATCTTCCTTACTAAAATGTTTCGTTATCTTCCTTATAAAAATGTTTCGTTATCTTCGTTACTAAAATGTTCCGTTATCTTCCTTACTAAAATGTTTCGTTATCTTCCTTATAAAAATGTTTCGTTATCTTCCTTATTAAAATTTTCCGTTATCTTTCTTACTAAAATGGTTCGTTATCTTCCTTATAAAAATGTTCCGTTATCTTCCTTACTAAAATGTTCCGTTATCTTCCTTACTAAAATGTTCCGTTATCTTCCTTATAAAAATGTTTCGTTATCTTCCTTATAAAAATGTTTCGTTATCTTCCTTACTAAAATGTTTCGTTATCTTCCTAACTAAAATGTTCCGTTATCTTCCTTACTAAAATGTTTCGTTATCTTTCTTATAAAAATGTTTCGTTATCTTTCTTATAAAAATGTTTCGTTATCTTCCTTATAAAAATGTTTCGTTATCTTCCTTACTAAAATGTTTCCTTATCTTCCTTATCAAAATGTTTCGTTATCTTCCTTACTAAAATGTTTCGTTATCTTCCTTATAAAAATGTTTCGTTATCTTCGTTACTAAAATGTTCCGTTATCTTCCTTACCAAAATGTTCCGTTATCTTCCTTACTAAAATGTTCCGTTATCTTCCTTACTAAAATGTTTCGTTATCTTCCTTATAAACATGTTTCGTTATCTTCCTTACTAAACTGTTTCGTTATCTTCCTTATAAAAATGTTTCGGTATCTTCCTTATAAAAATGTTTCGTTATCTTCCTTATAAAAATGTTTCGTTATCTTCCTTACTAAAATGTTCCGTTATCTTCCTTACTAAAATGTTCCGTTATCTTCCTTACTAAAATGTTTCGTTATCTTCCTTATAAAAATGTGTCGTTATCTTCCTTACTAAAATGTTTCGTTATCTTCCTTATAAAAATGTTTCGTTATCTTCCTTAATAAAATGTTTTGTTATCTTCCTTACTAAAATGTATCGTTATCTTCCTTATAAAAATGTTACGTTATCTTCCTTATAAAAATGTTCCGTTATCTTCCTTATAAAATGTTTCGTTATCTTCCTTATAAAAATGTTTCGTTATCTTCCTTCTAAAAATGTGTCGTTATCTTCCTTACTAAAATGTTTCCTTATCTTCCTTATAAAAATGTTCCGTTATCTTCCTTACTAAAATGTTTCGTTATCTTCCTTACTAAAATGTTTCGTAATCTTCCTTATAAAAATGTTTCGTTATCTTCCTTACTAAAATGTTCCGTTATCTTCCTTACTAAAATGTTTCGTTATCTTCCTTATAAAAATTTTTCGTTATCTTCCTTACTAAAATGTTCCGTTATCTTCCTTACTAAAATGTTTCGTTATCTTACTTATAAAAATGTGTCGTTATCTTCCTTACTAAAATGTTTCATTATCTTCCTTATAAAAATGTTTCGTTATCTTCCTTATCAAAATGGTTCGTTATCTTCCTTACTAAAATGTTTCCTTATCTTCCTTATAAAAATGTTTCGTTATCTTCGTTACTAAAATGTTCCGTTATCTTCCTTACTAAAATGTTTCGTTATCTTCCTTATAAAAATGTTTCGTTATCTTCCTTACTAAAATGTTCCGTTACCTTCCTTACAAAAATGTTTCGTTATCTTCCTTATAAAAATATTTCGTTATCTTCCTTACTAAAATGTTCCGTTATCTTCCTTACTAAAATGTTTCGTTATCTTCCTTATAAAAATGTGTCGTTATCTTCCTTACTAAAATGTTTCATTATCTTCCTTATAAAAATGTTTCGTTATCTTCCTTATCAAAATGTTTCGTTATCTTCCTTACTAAAATGTTTCGTTATCTTCCTTATAAAAATGTTTCGTTATCTTCGTTACTAAAATGTTCCGTTATCTTCCTTACTAAAATGTTTCGTTATCTTCCTTATAAAAATATTTCGTTATCTCCCTTATTAAAATGTTCCGTTATCTTCCTTACTAAAATGTTTCGTTATCTTCCTTATAAAAATGTGTCGTTATCTTCCTTATTAAAATGTTTTGTTATCTTCCTTACTAAAATGTTTCGTTATCTTCCTTACTAAAATGTTTCGTTATCTTCCTTACTAAAATATTCCGTTATCTTCCTTACTAAAATATTTCGTTATCTTCCTTATAAAAATGTGTCGTTATCTTCCTTACTAAAATGTTTCGTTATCTTCCTTATAAAAATGTTTCGTTATCTTCCTCATAAAAATGTTTCGTTATCTTCCTTATAAAAATGTTTCGTTATCTTCCTCATAAAAATGTTTCGTTATCTTCCTTATAAAAATGTTTCGTTATCTTCCTTACTAAAATGTTTCGTTATCTTCCTTACTAAAATGTTCCGTTATCTTCCTTACTAAAATGTTTCGTTATCTTCCTTATAAAAATGTTTCGTTATCTTCGTTACTAAAATGTTCCGTTATCTTCCTTACTAAAATGTTTCGTTATCTTCCTTATAAAAATGTTTCGTTATCTTCCTTATTAAAATTTTCCGTTATCTTTCTTACTAAAATGGTTCGTTATCTTCCTTACTAAAATGTTCCGTTATCTTCCTTACTAAAATGTTCCGTTATCTTCCTTACTAAAATGTTCCGTTATCTTCCTAACTAAAATGTTCCGTTATCTTCCTTACTAAAATGTTTCGTTATCTTTCTTATAAAAATGTTTCGTTATCTTTCTTATAAAAATGTTTCGTTATCTTCCTTATAAAAATGTTTCGTTATCTTCCTTACTAAAATGTTTCCTTATCTTCCTTATCAAAATGTTTCGTTATCTTCCTTACTAAAATGTTTCGTTATCTTCCTTATAAAAATGTTTCGTTATCTTCGTTACTAAAATGTTCCGTTATCTTCCTTACTAAAATGTTTCGTTATCTTCCTTATAAAAATATTTCGTTATCTCCCTTATTAAAATGTTCCGTTATCTTCCTTACTAAAATGTTTCGTTATCTTCCTTATAAAAATGTTTCGTTATCTTCCTTATTAAAATGTTTCGTTATCTTCCTTACTAAAATGTTTCGTTATCTTCCTTACTTAAAGGTTTCGTTATCTTCCTTACTAAAATATTCCGTTATCTTCCTTACTAAAATGTTTCGTTATCTTCCTTATAAAAATGTGTCGTTATCTTCCTTACTAAAATGTTTCGTTATCTTCCTTATAAAAATGTTTCGTTATCTTCCTTATAAAAATGTTTCGTTATCTTCCTTATAAAAATGTTTCGTTATCTTCCTTACTAAAATGTTTCGTTATCTTCCTTACTAAAATGTTCCGTTATCTTCCTTACTAAAATGTTTCGTTATCTTCCTTATAAAAATGTTTCGTTATCTTCGTTACTAAAATGTTCCGTTATCTTCCTTACTAAAATGTTTCGTTATCTTCCTTATAAAAATTTTTCGTTATCTTCCTTATTAAAATGTTCCGTTATCTTCCTTACTAAAATGGTTCGTTATCTTCCTTATAAAAATGTTCCGTTATCTTCCTTACTAAAATGTTCCGTTATCTTCCTTACTAAAATGTTCCGTTATCTTCCTTATAAAAATGTTTCGTTATCTTCCTTATAAAAATGTTTCGTTATCTTCCTTACTAAAATGTTTCGTTATCTTCCTTACTAAAATGTTCCGTTATCTTCCTTACTAAAATGTTCCGTTATCTTCCTTATAAAAATGTTTCGTTATCTTCCTTACTAAAATGTTTCGTTATCTTCCTTACTAAAATGTTCCGTTATCTTCCTTACTAAAATGTTCCGTTATCTTCCTTATAAAAATGTTTCGTTATCTTCCTTATAAAAATGTTTCGTTATCTTCCTTACTAAAATGTTTCGTTATCTTCCTTACTAAAATGTTCCGTTATCTTCCTTACTAAAATGTTTCGTTATCTTTCTTATAAAAATGTTTCGTTATCTTTCTTATAAAAATGTTTCGTTACTTCCTTATAAAAATGTTTCGTTATCTTCCTTACGAAAATGTTTCCTTATCTTCCTTATAAAAATGTTTCGTTATCTTCCTTACTAAAATGTTTCGTTATCTTCCTTATAAAAATTTTTCGTTATCTTCCTTACTAAAATGTTCCGTTATCTTCCTTACTAAAATGTTCCGTTATCTTCCTTACTAAAATGTGTCGTTATCTTCCTTATAAAAATGTTTCGTTATCTTCCTTACTAAAATGTTTCGTTATCTTCCTTATAAAAATGTTTCGTTATCTTCCTTATTAAAATGTTTCCTTATCTTCCTTAATAAAATGTTTCGTTATCTTCCTTATAAAAATGTTTCGTTATCTTCCTTATTAAAATGTTCCGTTATCTTCCTTACTAAAATGTTTCGTTATCTTCCTTATAAAAATGGTTCGTTATCTTCCTTACTAAAAGGTTCCGTTATCTTCCTTAGTAAAATGTTTCGTTATCTTCCTTATAAAAATGTTTCGTTATCTTCCTTACTAAAATGTTCCGTTATCTTCCTTACTAAAATGTTCCGTTATCTTCCTTACTAAAATGTTTCGTTATCTTCCTTATAAAAATGTTTCGTTATCTTCCTTACTAAAATGTTTCGTTATCTTCCTTATTAAAATGTTCCCTTATCTTCCTTTCTAAAATGTTTCGTTATCTTCCTCATAAAAATGTTTCGTTATCTTCCTTATAAAAATGTGTCGTTATCTTCCTTACTAAAATGTTCCGTTATCTTCCTTACTAAAATGTTTCGTTATCTTCCTTATAAAAATGTTTCGTTATCTTCCTTACTAAAATGTTCCGTTATCTTCCTTACTAAAATGTTTCGTTATCTTCCTTATAAAAATGTGTCGTTATCTTCCTTACTAAAATGTATCGTTATCTTCCTTATAAAAATGTTTCGTTATCTTCCTTACTAAAATGTTTCGTTATCTTCCTTATAAAAATGTTCCGTTATCTTCGTTACTAAAATGTTCCGTTATCTTCCTTACTAAAATGTTTCGTTATCTTCCTTATAAAAATGTTTCGTTATCTTCCTTATTAAAATGTTCCGTTATCTTCCTTACTAAAATGTTTCGTTATCTTCCTTATAAAAATGTGTCGTTATCTTCCTTATTAAAATGTTTCGTTATCTTCCTTACTAAAATGTTTCGTTATCTTCCTTACTAAAATGTTTCGTTATCTTCCTTACTAAAATGTTCCGTTATCTTCCTTACTAAAATGTTTCGTTATCTTCCTTATAAAAATGTTTCGTTATCTTCCTTACTAAAATGTTTTGTTATCTTCCTTATAAAAATGTTTCGTTATCTTCCTTATTAAAATGTTTCGTTATCTTCCTTATGAAAATGTTTCGTTATCTTCCTTACTAAAATGTTTCGTTATCTTCCTTACTAAAATGTTCCGTTATCTTCCTTACTAAAATGTTTCGTTATCTTCCTTATAAAAATGTTTCGTTATCTTCCGTATAAAAATGTTCCGTTATCTTCCTTATAAAAATGGTTCGTTATCTTCCTTACTAAAATGTTTCGTTATCTTCCTTATAAAAATGTTCCGTTATCTTCCTTACTAAAATGGTTCGTTATCTTCCTTATAAAAATGTTTCGTTATCTTCCTTATAAAAATGTTTCCTTATCTTCCTTATAAAAATGTTTCGTTATCTTCCTTATAAAAATGTTCCGTTATCTTCCTTATAAAAATGTTTCGTTATCTTCCTTACTAAAATGTTTCGTTATCTTCCTTATAAAAATGTTCCGTTATCTTCCTTACTAAAATGGTTCGTTATCTTCCTTATAAAAATGTTTCGTTATCTTCCTTATAAAAATGTTTCCTTATCTTCCTTATAAAAATGTTTCGTTATCTTCCTTACTAAAATGTGTCGTTATCTTCCTTACTAAAATATTTCCTTATCTTCCTTACTAAAATGTTCCGTTATCTTCCTTACTAAAATGTTTCGTTATCTTCCTTATAAAAATGTTTCGTTATCTTCCTTATAAAAATGTTCCGTTATCTTCCTTATAAAAATGTTTCGTTATCTTCCTTACTAAAATGTTTCGTTATCTTCCTTATTAAAATGTGTCGTTATCTTCCTTACTAAAATGTTTCGTTATCTTCCTTATAAAAATGTTTCGTTATCTTCCTTATAAAAATGTTCCGTTATCTTCCTTACTAAAATGTTTCGTTATCTTCTTTATAAAAATGTTTCGTTATATTCCTTATAAAAATGTTTCGTTATCCTCCTTACTAAAATGTTCCGTTATCTTCCTTACTAAAATGGTCCGTTATCTTCCTTACTAAAATGTTCCGTTATCTTCCTTACTAAAATGTTTTTGTAAAAACAACATATAGAGACATATATTCGATTTAAGAATTTATTGCTTGACAAAAGAAATATATGCCTCTATATGTTGTTTTTTCAAAATTTAAAATTTAACCACGAAACTTATATATATATATATATATATATATATATATATATATATATATATATATATATATATATATATATATATATGTGTTAACTTTTTTAAAAAAATATTTCTTAAACATTTTTACCTGTTTCTGGGAATCAACCGTTGTGAGCATGGCTAAACTTTTAACAAGGATTAAACTCATAACTGCTGAATTAGCATTCTGATATTTTACCACCGAGGTACAACACCCTGTCAACTTTTTATGTACGATTTTATCGCTTTTAAATGTAGGATCTTTTTATTTCTCATTAATTTTCCAAGTACTATCCATCTGCAGAATGGAATACCATGGAGCTGCTTCCCAACTGACTACAGCATGGTTGTGTTTAAGTTCAATGGTGACCTGGGCCACTACGTTACATACAAGAAATTCTGTATCTTGCAACAAAGTCAGACTGTGGAATATACCTACTTCCTGTCAACAACGCTGTAGTCATCCAACCACTAAGAACCCGGACTGATGTCTCACAAGTAGGATAAGGATGTCATGTAAAAAGCTAACCAATCGAGCAAATTATTATTACACTGTCAAATGTGAGATTACATACAACTTCATTATATATGGATATATTCTTGAATATTTTAGAATTAGCCTTCCTAAGCAACAACAGTTCGAAATAGTTTCACTAGACATCACATGAACTATCTAGAAGTCATTGAGTTGGGCAGACAATTTCCAGTAAAAGAGTTTTCTTCACTGAGGCGTGACAACTAATTTGATTCCACATCAAACCCAGTCACCATTACCCTCGACTTGTCTTTGAACATGAACTCATTTTGAATGAACAAAACTTGTTTGTTCTTTGCACAAGTCCGACTTGAGGAATCAAATGTTTATGCTTCAGAGTTAGAAAAATTAATCGAGCGACAATCTTTAATTATTAATTGATGTATTTAGTGATTATCTTGATGTCTAATTTGACCTGCGCCGGGTTTTAGGTTAATGTTAAATGTCTTTCCGGGTTTTGATTATACCGTCCACTTTTTGAACTCTATATTTAATAGGGATTTCGCACAGATTTAGAAAGAAACGTCAAAGATTATTTGCCAATAATGATATTTGAGAATGAAAACTTCTAGTTAGTGCTATGTACTGAAACGAATAATAATATACAGAAAATTATTGCGTTGCTTTTCTCTTTTTGATATTGTGTTTTGAACTTAGTTACTAAAACCATCATCTCTGGTTGGCAGCTGATGGAGACAGAGTATTCCACATGTAAGCACACACTGTATGAAGAAAGAAAGAAGGAAGGAAAATAACGAACGAGTTGATATATAGTCATACAGTATTGTTTCGCTGTTTCACAGCTCATCAGTGCGGCTAGACAGGCATCGAAACCCGACCGCCCAAATGACAGTCAAGGCTTCTCACCATTACGCTATACGGTTGCTGCTGTGTGGGTAATAAAAAAACGATGTTTTGAGATCGTCCAAATGCCTCCACTCGATTTGTTTACACAAAGAGCGTCGCTTAATATGCTAATGGCAGTTTGTATATCACTTCCCAATATGCTCAACCCAAGATAGAGAGCATTATAGTCATCCACATACAGTACTGTTTTGCTGTTTCACAGCTCATCAGTGCGGCTAGACAGACAACTGCCTCAAATCAGGATCAAAACCCGACCGCCCAAATTTGAATATCAGCGCTAAGCTCTGCGTATTCTTTTTTTGTCCATTTTTTTTCAATATAGAAAAGTAACTTTCCTGCATTTTCTACAAGTTAGTAGAAAAAGTCGCCAAACGTACAACGTTTTCAACCCACATAGGTCGTCTACAGGTCCTATGGTATAGTGAATGTTCATTGATGAAGCGACTGATCAGATAATGCGTGTATAAATATTTGAGTACGCCGTCCCCAACCCCAAATCCAGTCTGGTTGTTGATGTTAGGATTTTTGGCTCAAATGAGCAATGCCTCAAGGATGGCTAGGCACAGGTCGTAATATGAGACGGCAAGGATGATCGTATTTTTTGGTAAGGTGTTTTCTAAATTTTTTCTTGGGTGTCTTGTGTGTAGTTAAATGCTGATAGATTGCACTTAGAAGAGAGGACAGGTGACATGTGAGGCGGCGGGAACTGCCACCTGCCCTCTCTTCTATGTTAGTACACTTGGCGTATATATACATATATATATATATACATATATATATACACATATATATATGTATACATATATATATATGTATACATATATATATGCATATATATACATATATATATATACATATATATATATACATATATATACATACATATACATATATATATATACATATACATGTATATATACATATATATACATACATATATATATACATGTATATATACATGTATATATACACATATATATACACACATATATATATATATAAATATATACACATACGCATATATATATATATATATATATATATATATATATATATTAAAAAGTTTGACATTCCCAGGTAATCTACATCTAAAATTTCAAGTGTATAGACCTAAAATTGGCGGAGGAGTTTGGTAGAGCCTGCAACTGTCAACTCTTTCAACTTTGATCTCTTGATTAAAAAGCTTGCTGCATGTCTGAATACTGTTTACGTTAAATTTCAAGTGTTTAAACCCAAGATTGGCTGATTAGTTTGCTAGAGATCGCAAAGGCCAACTCTTTTAAACTTTGACCCCTTGGCAGTCAAAAATTTCGGTCAAAACACAATTACAAAGCTTGCCCTATGTCTAAATACACTTTATGTAAAATTTCAAATGTTTAGACAAAAAATTGTCTGAGTAATTTGGTAGAGACCGCAGAGGTCCAATTTTTTTTAACTTTGACCCCAATTCTGACCCCTTAACATTTATTGTTTTGGGATAAAATCGAATTAAAAAGTTTGATTCATGTCCAGGTAACCTACATCTACAATTTCAAGTGTTTAGACCCAAAATTGGCGAAGGAGTTTGGTAGAGTTTTCACAGTAAAAGAATTAACATAAAACAAAAACTGATAGTCGCTTAAACCAACTGACCAGTGTGACATTTTTTGACCGTTGAACTTTGACCCCCTTGACAGCCAAATTACTGGCCGAAAACTGATTAAAAAGATTTTCCCAAATCTCAATACCCTTATGTCAAATCTCGAGTCTGTAGGCTGAAAATTGACAGAGTAGTTTGGTAGGGAAATGTACACACACATACAATTTCACTTTTATAGATATATAGATTATCAATTCTGATGACGATGAATTAAAAAACACCCACAATTGATTTGTTTTTATTACAGAGTGGATGGTCCCCCTTCCCGCATTTATCTCAGACAGCAGGATATTTTCTTTTTCCTTTCCACGCACCATTTGAAATGGTTTCGTCCAGAAAATAGAAATAATAAACTTGAATATAAGGTTAGAGAAATTAACTATTTTACTTTCGTTTTCACATTACATGTAATATATTCAACGGTGATGGCTATCTTCTCTGTTTCGAGTGTGACCACCTGTAAGAGCTTTTTCACGTTTGGGCGCTCGTGTATCAAAGACGATATATATATATATATATATATATATATATATATATATATATATATATATATATATATATATATATATATATATATATATATATAAGCAGAAACTCTTAAATGTATTCGCGTGTGGCATTTTTTTTTTTACCGTGTAATTGATCTTATACATCACGCAATCCATTTTTGACTAAGGTACATTGAATGAGACATTTTAGTCCATACCAGACTCTCGCATCCGACCCACAAAGATATTTTGACCGGCCTGCGAGCCTGATTACAATGACTCTGTTTTTAACATGAGAAACGAGGCTTTTGAATTCAACTAAAGGTCTGCTATTCGTCTTTTCCATCCAACCAAATTTGAATACTATGACTGCAAAAACATGATCAAAACGCAATCACTTCCATTTCTTCGTAAAAGAATTAGGATAAAACAAAAACTGAGAGTCGCTTTAACCAACTGACCGGCGACAGATATTAGGTGTGAACAGCTTTAAAGTGGCAATGTTGTCTCAGTCGGCTTTCTGTTTCATTCCTTCAATAATGACCCCCTATCGCTTACCCCTTTATCTACACTAAGTTGCTGAAATATATTAATGAGCCATGTTTTAATATTTTCAATAAAAATTTCAAAGATACGCATAATTTCATCCATTTCGCTTCGGGTGATTTTTTTCATTTTGAAGTATTTTGACGTTCTTTGAAGAAAACTAATTTTTGTCATTTGCTAGATAGATTTTCTTTTGTTTTTCTCAATATTTTCCGTCCCTTATGTAATTCGTTCTGTTCCAGATGACGTAAGATCAACGATATTGATCTGTAAGACTGTTAAGCTTTAGTTTAAGTTTATTTATTCTGTTTTTTTTTGGTTTTTTTAATTGATAATAGTTATCCTTTTCGCGTGCTAGCGGTATTCACTTTAGGCGGGTTGAATTAGCTTCTTTCCAAGGAGGAAGTGTCAAGAGCATATTAAATTCACAAGTGATCCCCAGTCATATGTCTATCCCGGTCAGGGGAAATGACGACGTTAGGCTTTTGCAGTTCTTGCAAGGAGTTGTCGACGTCCTCCTACATACAGCGTCTGTTATTTCCAAATGGTCGCCCACCTGGTATTGACCAGGCTCAACGTTAATTAACTTCGGTGATATGACGAGAACCGGTGTGTCAACATGATTATGCCGTATATCCTTTGGACATTATTAATATACATAGCTATTGAGTAGAAAATTGGCCAATACTTTAGCCTGGTCTGCTTTGGATGGATGGATGGATGGATAGTTAGATAGATAGATAGATAGATAGGTAGATAGATAGATGGATAAATGGATTTGCTTTGAGGTGCATCGTTGTTTCTATTCTGCAAATACACGTATTGTGTTTGTTACTCAACCACTGATTTTTTTTATTTTTTTTTATTTTTTATTTTTTTATTACATTTTCACCCCAAACAAGGCACATTGCCACTTTGGTGTAGGGGGCTACTATCAGGGGAAACATCTACTGGGGTACTATGTAGGGATTAGGGCAGCGAGATGTTGGTTCACGTTGCACTTGAACTTATGCATGTCAGTACAGTTGGGGAAGCAGTGACCTGGAATGGAATTCCAAAGTCTAGCCGTTCTGGGGAAGAAACTACTGGAGTAGAAAGATCTTTTACATCTAGGGATCTCTACAGTGTGGGGGTGGGATTTTGCAGCTTGTCGGGTCTGTCGAGGGTGTTCACGTCGTGGGGGCACAAGTGCTTGCAGTTCTTCAGAGCATTCACCATTATAATACTTGTAAAACAGGCAGAGGGATGCAACGTTTCGACGATGGGACAGAGGCTGAAGTTTAGATGCCAGTTTAGGGCCTATCAGATTTGCGAATCTCTTTTGAACCCTGTCAAGGAGCGATAGACTAGTAGCCGATGCACCGGCCCAAATATGACAGCAATACTCCATACATGGGCGAATGGTGGCCTTATAGAGGTACAGGATACTTTCGGGTGTTAGAAGTTTTCTAGCACGGTAGAGAGAGCCCACCTTCCTTGCAGCGGCCCTGGCAATGCCCTCGATGTAATTGTTCCAACTCATGTTTCCTGTGAACGTTAGGCCAAGGAGCTTGAGAGACGTACTCTCAGATAAAGAGTCGTTGGCCATTGCTATAGGTGGTAGAGAAGGTTTCTTGTAATTATTGAATGAAACCAGTTTTGTCTTGGTGGCATTGAACGTTACCATCCATTTTTGTCCCCATTCCACTACTGATTGGAGGTCATCCTCTAGTGTTTCTGCCATTACTTTAGATATATGTTCATTTGTTTTCCTGTCGTGCCTGCTATAGAGTGTGGTGTCATCAGCATATATACCCATCTCAGAGGCAATTTTGTCGGGGAGGTCATTTATGAATATCAGGAACAGCAGAGGTCCAAGGATAGATCCCTGGGGATCAAAGACACTTTGTTAACCTCCCTCCCACGATCATGCTTCTATTATCTACGGTTTCTCATGCCAATATGAATCTGAATACAGTAGAACCTTGGGATATGGTGGTGGGCCTAGGATACGTTTTTTCCAGGTTACGATGTGGAATACAATGTTTTTCATGCCCCTGGTTACGGCATTTACCCCACCGTACGGTGTAATTTATAATGTTATTTGATTATAAACATGTGTATTATATACTGTACTGTATTTTGTTACTAATTTTGAATACCGTATCCCGGGTTTCTACTGAATATGACCAAGCGAAATAGGCGATACACGATCGTATCAGCTAACATGTGCTATCCAAAATACTACTGGAAAACGAAATAATTTGTATGAATTATTTTTTACATTCGGGTCTTGCTATGAAATAATATCTCCTGATTGTGTCTCTAAATTTAGAGTGAATTCTTTTTCTGTTCTAAGCGGGTTCCATGCCATGTATATACCTAAGGAAAATAATATCTTTTAAGGTCTAATATAATTTCTTTATAATGTAATCACTTGTACAGATTTGCACACACACACATCACTGCGCTAACGTGCATTAGTGCATATCGTTCTCTCTCTCTCTCTCTCTCTCTCTCTCTCTATATATATATATATATATATATATATATATATATATATATATATATATATATATATATATATACAGTAATTTATAAAATATATATGGCGATTAAGCTACACTGAATATTCGGCGTTTCATCCACTCTAGGACTCCTCAGGCTTATGCGCGAGTTCTGTGGTTGTTTATCGTTTTTATATGCTCCTCTCCTATTGAGATTTTATTTAGCCAATCAGCTTTCTAGTATCCATCGCGCCCCTTCCTATCAGCCAATGGGCATGCATTTTATCGGACAAAGGATCTGTTTTAAAACTAGGTTAGTGTTTTTTTTATTGTTAGTTTATATATAAATAAATATATATATGTGTACATACATATATGCACATATATATACATACATACATACATACATATATGTGTGATCGTTTATGTATATTCATGTTTATCTAATTTATTTATTTGTTTATTTTCTATTGTTTTTGTTAGTTTTAAAACTATTTTGTATCGCTATCCTAGAGTAAATTTTATTTTGTGAACACAGTTATTTGCTATTTCTCTTCTACAGTATATATATATATATATATATATATATATATATATATATATATATATATTGAATGTGTGTTTGTATTTGTGTGTGAGTGTGTGTTTGTATATGTGTGTGTGAAAAGGTATGTATTATGTTGTTCTCTTTTCTCCTTTTCTTTTTCCTCACGCTGTTTTTTTTTTTTTTTTGGTTATTCATGTTTTCAATCAATTCATTGATTAATTCAGGATATTTTCTTGTGCCACGGATAAATTGCTGCATCATAACCAGGTTTAAGCAACAGTCTTTTGGTGGTTGAAGGTTCAATCCTCAGTATAGACGATATTGATAATTTAAGTAAGAATTACTTGAGACTTCTACTGACTTATGACTGACGTAACGAGAATAATCACCCCCCGGGGGAAGGGATAAATAAAAATTTCTGTACGAAACTCAGTCCAGATTTATGAGTTTGACATAAAGATTCTCATAGTTCGACAAGATGCACTTATGAAGGTCGGAGAGTGTTCGAATAATTTAAGTTATACAAACTGAAATTTAAAAGGTTTTCTTTCATACAAGAAGTGTTCTTCTGCTTCATTCACGGCAGCCATTATTACATAAATTCAATTCATGAGTTGCAGGTACTACAACTCTGTTGTATATAAAAATTAATTGCACGTTGACTATTTTTTTTAAGAAGTACATTTTGTTTCTTTAAAGTTATGTTTTTTCTGGAAAGGGAAAAGAAAAGACAAAAGTAATTCCTTTGCTTTGCTTTATAAAATTATAAAATAATCTGAAAAAATTGCTTCTTTTTTAAAAAGATAATGACAGAACTCTCGCACGTTGACTCCCACAAATGAAAAGAAACATTTTTTTAAGAAATAGATTTTGTTTCTTTAAAGTTATGTTTTTTTTTCCGGAAAGGAAAAAAAAACCCCAAAAAAACAACAAAAACAAAAACAAAACAAAAGTAATTCCTTTGCTTTGCTTTATGAAATAAGCAAATTTAAAAAACTTGCTTTTTTTTTAGCATAATGACAGAACTCTCGCACGTCGACTCCTAAAAATGAAAAGAAACATTTGATCTGATATTGACAGCAAAAAGATCCTTTTTTATCCCCATTTTCTCACAGTTCCAAAAAGGGTATCTCGGAAGCATGTAACTTAATATTCAAGATGAGGAGGATATTGAGAATATATAAACGTTCTTTTTTCCTCCCGCCTATCCTTGAACTCCAAAAACTCTAAAGGTTAGTAAGTGCTCTTTATTCTGTACCGAGTTAACCACTTCTAATTTGGACCAAATGTCACCCTTGTTATCTAAAAAGTTTTTTAAGATAGTTTACATTATATTTATTTTCCTTAGAGAAAGGAAATGTTTGTTATATTGAGTAGGAAGTCTATCATGGAAGATTCTTGATGTTGATGTATATAAGACACACCCTGTGCTCCCATCAAAAAGAAAACAAGAAGAATGACAGTTAATTCCTTGATCTCTTCTGATATTTTTGCAAGAAATCAGTTCTCTGTTTTGTATATTTCTCTTTTCACATTTTTCACTTATTAAAAGTCTCAAAATAAATGTGTACAAGAAACTGCCTGGCCTAAAAAAAAAAAAGATGGTTTGTGTGTTGCTTGCCGAAAAAAGAAAAAAATGCTGTTGAGGATAGGGACTGTTCATAGACATTGTAGTAGATAATTAAACCAGGGTGAAAATAGACTCCGAATTCAATGCATCATAAGCAATTAACTTCCTTGAAGTTGAATTTCTTGTGAAATATTTCCGTAAAGAGTTATGTCCCCTCTTTAATAATTTGTAAATATAAAAAAAAATAGATTTGTTCTACATGTTTGGCCAGTTCCGTGATAGAGGTTGTTCTGCTGGTTCTTGTTTCTTGATGTTGATGTACCATCATGGGGTTTAGATTCTGAGAGCTCGTCAGATATTGCCTGGCGGTCACAATAGTGATACGATGTTAATGGCAATTTTCTGAGAGGCCCATTCTTTGGGAAGATGCAATTTCTGTATGTTACTCAGTGTAAACATTTTCTCGGTTTTAATGTTTAGTCTATGTTTTGTTTCATTTTACTTCAGTCGAAGTTCTCAAAAAAAAAAAAAAAAATCAAGAGACCCCTTCCTAAGGGCTAACACTTGATCGCTATATAAGATACATAGATATTAAAATATTCCATTAAATTTTCTTTAATCTCAAATGTTGAGTTTAAAAAAGTTAGGAATATTAATTTTCCTCTCCCCAATTGACCTATGTTGTTGTATATCTTTCTTGTGGTCTCGTGGCATTACTGGATTCCAGGACAAGAATTCATCTAGTCTGGTGGAGTATCCCACTTAGTGCTGTTACTATAGGCAACATCAATTGAAGAAGATGCATCATGTCCAATATAAGCCGTGTGGGTTAGCCCATACTGAGGAGATCTTATTTGGGCTGTGAATACTATGTGATTTTAAAGATTTAGTCAGAGTTTACTTCTAGGGAAAAGTATCCTCATGCCAGGTTATCCTGACAAACCCCTGTATAGAGAGGCATTACATATTCGAGAAAAGTGTCTAGTAAGCATTCAAGTTCAATAGTAAGCATTCAAATGTAATAGGTCTTCAGACGTACCTCTCCACTGTACTGTATGTCGATACTCTATGGCTGACTGGGATAGCTTCCATACATTCATGTCTGATCTACTTATGCATTCCATGTTTAAAAAGGATGTGTCCTCTATAGTATCAGACCTGACCGAATGGTAATTGTAGGCATAGACCGATTCATACCATCCAAAACATTCCAACAAAACCCTAACAGTCAGCCATGGTTCTCCCCAGAATGTCATCGCGCACAGAAATCACTTTTTCCATTGTTACCAACGTAATAGATGTACTGAGACTAAAGCTGCTTTCAGGACTGCCAGCAACCATTGTAAAAGAGTAATAAAAAATGCTCAGTCTGTCAAACCCAAAGTAGCTGAGCAGCGGCTTGGTTCCCACCAGTTTTGGCAAATAGCAAACAGGATTCTGAACAGAAGCGTGCATTCTATCCCAACCATCATCAATGGACCTGGGGTCATCTCGTCAGCATCAAACAAGGCCAAACTATTTGCCAAGAACTTTGCGCCTAATTCTATCCTATGCGACGAAGGCCATCAACTCCCTGTATTTCTTCCTATAACAGACAACACGCTATGCAACATACAAATATCTGTGCATGAGGTCACCAAGCTAATCAAGAACCTTGATTCCAGTAAAGCAACTGGCTCTGATGGCATTCCAATTATAGTGTTGAAAAAGCTTCAACCAAAACTTGCCCCCATACTTACAAAACTGTTTAAGCGTTGCCTCGAGGAGAAAAAAACCTCATCAGTATGCCCTGTATTTAAGAATTCAGGCGAAAAGTCATCTCCCTCTCAGTACAGACAAATAAGTCTCCTGTGTGTCATGAGTAAGCTGCTGGAATCCATATTAAATAGAGAAGTAGTCAACCACCTCAGCAGAAATAACCTTTTTAGTGACATGCGATATGGTTTCTGTTCTACTAGATCTACAGCAGATGTGCTAACCGTTATATCTCATAGGATTAGTGAATCTCCTGACAAAGGCCTCCCTTCTAGAGCAATTGCTCTTGACATATCAAAGACCTTCGATAAGGTATGGCATAAAGGCCTACTTCACAAGATTTCCAGCTACGGTATAACTGGAAATGTTTTCTCAGTTATTAAATAATTTCTCTCTGATAGGCTCATAAGAGTAGTAGTTGATGGGCAGAAATCAGAGGCCCTCAGTATTAATGCTGGAGTCCCTCAGAGGTCCATCCTGGGTCCAACTCTCTTCCTGATCTACATCAATGATCTCCCAAAACACATACTTAAATCATTTGTTGACATCTATGCTGATGACACGACCATCTATGGCAACACATCAAAGGCCATAAATGACAAAATTCTCTCTGATTCTCTCTCCTCTGATCTTGAGCGCATGGTACAGTGGGGGAAGAGATGGGTGGTTACTTTTAATGCATCTAAAACCAAGCTCCTATCTTTACATCATCAATGCTCTGATCCCCATCTGGCATCAATTGAAATGGATGGCTCTCGTCTAGAGGAGGCTCCATGTTTTGACAAGCTTCTGGGTTTGACCTTTACTCCTGATCTGAAATGGAACACGTACATCAAGTCTATTGCCAAGGTCGCTGGGAAAATGGTGGATCCTTTTATCGCTCCAGAAGATATCTCACTAATGATGCAATTCTCTATCTGTATAAAAGCCAAGTACGTTCAAGGATGGAGTACTGCTGCCATATCTGGGCAGGAGCTGCTAAAAAAAGCCTATCCTGCCTTGACAGAGTACAAAATAGACTTCATGGCTTAGTGGGGGATACCCTTTTCTCTTCCCTGCAACCTCTCTCCCACAGAAAAGACGTTGCGAGCCTGTCTTTGTTTTATCACTATTTCCATGGCAAGTGCTCGTCTGAGCTCCAATTTCTGGTCCCCCCCTCGCCAATCTTTCACGATAAACACCCGTCTAGCTGAAACCACTGTCATTAATTTTCCCCACTCTTTATCTGTGCCTAAATTAAAACGTAGATTCCATGAACAAAGCTTCTTTCTTAGAACTGCACACCTGTGGAACTCTCTTCCGTTTTTCTGTTTCCCACCTGACTACACTTAGATGTCTTCAAGTCCAACATAAACAAATTCCTGATGAACTGCCCCCTTAAGTAAGACACTTTATCAAATCTTGAATACTAATGATTACTACGATACTATCCCATTGATTACTGTACATGCAATAACCCTTATCCCCGAGTGGCTTCCGGGCCTTGATAAGTGGTGACCTCCATGTAAAAAAAAAAGAAAAAAGTTATTTGCCTAATCTGTACCATTGTTATGTTGTTCCATCTCGAACACGTTACTAACATTCTGTCTCAAAATCTATCTTTTCCATGACGTCATCAACCATGTAACCTTGTTTGATTTTTGTCACCTATTTTTGTTTATTATTATTGTTTACTTAAATTCCATCTATCAAGTTAACATGAAGTTAGCATTCCTGGGAACTATTAAATGCAAATATTTTACTTAACTTTTCACATCAATAAAATGTTTCTATCTAAACAATTACAATCATAATAATCGACTATTTTACTTTCCGGTGTTTTCCGATGGACTAACAGCATAACACTATTATGATTTCTAAAAAGGAATACACTGTTTTCAAGTTATTTAATGCCAAAACGCAATATCTATTACATCTGTTGGGTTGGATTATCTGGTTTATGACATATCAACTTTTTTTGTTGATTATTTCACTACATTTACATTTGGCACAGTGGTTAGTGTTTGCTAAAAAAAACTGGGAAACCAGGGTTCAATCTTGGGTCAAGTCATACCAAATAATCAAAAAAAAAAAAAAAATGGTATTTGATACCTCCTTGCTAAATACTCAGAATTATAAGGTAGAGATCAAGGGTAAGTGTAGTAATCCTGGAGAAAGAATGGCGTCTTCTTTTCTTCTTTTAGGTGTCGTAATTAATGAAAAGTGAACCTTCAGATCGCCCTTGACTATGGCCATCTACTTCTTTTTTTGCTTTTATTACTTCACCTGTAAACGATCAGTTTGATGTGTGTCTGTATCAACTCTTTTGAGGTTAGTTAATCTTGAAGCAGAATACCAATTGTAAACGATTCATATATTGGTTTGTTTAATTATGGCATCTGAATCATTTTTTGTACTTAATTTTATTTAAAAAAGGATTCATTGTTTAATGAGGTTCATCTGTTTTAAGGAACACAAAACACAATACATTAAAGGGAAAACATAATAAAATACAAATTATATACAACATGAAAAGAAACTGGAATCTTAGGAAGATCTCCATCATTCTAGTAATTATAAGAGCAACTGGATTCATGAAAAAGAATTTCAGAAACTATCTGGTAAATATATCCGGTGAACCAAGTGCAAGGGAGATACAAACCATTGCACTGAAAAGGACGATTAGAATCTAAAACAAGATCTCTCAGATGGAGAGTTTGAAGGTTTTTTGGGTTTTTTTTTTTTTACCTGGGTGCCAGCATTTATGAAGACGCAGCGGCCATTCTATGATTTATAAGTGGCAGATAGACAGTGAGACAACACCGTGATGATCAGTAATGGTGGAACTTTGGTAAGGTTTAATTATCAACAAAATGATAAGAAAATTGTCTACAAGAAATAAGGATTCGATGGGATTTGAACTCGGTTCGACCGATTCCGTTGTCCATTTTTGGCTCTAATTCTCTCCACCCGTCACCCCATAGTGATGTATCCAGGCCCGGTATACGCGTCAGAACAAACGGCTTCGCAGGCATCTGTTTCAGTTGCACTATTTCATGCGTTTGTCAACACTGGTTAGCGACAATTGCATCGAACACTTTTCCTTCGGTTTCTCAGGTCTTAGTCACACACAGTGATTATCAAATAAATCAAATGTATGGCTGCCGTCATCATTGCTCTATTCGCTCCTTTTCGTCGTCGTCGTCGTCGCCGTCGTCTCCCTCCTCCTTTTCTGACACACTGCATAGACCCCTCCCTGCCTGCCGTGATTGGTGGAGCTTTCATTTCATCTCGGCCATCTGCATGATTAGATTATGAGCCTCGAGTGTTTCTTATCAGGGCAGATGTGGTCAGCAGATATCCACCGTCCATTTGCACATCAGTGCGTTGCGTCGTCTTCACATTGAAATCGGTGGGTAAAGGGGGTTGCAAAGGATTACGATGTACGATTGAAGAGGACGGGATTCATTTTGTTATTTACTTAATGCCTAGCCTCCCCACCCCCATCGCTACCCCCTCGAGGTTAAGGATTCTATCTGTTCAGTCTTGTCTGCCTGCATTGGTTAAGTTGACCGTGTGTGCGAGGAGGTGGGTGAGACAGACAGACAGAGAAAGAGTAATATAAGAGGTCAACAAAGTGCAAGAGATAGAAAAGAAAGAAAAGGAGAAAAGTGTAAATAGGAGAGAGAAGATCAAATCGCATGAGAGAAAGAGAGAGAGAGAGAGAGAGAGAGAGAGAGAGTAGGAAAAGGGCAAATAGAAATTTAAATACAAGTAATTAAAATTAACAAAGATAATTAATAAAGTTATTTTAAATGTGATAATAAGACTTTGTCTTTTTATTATACAAATTAATGCAGCCACAACACAATTCAAATCCAATATGCCGAGCCCACAATACACGCCTTTAACCATTACACCCCTCACTTCCAAATGATATATTGCACTACCGATTAGTTAGATTATGCAATACTTTTGCTCCTTATCATCAATCTAATGATTTAGTAGTAAGATTGAGATTAATGGAATTCGTTTTATATCTAAGATTCAATAATATTGCTTCTTCACTAATGATATTGATTGTGGTTGAGACGTGACTTGATGAATCGTTCTGCTAAGCTGTTCACAAAATCGTCTGCTGAATATTAATTCATCCTATAATCGGAAAAGGAAGAAAACCTCAAATCTGATTGGCTGATTTGTTGACACCGAGTTTCTGTTATCTTGTCACAATTGAGTTGTAAACCGGAAATCAATGATTTGTTCAATTTCTCCCGGCCACCATGACAAATTTTGAGTTACAGGAAGCTTAGAAATGAAAGAAGATGGAAACGTAAATCACGATGTGTGTGTGTGTGTGTGTGTGTGTGTGTGTGTGTGTGTGTGTGTGTGTGTGTGTGTGTGTGTGTGTGTGTGTGTGAGAGAGGTCTGTATTTATCTTTTAAAAATTTTATTTTTCTTAATTATCTTTCAAAAGTACTTTGTTCCGCCATTATCTCGCAACTTGATCACGGAGTGGATTTTTTTCCTTTTTTTTTTTTTTTTTTTTGCCTCATGTCCGTTTTATTATTATTATCATTATTTTTTTTCTTCAAGTTACGACGCGAACCAAGATTTTATCGATCTTCGCTAGCGATGGTCGAGCGTGCGTAAAGAGGAAATATAAATAAGATTTAGAGTTTGTTGTGATTTTTGCTGTTATGCGTTGCCCACTCCAACCAACACCGACGTGACGAAAGTTCACGGCTTAAACTGATAATAATAATAATAATAATAATAATAATAATAATAATAATAATAATAATGATAATAATAATAATAATAATAATAACTAGCGGGACCTGTGGAAATTCCACAGCGGCATTTTCCATGTGTAATATATTGTTGCTGGACATTCTGTGGGTGTTCTATTCAGCATAAAGGAAGGCACAGGCGTATTATTCTAGCCCTTTTATTAAAACTGCATCGCCCCCTTACTAAAATAATAACTTTGATATATTTCTTGGACTGATTATTTCATTACAAACACACTTACGTTTCATCATTTCTCACAATTATTGAATATGTTACCATATTCGACAATAATTTATCATTATTTTAACCCACATTATCACCTCTCCACTTACTAAAATAAAAAAATTTGATATATTGTATGGGCTGATTATTTCATAAAAAAACACAACTATCAATTACTCACATTTCATCATTTGTCATAATTCTTGGATATGGTACTAATTTCGCCAATAATTTTTCATCATTTAAACTTACCATATCGCGCACCTTACTAAAATAATAACTTTGATATATTGTCTTAGGCAGATTATTTCATTACAAACACACCAATGAATTAACTCACATTTCATAATTTTTCATTATTCTTAGATATGTTACTAATTTCGACAATCATTTTTTATAAGTTAAACACACCTTATAACTTCCATCCTTACTAAAATAATAACTTTGATACATTGTGTGGGCTGATTATTTCATTACAACACACCAATCAATTAACTCACATTTCATCAGTTTTCATAATTCTTGGATATGTTACTAATTTCGACAATCATTTTTATCATTTTAACTGACATTATCGCCCCCTTACTAAAATAATAACTTTGATATATTATCTGGGCTGATTATTTCATTGCAAGCACACAAATGCATTAAATCACATATTATCATTTTTCATAATTCTTGGATATGTTACTAATTTCGACAATCATTTTTCATAATTTTAACCACCCTTATCGCCCTCTCTTACTAACATAATAACTTTGATATATTGTTTGGGCTGATTATTTTATTATAAACACACCAATTAATTAACTCCCATTTCATCATTTTTCGTAATTCTTGGAAATGTTATTAATTTCGACAATAATTTTTCATAATTTAAACATACCTTATCGCCCTCTCTTACTAAAATAATAACTTGATATATATTTCATACTTCTTGGATATGTTACTAATTTTGACAATAATTTTCATAACTTTAACCCACTATGTCGCTCCCACTTACTTAAATAATAACTTTGATATATTGCCTGGACTGATTATTCCATTACAAACACATCAATCAATTCTGGGTATTCTCATCGTATATATGTTCCACCTATCTTATCCAATCCCGGGTGACGCCACATATTCGGCTAGTATATATCTTGCACCTATCTCATTCGATCCCGGGCGTCACTGGGTATTCTGCTACTATATGTTTTTCACCTATCTCATTCAATACTGGGTGAAGCTTTCTGCTAGTATATATTTGCGTTTATCTCATTCAAACCCGGGACTGACTTCATGTCCGCCACCCCACTATTAAATATATACATGAAATAAAGTAATGTTTAAATTGTAAACTGTTTCAGCCATTTCTGTGACTGACTTTATATCTCCAACCCACTGCTAAAAATATATATGAAATAATGTAATATCTAAATAGTAAACGTTTTTAGCCCTTTCCGGGGCTGACTTCATATCCCCCACCCGACTGTTATAAATATACATTAAATAAAGTAATGTTTAATGCGTAAACGGATTCAGCCATTTCCGGGACTGATTTCATATCCCCCACCTTACTGTTAAAAATATACATGAAATAAAGTAATGTTTAAATCGTAAACGGTTTAAATCATTTCCAGGACTGACTTCATATCCCCCATCCATTGTTTAAAATATACTTGAAATAAAGTAATGTTTAAATCATAAACTGTTTCAGCAGCTTTTCGAAATTAATACATAAAAACATTATCATGGTTAGGGATTAGACAACTATTGCTTCAACATGAATTTCTGAGTGTAATATCAGTCTAAGCATTCCAGTGACTTAACCCCCCCCTTTTTTGGTCTTGGCTAATGGAGGAGAAATTCTTCATTACTGATACAATTTTTATTTTTATTACTGACCAGAGTGCCCCTTTTGGGGAGCTGTTTTTTTTAACCGACCTCATGTCCAACTCTGCCCTTGTTAGGAGGCAAATAAACAAAAAAAATAATCAGAAGGGACATTTTTCAGGGCAACTTATAATTAATCAGAAAAGTCATTTCCAGTGTATTTTATAATTAATCAGAAGGGACATTTCTAGGGCATGTTGTAATTAAATCAGAAATTACTTTTCCCACTTACTTTTGTAATATTAAAACTTTGTTGCATTAAATATAGTACCTATTTACAATGCCTTCCCACTGGACAGATTTAGACACTTGGGTCGATTTTTAACGTGGAGAAGAGGAACTAAAAATTGTCTCAGTCGTAAAGGATTTCTCCTCCAATGAGAGAGAAGAAATTGAAATTTAGCGTCTGAAGAACAGATACTACACTTTGATCTTGGCCAAAAGGCCAAGAACAACAAATCATTTTTATTAACAATTAAACGACTCGGATGGAAGCGTGACACACAAAAGAACACACACGCTATCGTATTAATATATAAATAAATAAATAAATAAATAAATAAAATAATAATAATAATTATTATTATAATAATAATAATAACTCAACACAATGCAAATTATTAAATTTATAAAACATTATATATTGTAATTGAGCCTCCACGGTCATTGATGCAAACGCGTGCTTAAAATTATGATACTTATCCAGTTTACGACCCAATCTCTGGCAACTTTGCGTCGACATCTTTCAGCAGATTACGTAAGCAACTGGAGATGCCAGATCAGTCATCCAATCATCTGTCAGAAGCCGACAAGTTTGAATCAAAGCATGAAAGTCATTAATTAAAAAAAAAAAAAAATAACCGAAAATGACTTTGAAAAACTTCTCAGCATAGGGAAGGGTAGCGCGCTGCGTTTTGAATCAATCGTCTGGCAGTCTTTGCTTCAGTATATTCCGGCTGCTTGTGTAACCTACCGGAAAATGCCGATGATAAGTTGTCGGAGATTGGATTGTTATCTGTACAAGTATAATAATTTTAGAACATGTTTACGTCTATCTCCATGATGGCTCGACTCTTTTTTTTTTTTTTTTTTTTTTTTTTTTTTGTAAACGAGCGATGTAAACGATCGAATAGCAATGGTGACAACATTTAGATGAGATAAAATTAGATGCTGAAAAAAAAAAAGTAAAGAATAATTCATTTAAATAAAAAAAAAACTTTTATTCACCTTAAACAATACATATTATCACTAATGCGTTAATAAGCTATTATTGTTGAAATTAGGTTTTCAAGGGTCTGCATGCAGAATTGGATAGAATGATGTGTGTTCATATTATATTTAAATTCATGTATGTTGGTACTATCGGGGGAAACAGGGAGCAAGAAAGGAATTCCAAAGTCAAACACTCATAGAAAAGAAGCTGTCAGAGTAAAATGTCTTCCAGTATCTAGTGACCTCTACAGTGAAGGGGTGGGATTTAGCTGCTAGTTGTTACACTTATTTTCACTTTGGAAAAAAGATGTATCATGAACATGCATTCTTTTCAGGGTATTTAAAAGGCAGAAACCGAATTTAAGGTCTCTATCTCAATTTTAGCATTTATGACTACTACTTCAAATTTATAGTTAATGTTGGGCGTCAATGAACGGCAAGTTTTCGATGTTTGTTAGATATTCTTTTATGTTATTTGGAATTTCACGTTTTGGTCGATGTACCATCTGACCTTCTTTTTTTTTACACAGTGATCACCACTTATCAAGGCCCGGAAGCCACTCAGGGATAAGGGTTATTGCAAGTACATTACGTTAGTGTGGAGATTTGATGAAGTGTTTAATTAAGGGGGCGGCTCATTAGGAATTTGTTAACATTGGACTTGAAGACATCCAAGTTGTAGTCCGGAGGGAAGCAGGCAGACAGAACAGAGTTCCACAGGCGTGCAGTTCTAAGAAAGAAGCTTTGTTCATGGAATCCACGTTTTGATTTGGGCACAGATATAGAGTGGGGGAAATTTTTCACAGTGGATTCAGCTAGATGGCTGTTTTTCGTGAAAGATTGGCGAGGGGGGACCAGAGATTGGAGTTCAGACGAGCACCTGCAGGTGTATCCTATCGAACTCGGGAATCTTTCTGTTGAACTCGGGAATCTTTCTGTTGAACACTGAATTTTGAATGGAATTTTGAATGGAATTCTGAATGGAACTCTTTATTTAATCCATGGCGGTAGCATGCTTTCATTCTGTCAGCCATAACCCATTCTCCACCTGTCCACCGTTGACTGCAATCACAACCGCAAATTGCTATACGTTTGTCCCAGGCGATATACACAGCAAAACTACTCGGTGTAATACAATTCTTTTCTCTATGCAAGAGAGAGAAAGAGAGTGATAGAAAGAGAGAAGAAAGAAAGAAATAGATACACACGTAAACAGAGAAATTGAAATATTATTTTGTTTTTCAAAATTTTTGTTGCTGAGGCAGGCTTGACCTTTGCACCTGTGCACCCAATTACATAAATAATTTTGCTCGGCAGTCGTCACTTTCTGTCAGTCTTAGTCAAATTGATATGCGCTGATATTTTTTAAATGAAAACTGCACTGACTTAATTTTACTTGTCTTCCCCCCTGAGTACAAGAAAATACTGGTAAAACGCTTTTACATGTAGGGAGCTCAAGATTTCCGCCCACAAAGGGCCTTTATTTATTGTGCCATACTGACTACAGCTGACAATGGATAACATGATGAACCTGAATGTCACATGGAAAAAAAAGTCAAACTTGTGCATAAATGGATGGCCAAGGTTCTCATGTTGGGACAATAAATTGGAAGTTGGAAAAAATCGGAACTGTTTGGGATATTGAATCGATGTTACAATCAGACAAAATTATCAAAAATAATTCTTGCAATTGTTTTGTTGATTTGTTTCGCCATCATACTCTCTTCACAATGCCGACCCGATCAGAAATGATTAACCTCTTCTAGCGCACTTTCAACCATTGGATATTTATAACATTAGGACCCCGCACAGACTCCCCTGGCTCATTCCTGATTGGTGTCTGCCAAATCCATTTTACATGAAGGAGTTGCCCCGGAGTATGTATACTGATACAGCACCACATCTCAGGATCACCTGTATGTTGCATTTATTTATATTAGATTTGTGTAAAAGGAGTTGATGTTGTACCTGTACCCGACCGTTTTAGTCTGTGGTGCTCAACGATATATATTAGTACATAAGAAATATCGATTTGGGGTTGCCAGATAACAATGACACATCATTAGGAAGATATAAATGGAAAGAACCAGAGTCCAGTGCAAAAAGCAATAGTAGAATCTTTGAAAGCAAGGGAAAAGCAGAACTGATTCTTTTTAAGAACTCTAATTCTGCAGATTATGATTTGGACCCCAACACATCGTTGGAGTGTTAGAATAAGACAACCAGCTCCCCCCCCTGTTACTCCTGTGTGATAATGCAATCGGTGGAAACTGTGATTAAAGGCTTTTGCTTTAACCGATTCAAAATGTCCACAGCGATTCACGTGTTTTGCAAAGACCGATGTCAAGAGTTTATGCTCATTGATGATTTTTATGCGAGAGGAACCGCGTGCTTAAAAAGATGGTGGAAAAAAGAGATTGGAATTTGAAGCAAGTACATATTTGGGGTAGATTGCATAAAAGAGCATTGTTATTCAACCAAAATTTGGAAGCAGTTAAAATGCTAATTCGTAATTAATTCTTGGTTAGAATCCAAGTCTAAATCAAGCATAATGCTTCACGTGTGCTCCTAAACCAAAGATAAACAGTATTCATCAGGAGTCACTATTGGAGAAAAGAACCATAAAATGAAATTAAATCTGTGTTTTCAAGAAAAGAAACTGATGCTACCAGATCAGACTGTCTGAAGATACTGGCTTTCTGACCTATTGATGTTATTATTTTTTTGTCCTTTCCCCTTGCACAACTAAAAAATCGCTAATAAAAACAAGTTTCCTCTATATAACATTAAATCAAATCAAGCAGCAGGAATACGTATTTGAGGATATAAAGAACTTGAAGCATAAAAACATTTAAAACATTACTGAGTCCGACATTAAATAACCCTGAAACGGATTGATATGCCATAAGACAACCAATCAAGAAAACAAAAAACGCTAGCTAATCATATTAATAATTATAAAAACTAAAACAATATAATTATTCTCATTTATTTTCATTGTGACGAGTTTTGTTCATTTTTCAACATTGTTGTGAGCTTTTGTCCGGTGAACTTTTGTCAAACAGCCTTTTTTTTTCTCATGCTCATCTGGTTAGTTAAGCAGGACGGATATTTTAATCGATCAGTGCTTGCGGCGTGTGTAGAGGAAACGAAATGTTAGTTTGTTTTGTAGTTATTTATTTCTGTTTGCGCCGGCCGCAACCAACCCACAGACGTCTGCACGTTCCCCTTCGTCTAGTTCGTGGAGAACATCACTTTTAGCGAATTACTTGGATTAACCACGTAAAAGTGAAGAGAGAAGTGAAGCTTAAGCCCCCACTTAGCCGCCACGTTTTTTTTTCTTTTTTCTTTTTACGAACCAGAAACTAGAGAAGAAGAAGAGAGAAAAAAAAGACAAGATTAAGAACTGAAAGAAGAGATGCTGTTTTGTTGTAATAATTCACTCCACAGAAATCGTTGACCCTTGTAGAAAATCTGTCAGTAGCCTTTTCACCGTTAAAGCCAACAAAGATGGCCTGGATCAAGTTAACCTCACATTCCACACACCATCATCTTGTTTTAATCTTCTTTTTCTTTCTTTAAATCTTTTTTCTGTTTTCTCTTCCCGAGTCTTCATTATTGTTAGAGTCAACTGATTCTCATCATCTTCATGTTCCCAGACAGAGAGCGCGTGTTGTGCTTACTGTTGAGAAGGAAGGGGGAAAAAATCAGAAAATAAAATAAAGAATGAAGGGAAAAAAATAAATGAATTAATAAAGTCAGGTGGATCGGTTCATTTTGTAAACGCATCGGTTTTATATAATTTTACCTTACATTTTTTCTATTTGTTTTTCATGCTTGCATTCAGTTTTCAAAATTATCGTTTTTTTTTAATTCTTCTTAGAGATGAAAACTTTGTTTTGGAATTTTTTAGATGAGGGTGATAACTTGTATTATTTGGATTCTTTGGACTACTGTTCTCATCTTGAGTGTTATTTTCACAACGTTTCATCCGATGTAACCTCCAACCTTCTTCAGGTCTATCTTGTCGAACTTGGGAATTTTTCTGTGGAACATAGAAATCTGCACAGAATTTCAAACAGAACCCTTTATTTAATCCATGGTGATAGGATGCCCTCGTTCTGTCAGCCATGACCAGATAAAGGGCTTAGGTAATTCGCAATTGTGTTTTTCATATCATCAAGATAAAATGCTAGATAAAATTCACTTGTAAGTGACACACTTTTGGAGTTGAATGTTCAATCCTCAGTGCGGGCGCTACAAAGAATTCAATTGTAAATTATGTAAGACTTCTATCTGGTCATGGCTGATGGAATGAGAGCATCCTATCGCCGAGGATTAACTAGGTTATATTCGAAATAAAATGCACCTGAAGAAGGTTTGAGGTTACAGTGATCTAAACGTTATGCGAATAGCACTCAAGTCGAAATCAGTAGTCTGAATAATACAAATAAAAACTTATAAAAATATAACAGAATTTATTTTTACTTAAAAATGATACACCGAAATATGATGTCAATTATTTCTCAAAGAGGAAGAAGTTCTGCGACACACTTTGGATATGAGTGACCACGTGGTTTAATCAGCCAATGATATGGTACTCCATCTATGAAAAAAAAAGCAACTCCAACAGTCTCTAGTGTTGATTTAAGAGACTCATGACCGGTGCAGGTTCTGAGCAATCTCACTCAAGCTTCGCCTGTTTAAGTTAAATTGTTATTTTAATTAAATAAAAATATAATTTAATCATTATTACACAAATAAATTAATAGCGAAATGTATGTATGCTTAACTTGAGAAGCCCCTTCAATATTCTCTTCGCATTTTTTTGTTTTATAACTTAGCTTTATCGATAAGTTTTATCTAAAAAACAAAACGAACAAAAGTTATAGCCCATTCATTTAGAATGGATGCTTTATGCCAAGTTGATGATTGAATATGGTTAAATTTGTACTCATTTTGCATTAAATACTAATCTTTAATCATCTCTAATTGTGCATTAAACGGATACCATAATACTTAGTTCGCTGCACCTTATAATAACAAAGGGTCATGCTAAATTTCAGCCGTACCGGCCAAGTAGTTTCTGAGAAAAAGTGAAACATGCATATGAACAGAAAAACTAAGAAAAAATATAATATAAATTAAAGGCTTTTGCTTAAAGGTTCTTAAGATGAAATTGCAATTCAGGGAATCTTGCTTAATTAGTGACTAATGTCTATGAACCAAATTAAATACAAATACATATTTGAATTTCAAAATGTCAGGTTGTGTCCATATTATGCTCCCTAAAACCGTGAAGAAACTAAAAATTTGAGAATATTCACTTATTGATTTCTAATATCTATTGCTAAAATTTCACAAAGGCCAGAGGTATCCGGATTTTGACAAAGGTCTTCCACGCCTATTTATCGCATTGCATAAAATCAAATATAGTCGACATTACCCATCTTTACGCCTAGCAGTTGTGTTACAAAAATCATGATATTTGGTTAATCAGTTTAGGAGTGAATCTTTTACATACAAGTATATTAATAAATCAGCATAACTGTATAAAAAAATAAAGATATCGTCTGTTGTGGCATATCAGTCGAAAAACTTGAATGCGTTTGTAAACGTTTCGCTGCATCTTATAACGAATGTCCATACAAAATTTCAGCTAGATCAGTCTGTAGTTTCCGAGAAAAAGTGGAACAGACAGACAAACAAACATACTAAGAGAAATCTGACACAGATAAGGACAATAAGAACATTCATCACAGTGTCAGTAAGAGAACTTTGTTAGTTTGTCATAACTCGGGCTATGACAAAAGAATATTCTTTTCATTGTTTTGACTCTCGAGTTTATATCCGAGACAGTTAGACACAGTTAATCAACTGAGAACCACATCACTCTATATAAAAGCATATAAGATATCAACGGATACACACTCGAGAGTCAAAACAATGAAAGGAATATGCTGTTGTCCTAGCTCTAGTCATAACATGTGATATTTGAGCTAGATATCATTATTCTGAAACCGTGAACAAATATAAACGTTATGTTTAACCTTCGCCCCAGCATATACAAAAAACCTGCCATCACCTATGCTTATAAGCTGCCCCTCTCCAAATGCATGGATGATCACGTGACTAAATCAACCAATCGATCACTGCCCAGTTTTAATGTTATCTTATACTCCATGTGTTAGAGAAAAAGCGACCTCAACAATATCTAGTGCCAGTGATAGGGTTTCATACTCATTGCAGGTCCTTAAATTCTATTATCACTCAGTTTTGCTCAGGCTTTCAAGTGAGGTGTATAATAAGATTCCTTATTGCTATTTTTGTGTAATAATAATTAAGTTAAATTGTTATTTAATTAATCATATGTAATTCAACTAACCCAACAAGCATCAAAATCCCACCCCTTCACAGTTGAGGTCTCTAAATGCCAAAAAGCCTTCCTTTATAATAGTTTATTCCCTAGGGCGGCTTACCTTTGCAATTTCCTTCCTGCTCCCTGCTTCCTTGACTGTACTCACCTGCAAAAATTTAAGTATACTGTGAACAGGCATCTATATGCTCTATTCTCTACAATTCCCTAGTAGACACAATTCCAAATAGTAGCCCCTTAAGTTCAAGTGACAGTATTCCTTGTTTGGAGTGAAAAATAATTAAAAAAAAAAAAAAAAAAAGCAAAGAAAAATCTGTTTTTCCAATCAGTATTTTTCTCTTCATAATGTTTTCTCTATAAGTTATCTCATTGGTGTTATCTAAAAAATGAAAACAACTTTGGTTTGAGATTATAGCATCAGTAATAGCACTTTGATACGTTTGTTATCACAAGTAATATTTGATTCAGAAATCATCTTCATCTATATATATAAAAGGCAAAATGTGTGTGACCATTTCGTGTATGTCTGGCAAAGGCATTTCTCGCACACGGTCCCGGGTTCGTTACTATCGCTTAAAACTGTTTATATAGGTCCTATATAATAATATTTAGGAATTAGGAAAGCGCATAGCGTATAGATTTATTTACGTCGATTTTTACAAAATTATTGCTATTTTGGCCTTTCGCGTGTTGATTGGGCTTTTTAGTATAAATAAAGTGAAACTAAACTCAAACGGACGTATTCGGCATTGCGTCGGGAAAAACGTCCAGAAGCAATCAGCTTTGATCAATCTTGTATATCAGACAGTTGCTATTCAATCTGGACAATTGGGAGCTGCTTTCCCCTCCCCAACATCTGTTGGGGGGAAAAACAGTCAAATTTCGGTAAACAAACCCAAACGCTGCGTGACTTCTATTTGACCTTCTTAATTAGGTCAAATGGAAGCAGTAGAGTTAACTTTTATTGCGCACGCCTTTTTTATAGTTCAATTAATAAATTCAAACCTGTGTATGTTGCATGTCGTGGTGGCCTAATGGGTAATGTCGCCCTGTTTTTTTTTCACACATTAATTTCCAACTCAAGGGTACGGGTTCGATTCTCATACTTACCTACCAAAACATTTTTTTTATTATTTAACCCCCCCCCCGGAGTTTTGATTTACCTCAAGACACCCGAGCATCGCCGGGTACCCCCCGCTAGTCTATATATATAAAAGCGAAAATGTATGTATGTTTGTATGTTTGTGTGTCTGCTAAAAACTTTCGACACACTCGACGAAAATTCACAAACTTGCTATCATATCGAAGCTCCATCCTTCGCTTGAAAAATATTGAAAAATTGGCCAAAAATGTTAACTTTTTCACCCCGAAATCGGCAATTTTCCACAAGGAGGGGGGTCAACAAAAACGGGTTTCTCGTAACGATGACCGATTCTACGCATGCGTAAGATGACGTCATGACCTGATTTACTTTAAATAGTTGAAAAACCGAACACATTTCATCTCCGTCGCTTTAGCGCAGTTGGTTAGCGTGTTTGTTCATTATCTAAACGTTTTGGGTTCGAATCGTGGTGTGAGATGGTTTTTTTTCGATTTTTTAAATTTAAATATTGAACCCTGTGTTATTTTAGCCATTTTTCACGTAACGTTCGTTTTCCTGTTTTTTTTTATTTTTTACTTCGCTTATTCTTAGCGACACCCGGGTATGCACCGATTTTTTAAATTTTAATATCGAAACAAGCTTATTTAAGCCATTTTTCACGTGTTCGTTTTCTGTTTTCATCGTTCGTTTGCCTTGCGTTAGATTTTTTTGTGTTTTTTTAATGTTTTGATTACCCCCCCCACCCCCGCTTAATTAAACCGTTGTTTTCTTTTCTTACTTCGCTTATAACAATGCTTACATCGTTGTCGTCATAACGCTCGACGACTTTCAAACATCTTTCACTAACTCATTCTGGCTGCCCGATTTTATTTTCAAACTTCGCCTCAGGGCTTCGGGTTCGAACACCCCCCCAGGTTCTTTTTTATTAAACACCACACACACCTACAAACACCCGGGCAACGCCGGGTACCCCTGCTAGTCTATATATATAAAAGCGAAAATGTATGTGTGTATTTATGTACGCTTTTCCTCGATGTCCACAAAAGGCTTCTTTCAGAGAAACGCTTGTTCGGTTCACAACTTCTTAAAACTTTTTATATCATCTATAAATTGTAATATCTCAGAGTTATCCACGGAGCTCGCCTGTCTATTTAATTTTATTGACTTTCAAACGTTAATTATTCGACATTTCCTGCATCGGCACGCGTTACATTCGGTTTTCGGTATAGAAAAAAGCGAAACTCGACTCTAATCACAGGCTGAAAGCCACTTGCCCGCGCGCCCTCCGGGGCCCGGGTGACATGATCAAAGTGTAGTATCTGTTCCGGCAGATGCTGCAAGCTATGACTAGCTAGGACTAGCTATGACTAGCAAAGACCAGATGTGGGGGCAACCCCACATGCTTGACCTTTAACCAGCTCCCATTTCCCTCCTCTCGGGAGCTGGTCCCCATTTTCCCTTCCCCTTCCCTTGACTCCTCACATTAAAAATTGGCCTTGTGCCTAATTTGCTCGGTGGGGGAGCAAATAAATACAACAGGCCGAAAGCCAGTTGTCTCTCGGGAGCTAAGTAACGTTTGTTCAATGTCGATTTCGTCATATCAGACTGTAGCTTTCATTTCGCTCCTCCTAATAAACAGGGAGCGGGTTTTTAAAAACAAACAAACCGATTTATTCAAAACTGTTCCGCACAAAATCGTAACTGCTGAATACTTATCGCCGTCACGTCAATCAAAAACGCGCACCTGTTTTTTTTAAACACTTTACTATTTTCTAACTGCGCGTCGTGAAGGCTTCGTTTTTTTTTTTCACGGGCACCTGTTTTTTTTCACATACCCCGAAAAACACCCGGGTAACGCCGGGTACCCCTCGCTAGTCTATATATATAAAAGCGAAAATGTATGTGTGTTTGTTTGTGTGTATGTTTGTGTGTCTGCTAAAAACTTTCGACAGACACAACAAAAATTCATAAACTTGATCTCATATGAAAGCCCCACCTTCTGGACGACAAATATCGAAAAATTGGCCCAAAGTGACCATCAGAATTGCGTCAACTGATCGATTTTCTGCAGGGGGTTCCCCAAAAAAGTAACATAGTTAGATCCGATAGTTAAACGAAAAATAATAAGCCAAACATGTGAAGTAAAAAAAAAATACGCTTACAAAAAATATTAACGAACGAAGTTTTTAAAAATAAAAACAGCCAGACGCCATTTTTCAGTCTTTAAAGTAAGGCAGACGAAGTGAGAGAGAGAGAGAGAGAGAGAGAGACAGACAAAGAGAGAGAGAAAGAGAGAGAGAGAGATGTCTAGACAGATTCGACAGGGGGAGGGTCAACAACGCATGCGTCAGATGACGTCATGACGTCGTGACCTGATTTACTTTAAATAGTTGATAAACCGAACAAACTTTATATACGCCGCTTTAGCGTAGGTAGTTAAGGGATGGTTCATTATCTAAACGTTTTGGTTTCGAATCGTGGTGTGAGATGTCTTTTTTTTTTCGATTTTTTACATTTAAATATTGAACTCTGTATTATTTAATCCATTTTTCACATAACGTTCGTTCGTTTTTCTGTTTTTATTTGTGTTTTACCCCCCCCCCGCTTAATTAATGTTTTCTTTTCTTACTTCGCCTATAACAATGGTTTCATCGTGATCGTCGTCGTCGTAACGCTCGGCGACTTTCAAACATTTTTCACTTCTGGCTGGCCGATTTTATTTTCAAACTTCGTCTCAGGGGTTCGGCTTCGATCCCCCCCCCCCCGGTTTCTTTTTTATTTAACACCAAACACCCCTACAAACACCCGGGCAACGCCGCGTACCCCTCGCTAGTCTATATATATAAAAGCGAAAATGTATGTATGTATGTATGTATGTTTGTGTGTCTGCTAAAAATTTTCGACAGACACAACAAAAATTTACAAACTCGGTATCATATTGAAGCTCCATCCTTCGCTCAAAAAATATCGAATAATTGGCCAAAAAACGTTCATTTTTTCATACTGAAATCGACAATTTTCAACAAAAACGGCCCTCTCGACCGATTCTACGCATGCGTCAGATGACGTTGTGACCTGATTTACTTTAAATAGTTCAAAAACTGAACAAATTTCGTGTCTGTCGCGTTAGCTCAGTTTGTTAAGGCGTTCGTTCATTATCTAAACGTTTTGGGTTCGAATCGTGGTGTGAGATTTTTTTAAATTTTTTATTGAAATATTTAACGAGTGTTATTTAAGCCATTTTTCACGTAACGTTCGTTTTTTTTTGGGGGGGGGGGTTACTTCGCTTATTCTTAGCGACACCCAAAAACACCCGAGTAGTACCCACCGATTTTTTTAAATTTTAATATCGAAACAGGCTTATTTAAGCCATTTTCACGTGTTCGTTTTTCTGTTTACATCGTTCGTTTTTTTGTTTGTTTTTTTTGTGTTTTTTTTTTTTTTACTTCGCTTTAATTTACCCGTTCGAGATATTTTTTGATCGCCGCATAGCGGGGAAAACAGAAACTAGCTTCCAGCGCAAAACTAGGTCAAACATCACACAACTTGACGTTGTCGCACCTGCTAATTTCGGTTTATAAACGTCAACTTAACATACTTATCAATTCATCTGTTCCTGTGGTTCAGATGGTTAGGTCGCAGGTTTTTTTCCCCATTTCCTCCGCGTCAAAGGTTTGGGGTTCAAGCCTACCTTTATACTAAAACTATTTCTTTTCTTTTACACCTCCAAACAACCGGCCAACGCTTTTTTTTTTAACAGGGTTGTTTTAATCTACCCCCCACCACCAACACACACATCTCCAAACACCAGGGCAACGCCGGGTACACCCCCCCCCCCTCCGCTAGTTATTTAGAAAATATGAATTTTATTTTTTTACTCGCATTCACCCTAATAAGTCATATCGCCACTTAGATGTAAGGGGCTTCTATTTAGGATCATGCCTAGAAAAGATAAACAAAATGTTGGTTTATGTTACATTCAAACTTCTGCATATCAATACAGTCAAGGAATCAGGTAGCAGGAAGGGAATTCGAAAATCTAGCTGTTTGAGGGAAGAAATTATTAGAGTAGAAAGCTTTCTGACATTTAGAGATCTCATGAGTGAAGGGGTGTGATTTTGTTGCTAAGTGGATTTGTCAGAGATATGTACATCGAGGGGGCACAAGTGCAACGAATTCATCAGAGCACATTCCATTAAAATACTTGTAAAACAGGTACAGAAATGCAATATTGCGGTGATGGGACAGGGATTGGAGCTTAGTTGACAAAGTGGGACCTTAGATTGAAGACTCTTTTTTGGACCCTATCCAAGAGGATAGGGCTCAAAAACGTTAGGTTTGTCAGTTATATCTAGCTTAACTTTCACCCTAGTATATACAAAAGCCTGTTTCCATCAATGCTTATGCCCACTCCTCTGTACCAACTGCTTAGCATGTACCATGACTTTTTTTCATCTTCTTGGCCATGTCAGCATTCTAGAGAACTCGGTGATGGAGAGTGCAAAACTATAACCTACAATTTACAGTTGTAATAAGAAACAATAGACAGAGACATTATATAAACTGGAATTATTGAACATGAGTGTGTGCGTGTCGTTGGGGTTCCATCACTAGTGTCAACATTTGAGCTAAGTCTCTCCTTTCTCAGCTAAGACTAACTCAGTTATTCAGTTCCTGACCTATCTCTCTTGTCTATCTCCACAGTCAGTGTCCCATTGTGTTGATGACTGGTAAGGGTTCACAAAAAAGACTTAACATGGTATTTAGGAGAAGCGAAATATATTGAAAAAAAAAAAACAAAACAAAAAATTCAACAAATGAAGTGAGTAGTTATGTCTATGCGACTGCCAGTGCCTAACTCTCACATCAGAGAGTATCCTATACCTTTTCAAAGTCACAATTCGTTAATGTATGGCATTTTGTAGCCATATTTGAACTGGTGCATCTACGACTAGTTACTCCCTCTTAAGCAGGGTTCAAAAAAGAGTCTCAAATCCAATAAGCCCCACACTGTCAGTCAACTGGCAACATTTGTCCCATCGCCACAATGTTGCATCCCTGTGCTTATTTTACAAGTACTTTAATAGAATGTGTTCTGATGACCGCATAGCACTTGCGCCCCCCACGACATACATACCCCCTGAATAACCCGACAAGCAGCAAAATCCCACTTCTTCACTGTTAAGGTCTCTAGATGCTGGAAAGCCTTCTATGCTAATAGTTTCTTCCCTCGGACTGTTAAACTTTGGAATTCCCTCCCTGTTCCTTGCTTTTCTGATTGTACAAACTGCAGAAGTTCAAATGTAATGTGAACAGACACCTTGCTGTTCAACTTCCCACAGTCTGCTGTTAGATATGATCCCATTACGTTTCAAGTGGCAATATCCTTTGTTTGGGATGAAAAAGAATTAAAAAGAAAAAAGGAGCTTATCGATAATGCTGAGAGACATATTATCCTGGTCTTTATAGTAAGTGGACGACTTCGTTGTTATCCGTAAGGAGGACACCACAGCACTTTGTAATATAACTAATCTGGATAATTTTTTTTAAATCATAAAATTAATCTATTTGCTTTACATGTCTTACTGTATGGGTAAGTCAATCATGTGTGCGTGAACATTATAAATTTAATTTTCAATGTGGAATTTCGGATTCAAAGGTTGCTCAGCATTTACTCGATAATTCTGTTTGTGTTTATCATTACATTCATTCGCCTCTTTTAAAATCTTGAATCACGTTCGCTCACTTTTCCATTTTGACAATGGCTTAACAATAATGGAAAGAAGAGAACAAAAGGAGATACCTTACTATTCACTGAATCAACAACTTACAACGTGTCAACGAGATTAAAACTATTTTAAACCAACAAGAAAGATCCCTTATCAAACATTATGAACGGCTTAGTTCCACATAATGTTGCATAACCACTCTGGGTCAGAATGGACCTGAGAGTAATAATAAATAACCAGTGACTCCATACACCACAAAGTTTTTAAATTAGGGGAAAATTTTATATTGAAGTATATTTTCTTATTGTTAAGTTCTAAAAAAAAATAAAAAATGAATAGGATTTAGCCACATCTTTTAAAAGCATTTGATATAACCGTCAACAATTATCATATTCTAGGACAATCACCATCAAAATGAGAAAGAAACAAAAAGAAAAACATACATGTATTACAGTCTTCTATGATTATCGCGGATTCTGCCAAAAATACTGGTACTACCAGATCAGGCTGTCTGAAGATATTGCCTTTCTGATTCAAATGCACCGTGTATTAGTTTGTTTTATTTTATTTTTTTAAATCTCTTTGCAAAACTTAATCATGTTCTGCAAAGCCAACAACAATCGTTGCATCTCCTCTTTTTTCTTTCTCTTCTATTTCCCTGTTTGAAGATATTGCTTTCCTGGCTTAAAATGTTTTGTGACATTTGACTCTGAAATCAAACTTTTCAAGAAATTAACAACATTTTACTTTTGAAATCAAATTTGTCAAAAAAAGTAATAACATTATTTTTTGGAAAACAAAAATTTGAAGAAAGTGACAGCATTTTTCATTACAAAACAAACTTTTCAAGAACGTGATAACATTTTACTTTTGAAAATAATAACAAAATGACGAAGAGAAAATATTGCTCTGAATAGGATCTCCTATAAACTATTTTAACATCAAATAGGTTAAATGTTTTTGGGCTTAAATGACTCTTTAGAGGTTGATAATCGGTTAGACTCAACCAAACCGACAATCTACCTAAAGTTCCAGAAAAAATATGATTTTCTTTTTTTTTCATGTTAATAATAATAATAAAAAAAATAATAGCAATATTCGGTTTTCAATTTAAATTTTGTACGAAACAGTTCTTTCAGGTGCGGCTAACTCTTATTCAAATCCACCACGCGCTAACCACGTGATTCACATCAATCAGATGTGAAATTAATACAGTTGTCAACAAGAAAAAAACACATATTATAGAATGTTCTATGATTATGGTAGATTCCATTGAAAGTCTCAGAAAAAAAATTATTCATCATTTTAATAAAATATAAAAAAATAAAAATACAGCATTATTTGATTGTCAAAAAGTTTTCATTCTACAAGAAATATTATTTTACTATTCACTTCATTTATTTTACAGTTTTAAAATTAGTTTAAGAAAAAAACTAATTACTCTCATTGTATATATGAAACAGATTCACCTTCACAAAAAAGTAACCCTAATCCTAACTAACACAGGAAAAAAAGCATAGGTTGCATGTGTAAGCTAGTGCCGATCTAATTTTTAGGAAACTGTGATAATCACAATCGAATTATTCAAGCAGGTGCTTGGTGGTTCCTATGTCCTATCCCTCGATACTTATGAGTCTGTTTTATCTCTAAAGTCACAGTTTTTTAACACGTGCGTGTCGTAAGGAAGGAGGTCAATATCATAGATATTTTAAAGGGAAGAGATTAGCCCTTTACAGCGACACTGTTTGTTCTATTTTAAAACTATTCTTTAGTTTTGTTCAAGCCTACCCTCACTTCTCTACAAACGTATTCGACTCGCTCCCCTGTCTAACCTGCCCCATACTCACGGTTATCTCCCCCTGAGATTGGAAAATGAGGCATTAATATTCACAGCATCATTTTCCTTCCTCATTCTTGACACTTTCAGCATTTCGGTCGTCAAAAAATATATTTGCTTAGAGTCTAACGCTTTCTATAATTGACATGAATATCAGAAGTGTCAGAAATAATTTGTAACGACAAAGCAAGAATAAAAAAAAAGAAAGAAAAGGAAGAAAAACAACAGCAGAGGGAGGTGAGGATGTGTGTTGGGGACGAGGTAATGAGTGCTTTTCAGATATAGAGAAGATCAGATAACATTATGTTTAAACCACCAATGAAGATATGGGTAGTTTATTGGTTAAAAGTATGGAAACCTGGAATTAATAAAATTCGTTTAAATTCAAGCTTAGACTAATTTATTTATTCATTACGAGTCAGGCCAGTGGAAATTCCATGGTCACTTGGAGAAAAGAGAAATGTTCTCCAGCTAAATCACTTTGACACATCGATTCTTGGTTTCGTCGGATTTTGAGCTTGGTTAGTATTGAAATGAGTAAACATTTTTTTTAAATTCTTTTTCACCCTCAAACAAGCATATTGTAACTTGAACATAAGGGGCTGATATTTGAGACCATGAATTGTGGAAGTTGAGCAACTAAATATCTGTTCACATCGGATTTAAATTTTTGCATGATAGTACAGTCAGAGAAACAGAAAACAGGAAAGGAATTCCAAAGTCTAGCAGTCTGAGTAAGTCTGAAGGAAGAAACTATTAGAGTATAAGGTTTTTCGACATCGAGAGATCTCAACAGTGATGGGGTGGGATTTTGCTACTTGTCGAGTTAGTCTGGAGTATGTACATCAAGGAGGCACATTAAAGTACCTGTAAAACATAGGGATGCAACATTGGAGCGATGGGACTGGGATTGGACCTTTGCGTGATCTATTAGATTTGAGATTTTTTTTTTATCCCTGTGTAAGAGTCCCTCTTAGTGATAAATACACCAGCTCAGATGTGGCAACAATACTCCATGCATAGGCGAGTTGTAGTTTTGTAAAGATATAGAATACTCTCTCGTGTGAGTAATTTTCAGATGGGCTCAGATCACCTGAGCCAAAGTTGCTTGAATAGCAAATCATCATCAGTAGCAGCAGCAATTAGCTGTACATGAGTATTGCCTAATTTAGTCATACATAAATAGTTAAACACATAAGAAACTTTTCCAGCCACCGACTGCCATCACTAATAGTATTTAACCTGAGAGTTCATTATTCAATCTACCATTTATAGGAAACATGAATTAGAACAAGTACATAGAAGACATTGCTAAGACTGCTGCAAAGAAGGCGGGCTCCCTCTACAATACTAAGTAAATAAAAAAAAAATACAAATTTTACGAATTAAGCTACAAGCGACTATTTTTTTCCTATGTGTAAATATCACTTAAAACGTATTAACATTTTGAAATATAAAAAAACTTAAAAGTTGCAGCACGTTAAAAGTATACAGGTCGGTAAAAATATACAGGTGCAACTGCATTTGGTATAAGTAATTTGTTTTTATTTATTTATTTAATTTTTGTTTAAAAATTAGGAAACTGATTGAGTAGAATTTTAATTATTTTATATTTTTTAGATTTGCGACTGATAAGGCCAGAAATATGTAAAACTGGGGAGATAAGGTTTTTGGTGTATATACCTATTTTTGCCTAATACGTAATTATATCAAAGAGTTTTCGTGTGAATTCTGCCTCTTCTGTGTACAGATAACAGCAGAACAATTGAGATTTCATCGTAATTGTCTTCGCAGAATTATTATCCTCTACACCAGACATTTGACCAAGATCAAAGTGTAGTATCTGTTCTTCAGATGCGGCACTTCCATTTCTCGTTCTCTTTCAGTGGAGGAGAAATCCTTCACGACTGAGACAATTTTTTATTTTTGTACCTTTTCTCCACGTTAAAAAACGACCCTGGTGTCTAACTCTGTCCCGTGGGGAGGCATTGTAAATAGGTACACCAGACATGTGACGAAAAACCAAACAAATCGGGGGTTTTCTTATTTAAAAATTAAAATGCCTCCTCCCACATAATATAAATAATAAAATGCAAAATGATTATTGCTCTTTAGAAGAAAGAAATATTTAAAATGAGAATTTATAACGATAGAGACACGATCTTTGTGTTTGTTTAAGTTCTGTAAATAAGAAAAACCCCCATACCCTACATTTAAAAAAATATTTAATATATCCCTCCTCCGTTTTCTTAAAATATATATTTACCTGTATTAGAAATCGACCTTGTGACAAAAAAAAATAAATAAATAAAATACTTATTCTTATCTGTTTACTAGCTGGCCACCCGGCGTTGCCTGGTCATACAATACATTTAAACATGCTATTTTAATTTATGCAGATTGTGTATGCATTATTATAGAATCAATCATGTATTGATTATTATATATTACGAGGAATAATTTTCTCAGTTGACTAATTCGTAAAAAAAAAAAAATAAATAATAATAATAATATTGTCATTCATCAAATTCTGTCTGTGTTTGTTTACAATATCACGCCAGTTGATATTTGAGTTTGGTGATTTTAAACATGAAATTCAAAGATCATTCGCCCCCAATACACCGGTCGGTGTAACGTAAAATATTCCCCTGTAAAAAATCCTTTTTTTTTTTATTGATAAGATAAAGCCTTTTTTTAAGATCGGATTTTTCCGATTTTCGATACTTATCGGATGAATTTCTATACAGAACATATCTAAGAACACTGCCAGACATGTAAATGAACTTCGTATAAAATTTGCAAACGATAGGCTCAGCTGTTTCGGAACCTCTAAGGAAGGAACTCACACACACTTACAAAGTGACTTTTATATAATAGTAGAGATGTGGATGGAGATAGAGATTTACAGATGCCACGCGGATCGAAAGTCAACAGATGTCGACCCAAAGGCCTCACTTTTGTTTTGCTTATCTGTGAGTCCTTGAAACCTAATTGATCCCATAGTTCTTGATAGATGTCACCTGCCGAGTATTGGGAGTGAATGATCTTTGAATTTTTTTGCCGGTACTGTCACCTCGTTCGATCACTGTTGCCAAACAAGATACAGTCGATGTAAATTTAGATTTAAGAACTGCCTCAAAGGAACTTTGAAAAATAATAGCACTCATGTGAGAGAGGGGAGGTGTCAACTATCATGTGGGTTCAAAAACAAAAAAAAAAAATAAAATAAATAATAAGGGTCATGCTGTGTATAGTCCACAAGGATAGAACCTTGAACGTTCCACTTACAAGTGTATTTGTTATTTTTATCCGATGACAAGATTTAACTTATGCAAGTGAGCATTGTTTTGCGTGAGTAAATTCTCGTTGAGATGAAAAGAGTAGGAACTGACAGAGAGAAAAGTCGATGGGACACGTTTAAACGACGTCAGGTATTTATTTTCTGAACTTGGTGTCGTGATAAGAAAAAGAAGGAGAAAGAAAAGACAGGAAAAAAATGAGCTGCGATTTATGTTATTTTTGACCAAGACAAAATTCGATTATTTCCAGTTAATTAAGTGAAATTGATCTCAACCAAACCCATTGAAGTCGGTGAAAACGCTTCCGTGATAGGTTCAAGTCCCTTAGAAACGTGTGTTTAACAAAACTTACTAAAGAGCCACTATCAATCCGTCAGTAACAGTCTCCGTTCAATTGGATTAAAAACACAGGAATGAAACCAACTGTTTGAAAAGGTGAGTCTGAGTCCGTTAACATCCATATTGAGTCTCGCCTATGGTTCAAACAAACGGGCCTGTTTTTCATGTCGATCGCAATGAATTATCCACTTTGTCAACCATTACCAAATGGTCACCAACTTCTCTGCATTATTCAGAAGCCCCAATAA
>NC_136483.1:55725105-55737605 GCF_053919585.1 Euprymna scolopes
AACAACAACAAAATAAATTAATAAACAATACTCATCTCAATAATGCATTCCAATTAAATCATAAAAAAATATACTTTAAATAATGTGAGATAAATAATGGGCAGCATTAAATAGATTATATAAACAAAACTATTCTAATAAATGATGTATGAATAGACTATTAACACGTAGAAATTCTATGTTACAGATAAATAGATTGATATGAACAAGCTTATAAGAGCATCAAACACTAATGTCTGTAGGTATAGAATTGTTAACATTTGTTTTACACTATTATAGTTATAAAGCCCCTGTAAGAAAATTAAAGTTGAGCCCGATTTAGGGAATTTAGTGTAAGCGGTCAACTTTGGCAAAATGCATCATTTCAACTTCCTGTTGTTGACTACTCTGTCTGATTGTCACTTGTGAAAACCTGGCGAACATGGCATTCATAGGTATTTAATTTCCTTCCAATTACGTGGTAGTGACCAGTAGTCTGGGGAACGACGGTAGTTAGTTAAAACAAGGGTGACTTTGTTGACTGAGTTCGAATCTCCTAACCAGCAGAAATTATCACTTCCCGCACTGATGATTGCATGAATATGAAACACTAGTGACCATAGGTATAAAAAATTGTTAATATTTATTTTTAAATATTATATAGAAATAAACGACAGAGTTGTGAACTGACTTAAGTGGACATGTTTTTTTTTGTTTTTTGTTTTTTTTTACATGGGGGATCACCACTTATCAAGGCCCTGAAGCTACTCGGGGATGAGGGTTATTGAGTGTACAGTAACCAATGGGATAATATCGTAGTAATAGTTGGAATTGGAGATTTGATAAAGTGTCTTACTTAAGGAGACGATTAATCAGGAATTTGTTTATGTTGGACTTGAAGATATCCAAGTTGTAGTCAGGTGGGAAACAGCCAGACGGAAGAGAATTCCACAGGCGTGCACTTCTAAGAAAGAAGCTTTGTTCATGGAATGTACGTTTTAATTTAAGCACAGATAAAGAGTGGGGAAAATTACTGACAGTGGTTTTAGCTAGACAGGTGTTTATCATGAAAGATTGGCGAGGGGGGGACCAGAGATTGGAGCTTGAACGAGCACTTGCCATGGAAATAACGGTAAAACAAAGACAGGCTCGCAACGTCTGTTCTGTGGGAGAGAGGGTGCAGGGAAGAGAAAAGGGCATCCCCCACTAAGCCACAAAGTCTATTTTGTACTTTGTCAAGGCAGGATAGGTTGTTTTTAGCAGCTCCAGCCCAGATGTGGCAGCAGTACTCTATCTTTGGACATACTTGGCTTTTATATAGATAGAGAATTGCATCAGTAGTGAGATATCTTCTGGAGTGGTAGAAGGATCCCACCATTTTCCTAGCGGCCTGGGCAACAGACTTGATATACATGTTCCATTTCAGATCAGGAGTAAAGGTCAAACCCAGAAGCTTGTCAAAACATGAAGCCTCCCCAAGACGAGAGCCATCCATTTCAATTGATGCTAGATGAGGAACAGAGCATTGATGATGTAAGGATAGGAGTTTGGTTTTAGATGCATTAAAAGTAACCAGCCACCTCTTCCCCCACTGTACCATGCTTCAAGATCAGACGAGAGAGAATCAGAGAGAACTTTATCATTTATGTCCTTAGATGTGTTGCCGTAGATGATCGTGTCATCAGCATAGATGTCAACGAATGATTTAAGTATGTGTTTAGGGAGATCATTGATGTATATCAGGAAGAGAGTTGGACCCAGAATGGACCCCTGAGGGACTCCAGCATTAATACTGAGGGCCTCTGATTTCTGCCCATCAACCACTACTCTTATGAGCCTATCAGAGAGAAATGATTTAATTATTGAGAAAACATTTCCAGTTATACCGTAGCTGGAAATTTTGTGAAGTTGGCCCTTATGCCAAACCTTATTGAAGGCCTTTGATATGTCAAGAGCAATTGCCCTGGAAAGGAAGCCTTTGTCAAGAGATTCACTAATCCTATGGGATATAACTGTTAGCATATCAGCTGTAGATCTAGCAGAACGGAAACCATATTGCATGTCACTAAGGAGATTATTTCTGCTGAGGTGGTTGACTACTTCTTTATTTAAAGTGGATTCCAACAACTTACTCATGACACACAGGAGACTTATTATTCTGTACTGAGAGGGAGATGACTTATCACCTGAGTTCTTAAATACAGGGCATACTGACGAGGTTTTCCAGGGTGTTGGAAAGCACTTCTCCTTAAGGCAACACCTAAACAGTTTTGTAAGTATGGGGGCAAGTTCTGGTTGAAGCTTTTTCAATACTATAATTGGAATGCCGTCTGGGCCAGTTGCTTTACTGGAATCAAGGTTCGTGATTAGTTTGGAGACCTCATGCACAGATATTTGTATGTTGGATAGTGTGTTGTCTATAGTAAGAGGAAATACGGGGAGTTGATGGCCTTCATCACAGACGGTAGAGTTAGCTGCAAAGTTCTTGGCAAATAGTTTGGTCTTGTCTGATGCTGATGAGATGACATCAGGTCCATTGATGATGGTTGGGATAGAACGCACACTTCTGTTCAGGATCCTGTTTGCTATTTGCCAAAACTGGTGGGAACCAAGCCGCTGCTCAGCTACTTTGGACTTAACAGATTGAGCATATAGCTCTCTTGCATTTTTTATAACTCTTTTACAGTGGTTGCTGGCAGTCCTGAAGGCTGCTTTAGTCTCAGTACATCTATTACGTTGGTAGCTATGGAAAAAGTGATTTCTGTGCGCGATGGCAGCAGCACATTCTGGGGAAAACCATGGCTGGCTGTTAGGTTTTTGTTGGAATTTTTTGGATGGTATGAATCGGTCTATGCCTACAATTAACCATTCGGTCAGGTCTGCTACTATAGAGGATACATCCTTTTTAAACATGGAATGCAAAGGTAGATCAGATATGAATGTACGGAAGCTATTCCAGTTAGCCATAGAGTATTGATATACAGTACGGTGGAGAGGTACATCTGAAGACTTATTGTATTTCATTTTTATCTTAACTGATACGACAAGATGTGCCACTTAATTCTATGCAGAAAAAATTTGAACTGATCAACATTCACCACTACTTGTCGAACGTTTACGAAACCGATGCATTTGATATCAGCATATTTAGGAGAATGGTTCGTCAACAGAGACGTGAGTGCGCTTCGTACGTCCACAGCACAGTCACCACTTGGCAAAGGTGCATTGAGAATAGTGGTGACTATGTAGAAAAATAAATTTTGGAGCACAAAAAGTCGCTCGTTTTAATGTTAACACTCTCGTCTTCGTAGCTCTTCAGTATTTTTATTTAAAAAATAGGAGGCATTACTTTTGGAATGAACCTCGTATATGTAACTTGTGATAGATTCGAATATGATACGTCTGTTCATATCGATCTCTTCCAGCTTATCTACTTATGTCGCTAGTTTTCTCGAATGTATTCCAGTATTTTCTATTTATCATGTATGTGGTGTTTCTTTTTTATATCTATATACGTTTCTTTCAGTTCATTCATATCTGTACATATCGCTCTCTTCGTGCAATTTCAGAGTCTCTCTCTGAACCATGTATGTCTCTCATCAGAGAGAAAAGAAACAACCAGATAGTTTACGACGAACCGAACGTGTGTGTGTGTGTGTGTGTGTGTGTGAGAGAGAGAGAGAGAGAGAGAGAGAGAGAGAGAGAGAGATGGAGGAGGAGGAGGGGAAGAAGGACAACATGCAGACCACACGGCAGCTCTTTTAACAATCAACGATTTTTTTTCTTTTTTTTTTTTTTTTTTTCATCCGAGCGGAAAACTACTATGACATATAAAGATAACAGTTGTTGCTATAAATAAAAAAAAAGAAAACGTTACACATGACTAAAATGAATTTATAAACCGAGAAACAAATATGATGAAGATACAGAGGAAGACTGCCAGAGGGGTTTCTTTATGTGACTAATGTATATTCATGGACTCATTATTCAGCCTCATTTAACAGGCAAATTTTGTTAGCTGGAAGTTTTATCTTGTAGCCATGACAAATCTGCTCTGCCTGGATGGCCTTACTAAATTAGAATTGTGTCATAGAATCGGCCACTCCTAAATGATTTGTTGTGTCACTTAAGTGAGGTCAACCTTGTACAGAATAATACCTCCCTTATTATTGGTATCAACCCTAAATCTTAATCCAAACCCACCCCCGAACCTTCTTAATTAAGAATCTTCCTTTTTTTTTCCTACTTCAGTTCCAATCATCTATATAATAAATGGAAGGTCTGTTATGTATATATATATTTTTTTTTAAAAATAATGTTGGTCAGCATTCAATATATATATTTTTCCAAGTTAACTCTCTCTCTCTCTCTCTCTCTCTCTCTCTCTCTCTCTCTCTCTCTCTCTCTCTCTCTCCCTCTCTCATATATATATATATATATATATATATATATATATATATATAGTAATTTATAAAATATATATATAGCGATTAAGATACACTGAATATTCGGCGTTTCATCCACTCTAGGATTCGTCAGGCTTATGCGCGAATTCTGTGGTTGTTTCTCGTTTTTATATGGTCCTCTTCTGTTGAGGATTTTAGTTAGCAAATCAGCTTTCTAGTATCCACCGCGCCCCTTCCTATTAGCCAATGGGCATGCATTTTATCGAACAATGGATCTGTTTTAGAACTAGGTTAGTGGTTTAAGGCAGACCTTTTCCTTTTTATATATATATATATATATATATATATATATATATAAATATACATATGTGTACATACATATATGCACATATATATACACATATATATACATACATATATGTGTGATCGTTTGTGTATATTCATGTTTATTTAATTTATTTATTTGTTTATTTTCTATTGTTTTTGTTAGTTTTAAAGCTATTTTGTATTGCAATCCTAGAGTAAGTTTTATTTTGTGAACACAGTTATTTGCTATTTCTCTTCTACAGTTTAATAGATTTTGGGGTTCTTTAAAGTACAGGATAGCAAATTTTTCATGGAGGCATAATTTACATGGGTCGTCTAAATGTCTGCACGTGGTAGCTTGTCTCATTATTTTCCATTCAACTACCGGCGAATGTCCGCTTTCTTTGAGTTCCCAGTATTTATTCGCTAGTGTTGTTTTTATACAGTGTTTTTTATTGTTGAATGTACTTTTGTGGTCATAGTATCGGGTTTTGAAATCTAAGGAAGTCATGCCTACGTAATATTTCTTGTTATTTGGGGTTTCTTTCGCAAATATTGTTGCCTGATAAACTACGCTTTTTGTTAGACATTTATTTTGAACTGGGCAAAGTGTGTGGTGTCTACAGTTGCATTTATCCTGTTCGTTGTTAGTATCTTTATTTATGGTATGGTTGTTCTTGTCCAGGGTTGGTTTGTTATTATTATTATTATTATTATTATTATTATTATTAAGCAACTGTAGACACCGCAGACTTTGCCTAATATATATAAATGATGTTCAGTATTTACTTTAACAGTGCTTAATACGTGAGTAGAAATGGGTTGTAAGTTATTATGTGTAACTTCGTTGCAATAGGACTGAAATGCTAGTATATATATATATATATATATATATATATATATATATATATATATATAAAGTAATAGGGTTCGTGTGTTTCTATCTGTGTGTACAGCTCTCCACCATCAACGAAATATAAAGGATGTAAGAGGGTAGATCTCTCCTGGTAGAGAAACATTAGAACCCATTTTAGGATGTTTCTGTTATAGGAGATATAAGAATCTTTGCCTAATTTCTTTATATACTATTCTACAAACCACCCCCATATCGAATGACTTATGCTCATTTGCATATCACATTATATTAAATCTCTTTAACTAATTACCTCGACCTTATTACATATTGGAAATATTCTAATCATTTCAACTGTACTATTTACAAAATCTATTTAACGTTTAATCTATCTTCTATCTTCTATCTATCTATATCTATATCTATATCTATCTTCTATATATATCTATAAAAACAGAGATGTGTGCGTGTGTGCCACAGACGATTTCTGATTGGTTAATCCAATAATCACATCTCCTAAAAAACAATCGTTTCTACGCTTTTACCTTTACCATAAAATATTATGGCTTTATTTATTGTCCATCTTGGAAGGGTTAAATTTTTTAATAACTTGTTATTTACAAATTAAAAAAATACGAAACTATTATACGAAACTAAACTACACGAAATACGCGCACACACGCACACACACACGTTCACTACCGTCACGTTGTTATGGCAACCAAACCCGCTGACTTCTTTTTCTCATTTCACTCGTGGTCTTAAATTCATTTCGGGTTTGTATTACTGTACACATAGATTCGAATAAGTTGCCAAAAAACAAATATATAACAAATAAATGTTATCAAAGGCAAATTTTTCGTGTTTTTATTCAATTTAACATGTTTATTCAGCTCGAAAAGCATACAGTGTTTACCGATGTATTGGAAAATTCAAGATTGCGGCCGATTCTCTCTTTAACACGGTAAGTTTGGAAAAAGGTGTAATAAATAAAAAATCGGTTAAAATACTGTTAAAAACTCGCTCAATATATGTTACCGTGATATAGGTTGACATATATTCGGCGGGTTTTTAATAGTATTTTGTATAGTTTTTTATTTATAACACCTTTTCCCAAACTTACGGTGTTAAAGAATGTGTGAGACGCCATCTTGAATTTTCCAACACATCGGTAAACACTGTATTCTTTTCGAGCTGAATAAACATGTTAAATTGAATAAAAACACAAAAAATATATCCAGTTTTTATCGGTTTTTTACCTTCTCTGCAGAAGTACAAAAAAAAACAAACAAAAAAAAAAACGGAAGGTACTTTTACAGAATGTTAAACTAACCCTAACCGATGTTTTATGTTTAGTTTAGGAAAAGTCAGAAGAAATAAAAGTCATTATTGCATGAAATATACGTATTTAGTTGAAGTATTGTTTATGTCAATTCTTTCGAAGAAATTTAGCAAGAATACTTGTAAACCAGGAAATCGGTAAAATGTCATCATGGATGAATACTTGTCTATTATAATTTCTACCCTTGACAAAAACTTAGCCATAACAAAAGAGATTTATTGTTCAGATTGTTTTTGAGATTGATTTCTAAAAAGATATTTTATAAATAAAATCGACTTTAAAATTAAAGACTTAAATTACAATAATTGAATTTAAACATTCTTATTTCAATATTTGGCACATAACACCTGCAAAAATGATCACAATGTCAGGATTTCATTTTATTTCAGAATCGATGGCAAATACTAATATTTAACATTAGTTTATCATTTAAGCCGATAAAAAGCCCTTTTTTTTTTTTTTTCGAGTCATAAAAGGATTTGGAGTTTCCTAATCAACCTTTCGGGGGCAGTTGCACGCTCTCAAAATAACTAAAGTGTTGGCTTTAAAAAAATTGGTTCATTAAAACTAAACAGGTTTAGTTTTAATAAAAAAAAAAAAAAATCGCTTTGGTAATTAGATATGTCGTATGGTTATCCCTAATCGCTGAATAAAACCGCTAACGAGTTGAATGATTACGACATAAAATTAAACTCGGGTTCCTGAAACGGAAACTTCGTTTGTTTTTGTTTTTTTCTTATCAATATATTTACATTGTTATTTTGTTTTCATTTTCAATCATTCGAACAGTTTTCTTTTTCAAGTAATCCAAGTTACAAAATTCCCACTGTTTACTATGCTAAAATCACAATGACTAATGTATACCTATTAACCCTTATCCTTGAGTGGCCTCTGGGCCTTGATAAGTGGTGACACTCATGTAAAAAAAAAAAAAAAATCACTCGAACAGTTTTCTTTTTAGAATGTACAGTTTTAAAAGTTTAAAAACTATATAGTTTTTACTTCAGGAAAATTAATGGGTCAGTTTTTACGATGTGCCCTGTTAAAATACTGTTAAAAACTCGCTCAATATATGTTACCGTGACATAGGTTGACATATATTCGGCGGGTTTTTAATAGTATTTTGTATAATTTTTTATTTATAGCACCTTTTCCCAAACTTACGGTGTTAAAGAGGGTGTGAGACGCCATCTTGAATTTTCCAACACATCGGTAAACACTGTATGTTTTTCGAGCTGAATAAATATATTACATTGAATAAAAACACAAAAAAGATATCCAGTTAGATAGAAAAGTAACTTATCTTGCCTTTGATAACATTTATTTATATATTTGTTTTTGACTATTTTTTCGAATCTATGTGTACAGTAATCTTGCCAGGATGCGGAGGAAAATGAATGAAGGGGGAGGGGATAAAATAAAAACATTTTGGAAACAGAGTAAGTTTGAAAGAATTGCTTTGCACAGAAAGAAATTAATGAAAAAATAAAATTAAATTTCTTTTCTTTCTTGATTTTTTTTTAGTTTTTTATGAAAAAGGAAGTCAAAATTAAGACTATAAAAAACAATTTTTATTAAGAGCGAACCTCAGTCGTCAGGTCTGTAAAAAAAGACGTGGAATAATAAATGTTTTCTAATACAAATTGTTTTTACTTATGTGTTCATTTGTCTCTTTGAAGTTCGTTTGTTTAATATATCGGTTTGCAATATAATTTTGTCATTCTGTCAGACTCAAATTTTAAATCTATATATCTATAAAAGTGAAAGTGTGTGTGTGTGTGTGTCTGTGTACATTTCCCTACGAAATAACTCTGTCAATTTTTAGTCTACAGACTCGAAATTTGATATACAGGGTACTGAGATTTGGAAAAATCTATGTGGTCGGTTTTTAGCCAGAAATTTGGCGATTAAGGGGTCAAAGTTCAACGATTTGAGCTTTGAGAACTCTACCAAACTTCTCCGACAATTTTGGGTCTACACACTTTAAATTTTAGATATAGCTTCCGTGGACATGGATCTAACTTAATAACTTGATTTGAGCCCAAAACAATAAATTTTCAGGAGTCATAATAGGGGTCAAAGTTTAAAAAATTACCCCCTTTTTTTTTGCTCAGCATACACCTCCAAACACCCGGGCAACGCCGGGCACCCATGCTAGTATATATATATATATATATATATATATATATATATATATATATATATATATATATATATATATATATATACTAGCATTTCAGCCGGGTGTTTGGATGTGTATGTTGAGCAAAAAAAAAAGTGGTAGTAGGAAGGCAGGCTTGAACCCATACCGCGAAGGAGGAAAAGAACGGGGGAAAAAAACCTGACGTCTTTGCGGTTACGACCACTGCGCTAGACAATCTAAAGGAGAGGATATCTTTCAAAAATATCGGCGAAAAAACCGCCCCCTCCCCTGTAGAAAAGTGCTTAGTTGAAGGTGAAGATATTAATGTTTTTAGCCAATTTTTCGATATTTGTCGTATGAAAGGTCGAACTTTAAAACGATACTGATCTTGGTAAAATCCGTCGCCTCTGTCGAAAGTTTTAGGCAGACATGCAAACATACATACATACATACATTTATATATTGGTAACTAAAAATTTTCGATCCAAACTGATGAAAAAGCTTGCCCTATCTCTGAATACCCCTTATGTCAAATTTCAAATGTTTGGACCAGAAATTGTCTGAGTAATTTGGTAGAGACCGCAGAGGTCAATTTTTTAAAAACTTTGACCCCTATTATGACCCCTTAACATTCATTGTTTTAGGCTCAAATAAAGTTATTAAGCTAGATCCATATCCAAGGAACCTATATCTAAAATTTCAAGTGTTTAGACCGAAAATTGTCGGAGGAGTTTGGTAGAGTTCTCAAAAGTCAAATCGTTGAACTTTGACCCCTTAACAGCCAAATTTCTGGCCGAAAACGGATCATGAAGATTTTCCCAAATCTCAGTACCCTGTATATCAAATTTCGAGTCTGTAGACTTAAAATTGACAAAGTTATTGCGTAGGGAAATGTATACACACAGACACACACACACACACACACACAGACACTTTCACTTTTATATATAGATAGATATATATAACACATTACTCAATAAGTCTCGGGCCTAACTAATAAAGCAATTTTTAGGCAAAATTTAACTTTATTCATCAACATAGTTTCCTTCCAGGGTGATACACTGATTTCAACGCTTCTTTAACAATTCGATGGCTCTTTCGTAGAACGATTTGTCATTGGCCTTAAAATACACCTAAGTTTCCGATATTACTTCTTGATTTGAGCGTAATCTTTTTCCCTTAATAACTATTTGATGTTTGCAAGCTGCCACTTGGAGACAGATTCAGAGAATAGGACATATGTGGGAGCAATTCGAAGTGCAAGTCATGTCGTTTTGTTTCAATCAACTTGCGACATGGTCCATTGTCTTGGTGAAAGGGGCACTTTTTCTTCTTCATTTGTGGCCGATTTTTGCCAATTTCCTCCATCAAATGCACCCAAAACTCTGTATAATATTTGCTAATGATCGCTTTTCTTAAAAATGAACAAAATATAAAATCTTGCCTGCTGATGTTTGCCTAATATGATCACTTTAGATGGTGTTCAACTGCTGCAGTTCACTCAGCTGACTGCCAATGTCACATATTGATGGAAATTTCCTTTTTATTGCACTGAAACAGTTGAAAGTTGAATTGCCCGTACGTTGTTCTTTGTGATCGACTGTGAGCAAACACACGCTTTGAACAACTATTCATGCAAAATGCTTAACAAGCATAAGCACCTTCTGATATCTTCAACTTCTCTGCTATCTCAGGCAACTTCAATTTAGGATCGGCCAACATGAGTTTGTAGAATTTCTTGATATTTTCCGGGTCAACTGCCGACTTTGAGTAACCTGAATGTTCAATATCATTTTTGTCTGTACAACTACGCTTAAAGAAATCTATGCTTTTATCAACTCACGAAATGCAGATTTATCCATTGTTTTCAAAATTAACAACACTAGCTTCACTTAAATAACTAATTTGTAAACTAATAATCCAATTATGCACAAATTTTGACATACTCCATTTGAAGGTTAGTACTTGATAAAAGTAATATGGATTTTGTTATTAGTCAGGTCTTGGAATCATGGCATAATGCGTTATATGTATTATATGTAAAGAATAATAAACTGAGCATATACCCGATAATACATTTATTTCAGTCCTTTTTGCTTTTATCATTGACAGTAACGCAGAAAAAAAAAAAAGATCACCAGAACAAAAGCAATCTCATCATGTCCAAATGGCAATATGCTTTGTTTCAGGTGAGTACAACCAAAATAATGATAAAAAATAAATAAAAGAATAATATAGCATGCTCTGATGAGGAGTTGTAGCAGTTTTGAAACGAAGAAAATTTATAATTCTAATCAGTCAAGATTTAAGAAAACCAAATAAGGTTGAAATAAATTTATCAGCTGATATGCACTAAGTTTGTTATCCTGTACCCATAATATATGAGCTCTTTACTTTATGCATATTGAGCACTCTATTCGGAAATATGCAGTTTAATATGGATTTATATCTCACTGTAATTTGCTGTATACATACAATTACTTTTATAACAAATACTAGCGGGAGGAGAGTCACCCAGCTTTGCCTGGTCGTGAAATATGCTTAAATGTCCAAATTTCGTATATATTATTACAGAGTCGTGATTTCAAAAGCAAAAAAAAAAAAGAAAGTATTTTGGTGCTATCAGCTAGAATCGAGATCCAGAACAAAACTGTAGCATTCAAAGCTGGTAACGTTATCACTGTACCAATGTGACACGCATATGAACTGATTAAAAATAAACTTCTTTCTTAGAACTGCACGCCTGTGGAACTTTGTTCCGTCTGCCTGCTTCCCACCGGACTACAACTTGGATGTGTTCAAGTCCAATGTTAACAAATTCCTAATGAACCGCCCCCTTAAGTAAACACTGCATCAAATCTCCACACTTACATAATGTACTTGCAATAACCCTTATCCCTGAGTGGCTTCCGGGCCTTGATAAGTGGTGATCACTGTGTAAAAAAAACAAACAAAAAAAAACCCTAACATGAATGTAGAAAATGTATAACGATTTTTTCAATTTTGACCCCTTTAAAACCATTTTAACTGGCTAAAGACCCATAAAAGAATGGTGCATAAAAAAATTCAATCATTTGAGGCCTCTGGCGACGCTTTGCAACTTTTAGTTTCAGAAGAGATAGTTTGAAAATATGGAGACACACAGGCAGGCAGACAGAGTGAGTTTTATAAATTGGATTTTTAATATCCACATACATATTTTTCATCTTGACTAAAACTCATCAGTGTGGTTACGATTGTACTGTCAGTCACAGGATTCGAACATTAGACTTAAGTCACCTTCACCTTCTACCCAACACACTTACTCACCTGACCGAATGTCACATGCTGATGTAATTTTTTGCTGTTTCATTTTTATGTATAGTATTTGCGGTCAGCAGTTCCCTAATAGTATAAGTTTAGTAAAAAAGCATATATGTAGAGAACTATATATAAAAATATCAGTTTGGGCTGAAACAATTGTACGCATAT
>NC_136483.1:55740105-55855105 GCF_053919585.1 Euprymna scolopes
GAATTCTAAAGTCTAGTAATCTGAGGGAAGAAACTATTAGAGTAGAAGGCTTCAACAGTAAATGGGGTGGAATTTTGTTAGTTGCTAGGTTGGCCAGGAATATGTACGTCCAGGGGGCGTAAGTGCTATGAGTTCATTCAAGCACACTCCATTAAAGGCACAGGGATGCAACATTTGTGGTGATGAGACAGAGGTTGTAGCTTGCCCGATACTGCAAGACTTATTAGATTTGAGACTCTTTTTTGGATTGTGTCTAAGAATGAGATCTACTAGAGGCAGATGCATTAGTCCAAATGTAACAACAATACTCTATGCAAGGGCGAACTCTTATTTTTTGTCTTTCAACACATGATTAAAAAAGGGGCTATGAAAATTCACAAAACTATATGATAAATTAACTATTATTGTAATTATTATATCACCAATAAAAATACATAACTTCCACTCTATAATAAAGGCCATCGTGTATTTATTAGCATATAAATAAATAAAAATCTCAACCATCATAGAAAAGTTAACTAAACTAAAAGTCGTAGAGCGGTGCTAGAAGCCTCAAATGATTGAATTTTTTATAGACAATTCTTTTATGGGTTTTTAGCCGGTTAAAATAGGTTTTAAAAGGTCAAAAAGGGGTCAAAATTGAAAAAATCGTTATACATTTTGTACATTCATCTTAGTTTATTTTTAATCAGTTCATATGCATGTCACATTGGTCCAGTTTTAACGTCACCAGCCTTAAATGTTACAGTTTTGCTTTCAGTTATGATTCTAGCTAATGGCACCCAAATATCTTTTTTTATTTTTGAAATTACGACTCTATAATAATATATACGAAATCTGGACAAATTAAAATATCATATTTAAGCGTATTTTATGACCGGACAAAGCCGCCCCACCCTGCTAGTAATTTATATATGAAAAACCAAATTACTAACATAATTTTATGATTTTATATTATATTTATATTAGTGCAAACACTGACCAAGCATAATATTTTTTCCCCAATTTTTGACAGAGCGCATATACTCGTGTGATAATATTAATGTATAACTGAGTGACTGGTCAGTTCAGTGACCCATACAAGCGAGTGCAGAGAGTATTGAAAGGCAGATTAACGGTCATAGGTTTCAATGGGCTAGCCGCATCAATTATCTATGAACAGGAGGAATAACCAAGTTGTGCAGAGGGTTATTTTGCATGGTATTTAATCACAGCATTAATCAAGGATATGCCTTAAGGACTGCTTAAAAGAATCCCTTGTCACCTAAAGAATGGAGAATATTTCGTTCATTAGAAATAGTATGAAGATCATTAAAGAGAATGATTTTAGTGAGGCATAAAATAGGAGAAAGGTCAAAAAGGTCAGGAAAATGATCTCATCAATTTTTTTATGTCTCTACGATGCTGATTTTGTTAATCACAAAAAGGTTTATAGTTTATAATAGAAAGTTTGAATTACCTACTAGACACTGTCCTCAAGTGTCTTCGGTCTCCCTTTTTGTATAATACACAAACATGTTTGCGTGTATTGATGTTGAAATCAAGAGGACATTAGAAAATATTACTTTTATACTTTGATGTCATGTGGAAGAATACGTGTATTTTCCAATGCCCATTCAGCTGTTTAAATGCTGCTTTGTAATTCCATCATGCAATCTGACTGCAATATCATTATGATTCAAATGTTTCTTTTTTGAACATTTTATATCGTAGCTTTTATGCTTTTAACAACCATGAATTTAGGTATTTTTTCCTGAACCTGAGACTGCTATTTTGTGTGTCTCTGTGGTTATTACCTATGTTTGTAAAGTTTACGCTAACATGACCAACCCGTTAGATAATGTGCGATGGCCTTGAAAGCCCAGCCAGAAAAGAAAAATAGTTTCATTCTAAATTCCTTGTGTGGGTAAAATGAGATTTTTGATTTCTGGACATTAGTGCAGTCTTCTAAGGTTTGCCAGTATAATTCAAGGGAGATAACAGAAAATTCTGGAGCCAACACCCTCTTCCATGTGGTAAATCAGTGAGTTCTACTTGTGATCTCAAATGCCATATGGACAACACAAGATGATATAACAATTCGACCAAAACTGGCTAAATTAGATTGAAGTGTCACATTCACCTTCGTATTATAATAGGGGGATTTGAATTACCTACTGAACACCATCCTCCAGTATTTTCAGTCTCTCTGTACAACGATTTGTCAGGACAATCTGACATGAGGTTACTTCACACTATCAGTAAACACTTATCAAATATTATTAAAAACAGTATTCAAATCCGAAATAAGATCCCCCCCCCCCCGAATATGATTATACATGGGGTCATACTGGGAATGGTGCACTTTCTCCTACTTATGTTATCTCAAGTAACTGCACTAAGCTGAATACTACAACAGACCAGAAAATTTTTGTTCTGGAATCTGGCAAAACCACGAGAGGATAATAAAGATACACCATAACATAGTTAAATGGTCAATTAAGTGGGAGGAAAATTAATATTCTTCACTTTTTTTACTAACTCAACATTTGAGCAGTAGAGGATAATATTGATTGATCTCTCATACATCTATCTATCTCATATAGAGGTCAAGTGTTTGCTCCAGAAAAGGGCCTCTTTGGTTTCCGAGAATTTTGACTGAAGTAAAATGAAAACAAAAATAAAAGTATTGAGCTGATCATGATCAATTCTCTGCAGCAGATAATTGCAAAATACTCATAGAATCCATTCTAATCTAATTCGTCACATGATGACCTGAATAAATGGTGTAAAACAAGCCAATTCTTGAGCATAATGACTTTGTATGCACTGCCTGCAGTATGCATTGTCTCAAGTTGCAGTTAAGAGTCACTGCTGCTTTTAAAATGTCTAAAATGGAATTAGCCCTAACAGTGATGATTATGTATGCATGCCAGCAGCATTCACCTTAGATGGGTTGGACCAGTTTCCTCCAAAGAAAGAAGTATCAAGGGAATATTAAATTCACAAAAGGTTCGCAGCCACATGTATATTCTGGTCAGAGAGATGACAACGTTAGTTTTTTGCAGTTCTTGCAGGGAAGTGTTGACATTCTCCTACATACAGTGCCTGGAATTCTGAAATGATCACCCATCTGGTACTGACTACATTCAACATTGCTTAACTTTGATGATCTGATGAGAACCAGTGCGTCAACGTGATTATGCTGTATATAGTGATGGTTATGCCGGCTTAATGTATTGATAGGCCTCATGTATGTATAAGAATTGAACCACTGGACAAATTCATACAAAATTTTTTAAAAAGTACTGTATGTATTCTCATATTATATAACTTATATCTTATATATAAAGTTTAGGCTCCCCTATTCCATTTACTAGAATAGCATAATAAATACATAAATACATACCTTCCTGTAACGGACACTTAATTGAACTCCAAACATGCTCCCTTTTTTTAGGTGCATATTCTAAAATATGTGAATGAAAAAAAAAACTGGATTAGAATTGTGTGACCCATTTGAATAGTTCTCTTCACACTGAAGATTCCACAAGGGTGGAACGTATATGCATATAAATAATAATTAAATATTTATTATTAATTATATATACATATAACATGCAGAGGCGAAAAATATCTGGAAATATTACTTAGCAAGATGAACCTGTTTTGAATCATTCATCTAGAATTGAGATAAAACGTGCTCTACATCATCTTTTCAGGCATTTGGTGTCAGCCTCTCATTGAACTCAGACCTTCTAGAAAGAGAGTGTGCAATGTTTGTCATATAGCGATCACAACAAGACCATCTAAATGTGCACCAAATGGAAGGAGAGCTCAAAAATGCACGATGGATGTACTTTCGGCCGCCTTGTAACTCTCGCTTCACTAACTTTGTTCCTTAGTACTCACTCTCAATGAGTACTATGCTTCTGAAAAAAGAGAAAGAAAAGAATGTTGTTTATCAGGTTGACTGTTGTTCAGTGTGAACCGTATGTGAGGATGTTTTGAGTAATTTTATTTTTATCATGTCAGCGATAAGAGTACTCAAGGTAAATGTTTTTTTGGGAGCTGATGCAATCTGCCTGATATTACAGGGACCCCAACCTTTCAAGGAACCTATCCTATCAGTAGATGCAAAATATCGGGTTTGGTGTATTGCCTTTAGGTGAATGGAATCTGGAATATGCAGTACTTTTTAGTGGGGTCTGTCGATGCCATATTGTGGATTGGCACAGTTCTTCGTTCTTAAATGGCTTATAAAGATAATACGTTTACTCATTCTCTCTGCGTTGTGTTCTCAACTCCTGTACTGCCCTCTTCCACATATCTTCCAATCGTAACATGAAATGTATCAAAGCATGAGATAAGTTTAAGTGGATCCTGACTACCAGGTCTCCTTTTCCAACATCAGGAGTCTGCGTTCCAACCTTCCAGAGGCTGAAATCCATTTAAAGAAGACTAAACCCGACTTGTTGTTTCTCTAGGAAACAGACATTGAGCCGTCACTTTCCATAAAGATTTAAACACGATTCTGAGTTATTCTAACATGACCTTAAAATGAGATCATCAAGATCGCTATGAACATGGAATTGGTGCTTACATTCAGGATGATTTTCAATCTGATATCGATATCACTAACGAAGACTCTGGATTGCCCCATATGTGTTTGTTGCACTTGCTCACAGCATTAGTTTAATCTTTACCCTTTACTGTCCCCACAATGTACGATTCTCAAAAAAATTGTCAAGATCCCGTCTGATTAGCCATATATCTATGGTGTCTTTAATGTTCAAAATATAGAATAACTAGTTGACTCTGACAAGACTGATGAAGGAAGGTTGTCATGATTTTTCCCTTGCATATGAACTACTCTGGAACAGCGAATATCTATTCTTCTCTCATCCTTCAGATTCTCAAACACCTCAGTTGTCACAATTAAGATCAAATCCAAGTTCAATAAGATCTTAGATGTCCTCTCCAATCGCAGAGTGTATAAATATTCAAGAACTTAAGAACTTTCCACTTGTAGAACGTTATTGTGATAATGTTTCCCTACTGAGTACAACATGGTCATTTTCAAGTCCAATATCAACAAATATCTGTCGAGTCGTTTTGTGAATTAATCATAGTTCTAAATCATCCCATAGCATTGTTCGATCATCTAACTGAACATATCACTAAGCCTTATCCTTGAGTGACTTTTTTTTTTTTTTTTTTTTTTTTTAATTACATTTTCACCCCAAACAAGGCAAATTGCAACTTTGGTGTAGGGGGCTACTATCAGGGGCAACAACTACTGGGGTACTATGTAGGGATTTGGGCAGCAAGGTGTCGGTTCACGTTACACTTGAACTTCTGCACGTCAGTACTGTTGGGGAAGCAGGGACCTGGAATGGAATTCCAGAGTCTAGCGGTTCTGGGGAAGAAACTATTGGAGTAAAAAGATCTTTTACATCTAGGGATCTCTACAGTGTGGGGGTGGGATTTAGCAGCCTGTCGGGTTTGTCGAGGGTGCTCACGTCGTGGGGGCACAAGTGATTGCAGTTCGTCAGAGCATTCACCACTAAAATACTTGTAGAAAAGGCAGAGGGATGCAACATTTCGTCGATGGGACAGAGGCTGAAGCTTAGATGCCAGTTCAGGGCCTATCAGGTTTGCGATTCTCTTTTGAACCTTGTCAAGGAGCGAGAGACTAGTAGCAGATGCACCAGCCCAGATGTGGCAGCAATACTCCATACATGGGCGAATGGTGGCCTTATAGAGGTACAGGATACTTTCTGGTGTTAGTAGTTTTCTAGCACGGTAGAGAGAGCCCACCTTTCTTGCAGCGGCCCTGACAATGCCTTCAATGTAATTGTTCCAACTCATGTTTCCTGTGAACGTTAGGCCAAGGAGTTTGAAAGATGGACTCTCAGATAAAGAGTCGTTGGCCATTGCTATGGGTGGTAGAGAGGGTTTCTTGTAATTATTGAATGAAACTAGTTTAGTCTTGGCAGCATTGAACGCGACCAACCACTTTTGTCCCCATTCCACTACAGATTGGAGGTCTTCCTCTAGTGTTTCTGCCATTTCTTTAGAAATGTGTTCATTCGTCTTCCTGTCGTGCCTGCCATAGAGTGTAGTGTCATCAGCATATATACCCATCTCAGAGGCAATGTTGTCGGGGAGGTCATTTATGAATATCAGGAACAATAGAGGTCCAAGGATAGAACCCTGGGGCACCCCCGCATTTATATCATATTGTTTAGATGTACGACCGTCGAGGACAACCTGGATTTTTCTCTTATCTAAGAAGGATTTAATTATGTTAAGTATTCTACCAGTGATAAACTCCAAGTCCGTGCATATGTCTGTCAGAGTCCTTACGGCAGAGTGGGAGATATCCAGGCATGTTAAAGTGGTTAGAGGGAATGGAGGAGTGTAGGTTAGTCTCACTTAGTGCTAAGATATCCGGGGTATTTGTTAAGAGAAATGCTTCAACATCAGCTAAGTTAGTTCTAAGCCCACGGATATTTGTGAATGAGAGCCTCAAGGGAGGAGGCAAGTTGAATTTGTTTGTCCCTAATCCTGGTTTAAGCTTATTTTTAGATTGTACTGTCGTCATATTTTTTTTTAAGAGTTTCGGTAAGGGGGAGCTAAACAAGAGGTTATGCGGAGCTTCAGACATGCATCACAAGTAGACCATCAGCTGACCTTTCTCCAATTAGGATTGTGGCCTCAGGAAAGCCCACCGGGGATGAGTGCAGGGTCCCTTTCCATGCGCGTCATGGCACTACAAACAACCCGATATTATTCAACTGTTGATGGAGCAGCCGCTCTAAGCGCTACCAAAGAGTTAGGGCTCCTGTACTACCAGTCGGGAACAGCAGCCAGGAACTGTCAATCCGGTACCCTCAACCCTTTAGAAGAAGGTCAACCCAATCTAATCGCTCAGGCATATCTTATACTCAAGCACTCCCAAATGTTCAGTTTTAGGGGTGGGGCGTGCTGGGAATGGGGAAGAACGGCGTTCATTGCCCTAGCCAGGAAACAAGATCTACCGCTGGGTGTTTCTGTCGAATCACTGAGATAGTGTCTCTGCGCTTGACTAATAGGCAAAGAAGGAGTATGGAAGCCGGGTGATAGACAGAGCCTATCTACTCCTTAAGCAATTTAGGTTTGCAAACCGGTGAATTTGTTTGAGTCACCAGCTCTAGGAAGGTTGTCATCCAAGACTGAAGAGGCCTCTTTCCCCTTTGGTTTAGTTTCAGAGTTTTCCTTCTCCTAGACGGATGATCTGGGAAGACCTACTGGGTCCGTCAGCCCTGAGAGGGTTTTCTCCGCGCCTAGGTTCTAATCCAGGTATTTCTGCGACCCCGCGTGGTTAGTGTTACTGGGTTAGTTTGTGGGGGATTATATCTCTACTGATTAGTTTTTATCTTAGTGAGTGATGAACCATTAGTTTAAAATCACACTTTTGAGTCAGAATTGTTTCAATCGAGTTGTAAGATCTTCAAGATGATCAAAACGAATACTAGGCTAGGTAGGAAAAAACTGGACTGGTTTTATTTTACAGGTTATTATTTTTTTAAATGAGTTGCTCTATCAAAAGTGGAAAGTCTAGTTTACTCTGTTTCACTAATGACTAAAGAGAATAAAGGTTAGTACATACCTTTACCAAGAGTATTATAAAAAATTACTTACCAGTCACTTTTATTTCAAACTTATAGTACTTGGTACTCTGTAATAGTCACCCATCTAAGTACTGACCAGGCTTAACATTGCTTATTTGATGTGTACACATTTAATACAGAGTTAAAAATAACAAAAATCTCTTCAGTTGACAATAGACACTGTATGCTGTATTTTTTTTTTTTTATTAGAGGATCGCTGCTTATCAAGGTCCAATGGCCACTCAAGGATAAGAGTTAATGAGTCTCGAGTAGACTGTGGGATAACATCATGATGATCAGTATTGGTGGAACTTGGGTAGAGTTTGATTATTTAAGTGGCCGGCTCAACAGGAACATGTTTACATTAGGTTATAAAACAACCATGTTATAGTCAGCTAGAAAGTAGCCCTGTAGCATTATGTTCCAAAAATGGACAGTTCTAGGAAATAAACTTTGTTCATGGAATTTTCGTTTAAATTTAGGCACTGATAATGAATAAGAGAAATTATTGACAGTTATTGTAGCTGGATGAGTATTTGTTTATGAATGTTTTATAGAGGGGGGATTATAGATTGAAGCTCAGTCGAGAACCTGCTATGAAAATAACGATAGAGCAGAAATGAACTCAAAATGTCTCTTCTGTGCGAAAGAGAAACTAAGGAGATGAAAAGAAATTTTAATTTTTTAACTAAATCTCGTCTTTTTTTCCTTTACTTCACTGGCAACGAATTAATTATTTGTTGCCTAGTCGTACAATTTGATTAAACATAATATTTTAATTTATGCAGATTGTGCATGTAACGAGGAATAATTTGCCCGATAGACGAATTCGCAAGAAAAAATAAATAATAATGATAATGTCGTTCATCAAATTCCATCTATGTTTGTTTACAATATTACATCAGCTGATATTTGGGCTTGACGATGAATGCCATGGAAAAGTCACTTCCGATTAATGTTTAGTTTTAAAATATGCAAACGAAGAAATGATTTGCAGCGATTTTAAATGGTACCTCTTCTTTTATCATAAATTGAACTCATTAATACAAAAATAACAAAATAAAATGGAGAGGTACATCCGGCTTGAAATTGGAGATCATTCGATCTGTAGTTGAATACTCTACCACAAGGCTATATCTCCAGATTATAATAAATCTGTTTTTTTAAGAAGAAATGATTTGTTAAAATATTATTACCTCCCTTAGCTGGTGTAACTTAAAATATTCCCCTGTAAAAATTCTTCTTTTTTTATATCTATAAGAGGGAGAAGCTATTTTTAAGATTGGATTTTTTCGATTTTCAATACTCATCAGATGAATTTCTGTACAAAATATATCTAAGAACACTGCCAGACATATAAAATAACTTTGTGTGAAATTTGCAAAAGATAGGCTCAGCCGTTTCAGTACGTATGAGGAAGGAACACACACACACACACACGACTTTTATATTAGAGTAGAGATTTGTTAGCTATTAAACCACATAGAAAACTTGATGATCTTATTCTAATAAAGGACTGATAAGACTAAACAGAGATGTGAATGCTTGAATAGCAATGTGTTAATCATCAACAAAACGATCAGGTACGAATCTCTTGTGTCTCCTCATAAAAAAATGAACACAACCATACACATTATGTAACACTTGTTAGCTATTAAACCACATAAAACATTTAAAAATCCTATTCTAAGAAGGGATTGATACAGTCATTACAGTACTTGAGCTGAACCTAAACAGAGATCTGAATGCTTGAATAGCAATATGTTAATCTAAAACAAAAATGCACAGATACGAATTTCTTGTGTCTCCTCATCACTAAAAAAAAAAAAAAAAAAAAAAAAAAGAAAAAAAGAAAAAAAAAGAAAGAAAGAGGCAAGTAGACAAACAAATACATAAAAAACAATCTGTGTATTTTTCCGGATATCGGTGGAAAATCAAAATGGCGTCCATATTGTATTTTAATTAATTTAACGTTAGTTTTGTGTTTGTTTGACAATATCACCCACCATTGACATGATCTGACTCCCGGGGTCCATTGCTTTAGATTGAGTTGCATTACTGGCGAAAGCGTGCGGTGCAGAGAGGTAGAAGCGTGGTATTGTTTGGGGAGGGAGTAGAGAAGCGAATGGCCAGAGGCTGGGCTGCCCACTCCAGTAAAATGTCAGAGATGGCTGTCTGTTTTTAGAGAGGTGGCTAGGTCAGCAAGTGTCTGCCTCACAGGCATCTTATACGATGAGTAAACAAATAAATGGTTGCCCGTAGGGGTAGAAAGAGAGACGCTGAATCAGACTGAATGAGGTGGTGGGAGAGGGGAGTTGATTTGAACTGGGGCTGGAATTGACTAGCGGCTTTCAAAGAATAATATGTGGAGAATTGTTTGGGATTTGAACACAAATATAATAATAATAATTATGGAAATGTTATAACGATTGAAATGTGTTTACATGGATGAGGTTGGTATGGAGGTTGAGCGTTCCCAGGATTTCAGTTAACTCAAAGAATAAGGATTCTTAGTTTTACCATTGTGATTCCTGCTAGAGTTATTTGCTCTCAACTGATCTATGTGTCTCGGATTTACTCTCTCCCTCTCTTTCTTTCTCACTCACTTTTTTCTCTTTATTTTCTTCCCTATTTCAATCCCCTCCCCAGACACGGATTCATTGTTAATTTTCTCTTTTGTCTCTTTCTCACGCCCTCTTTCCTTTTTCTTACTCTTTTTACTCACACTCTCATTTTGTGTTAATTTAATTTTTTTGTTTTGATCTCTTTCTCTTAGTCTCTTTCTTTTTCTTTTCTTTCCTATTATAAGCATTAATTCTCTCTTTCTCTCTATATTTCCCTTCTTCCTTTATATTTCTCTCTTTCATACTTTGTTATTTTTTTTTGTTTTATCTTGATTTTTTTCTCTTGTCTATTTTTTTAAAACTCTTTCACTACAAACAAAGCATATTTCAACTTGAACATAAAGGGCTACTATTTTGGATCGTGTCTAATAGTGAACTGTGGGGAGTTGAGTAGCGAGATGTCTGTTCACATTACATTAAAAAATTTTTTTAGTTAGTACAGTCAGAGGAGCAGGAAACAGGAAGGGAATTCCAAAGTTGGTAGTATGTATGTCGAGGAGGCTCAAGTACTATGAGTTTATCAGAGCACATTCCATTAACTTGTAAAACAGACTCAGAAATATAACATTGCAATCATGGGACAGAGGTTATAGCTTGCCCAGTACTGCAGGATCTATTAGATTTGAGACTCTTTTTTTTTTTTTTTTTTTTTTTTTTTTTTTTTTTTGCTCCTGTCTAAGAGTGAGAGACCAGTGGTTGGTGCACCAGCCCAGATGTGGTAACAATACTTCATGCATGGGCGAATTGTGGCTTTATAAAGATATATGATGCTCTTTGGTATGAATAATTTTCTAGCACGGTAGAGGGAACCCACTTTCTTAGCAGCAGCCTTGGCAATGTTCTCAAGGTATTTGTTCCAATTCGTTGCTTGTGAATGCTAAGCTGAGGAGTTTGAAGAATGAGCCTTCAGCTAGGGTGTTATTTCTCATGGCAATCGATGGTTGAGAAGATTTTTTGTAGTTGTTAACGGAAAGAAGCTTAGTCTTATTAATATTAAATACAACCAACCATTTACAGCTCTATTCAACTACAGGTTGTTTTCTAGGATTTCTGTCATTGTCTTGGACATCTGTACATTCATTTTTCTCTCATCTCTATTGCCCTCTTTACCCACTTTCTTCTATTTTCTTTTCTTACGATTTCTTTTTTTCTATATCCCTATATCCGATGGTGAGGCCCCAGCTTGCAGGCCTTAGGGAGTGTGGAGCCACCCTTTGATTGCCATTGCTCCCAGGTCCACTCTGACCCAGAGTGGTAGTACCTGTTAGGGTCCCAACTATGGGTTAAATAGAATACGACTTAAAAAACAAATATACTATATTAAAAAATCGTTCTTCAAAATCACCAGATTCGGCATTAAATAACCTGAAAAGGGTTGATATGCCGTAAAACAAAACAACCAACCAACCAATCTACATCCCTAGTTTTCTCTTTCTTTTATCTTTCTACTATTTTTCTGCTCTTTTTCCCTGCCATGTGATAGCCTTTTCGTTTTGTTAAACTGTTTTTTTTCTGCTAACTCTATCTCTCTGTCTTGTTACCACACGTTGAAAATCTCTCTCATTTTTTCTTTCTATATTTTTTTCTTTCTCTTCTTTTATCTGTGTTATCCCTGCTCAGTCCCCCTCTCTCTGTTTGTCTCATTTGTTCTTTGTCCATCATTCTCAGTTTTCTTTCCATCTCTTCTCATTATCTTTTTTCATCCTGTCTCATTTCTCTCCTTCCCCACTCTCTCTCTTATCTACCCCCTTTCCCTCTAATTTTCAACTTCGTTCAAAACTTTCTTTCCATTTCTCTCTTTTATCATCTATTCTCGTTTCTATAGTTACTCAATAACTCTCATGTTCATGATTGGCATAATAGATGCTGCCACATACTACGGAATATGCTATTAAACATTCAAATCCTATCAGATCTAATGTAATCATTTATGCACTAATATTAGGGGTAGGCTATAAAAACAAAATTTTTCAAATAAATGCCAAAAGTGGCTTATTACCTTCATTTATATGTAAATAGATGGGAACAAGTGATTTTTTTCAAAACGGGTCAAAATTGGAGGGTCGCTGGCCCCGAACGTGATTTGACCGCGTCGACACGTGAAAATGGCCCAAATTTCGCCCCCGAACACACTTAATCACTTATTGAAAGCCACAGGGTGCATTTTTTAACTATAAATGCATTTGTATCATTAAATCTAACATTCCCATTGGCTATCCCACAAGTATAGGGTTTTTTAGGGTATCTCAGAGTCCAAAATGGGTCAAAATTACCCAAAAATTAGCTAAAAATGGTCGGAAATCACGGATCTTCCAAAATGCACCTCCCATGGGCCCAAAGACACCTCTACATGGCAGAAACTGTTGGGAAATGCTTGAAGCAGGCACTCTCCTAACTTTTGCACTGTTAATGAGGGGTATAAGGACCTTTAAAAGGGGCTAAATATGGCCGATTTAGTCAAAGAGAGTCAAAAAGTCTCTAAGAATCAACATAGGTTGTCAAAAAGGGGCTTAATTTGAGTTATAGATGGAAAATTACCAAATAAGGAAATGTTTTCTTTCTGTAACAATGCAATGGCATCTTTAAATAGACACGATAACATTGCATTGCATTAATTGTGAATTTGATTGAACTTTGCTTTCTTTTTCAGTTAGTAAAATGCAATGAACATGGCTGGTATAGCAGGGCAGATTGACGAAGATTATAATTACGACGATTGGATTTATCTTCTGCTTGATTCTCTTCCAACTGAGGCTGAATGTGTTCAAGCTGTGCAACATCATGCTGCCAAATATGGTACCACGACACAGAAAAATCATATTCACCAGTTCTCCTTGCGATTACTACAATTGTGGCAGAAAGCCTTTGGAAGTGATGTTCGTTATGTTACAATACCTGGGATAAAACATAAACTTGATCAATCGCTAAAAATTTACGGCAAAGATGTCTACAACGCAAAGGGTTCCAGACGTGTGAATATGATTAAATGGAAACGAGAGCACCATGTCCTTCTCAATATACTTTCAAAAGATGTGAATCCTGATGAATTTGATGTACATGAACAAAGATTCTTTGTCGATCAAAAGTCTCTCTCTCGCAAATGGCTCATTGACACTTTCCACGTCGATATGGAACATGAACGGTTTCTGGCAGAGCAAGAACTGCACAATCGTTTGGATTTGGACGATGATCAATTTGAAGTGGAAGATATAAGTGACCAATTGCCAGAGCATGATACCTCAAACAATTTGAACTACTCATTAAACAGATCGGGTACAATCCGTAGCACTGTCCCATGTACCGAGATCGCCACCCAAACACATGTCATGAAGTTGATGTAGTAAAGTTACGATGTTTCTAAAAAGTATCATTGATAAATGAACTAATGATTCATATGTTATGTACCGTAAAGTGTAATTTTGTCATTTTTAGATTGTTTTGACCCTTTTTACATCCCCCAAAGATCTCTAAATACCCTAAATACAAATGGATAAGATAACAGGGTGGTTATTTCAGTCTTCCAACTGTAAAAAGCCATACAGGAGTGTTTATAGGAGCCCGATGAGATATAATACCTGCATTTTGGGGATTATCCGTGATTTTCATTCGTTTTTGGCTAATTTTTGGGTAAATTTGACCCATTTTGGACCTTTAAGATACCTTGAAAAGCCCTATATAGGTGGGATAGCCAGTGAGAATGTTAGATTGAATGATATAGAGCCATTTATGGTCAAAAATTGCACCCTGTGTGGCTTGGGAGGTGCATTTTGGAAAATCCGTGATTTCCGACCATTTTTGGTTAATTTTGGGGTAATTTTGTCCCATTTTGGACTCTGAGATACCCTAAAAAACCCTATACTTGTGGGATAGCCAATGGGAATGTTAGATTTAATGATACAAATGCATTTATAGTAAAAAAAATGCACCCTGTGGCTTTCAATAAGTGATTAAGTGTGTTCGGGGGCGAAATTTGGGCCATTTTCACGCGTCGACGCGGTCAAATCACGTTCGGGGCCAGCGACCCTCCAATTTTGACCTGTTTTGAAAAAAATCACTTGTTCCCATCTATTTACATATAAATGAAGGTAATAAGCCACTTTTGGCATTTATTTGAAAAATTTTGTTTCTATAGCCTACCCCTAATATTTTTACTGTATCAGTAAAGTAAAATAGCAACTTGTATACAATGAATCGTTTACAATGGATGTCATCTTTCTACAGTAAATAAGGAGTTGATATGACGTCATAGATATCACAAACTAAATTCTCAATAAATTACATTTTATTCTTATCTCCTCTTCCTTATCTGTTTAATTTTTCTTTATTGTGGAGGAGAACATTTGTATAGAGAGTGTGGACTAATCTGACGAATGAAGGCATAAAAATAATTATTATTACACCACGTGCTAGTAGTCATAGTAGCTTGCTTGTAGTAGTAGTAATCATTACAATCCTTTCATTTAATTTTTCAGTCATTCTATGTGTGTGGGAGTGTTTTTTCTTGAGGGTCACCACTTATCAAGGCCTGGAGGCACTCTAGGATAAGGGTTAATGAATTTTAGATAAACGGTGAGACAAAACCGTGATGATCAGTAATGGCGGAACTTGGTAAAGTTTGATTATATAAGAAAACGACTCAACAAAAACTTTTTTCTCTACAACATTTAGACACTTCTAACGAAGAAAGGTATAAAATACTGATTATACCAAGTAGTAGTAGTAGTAGTAGTAGTGGTGGTAGTAGCAACAGTTTTGCTTCCAACGATTAGACGTTTTACAACTAAACTAAGAAATATCCAGATATTTTCCCATTTCACACTTATGTTTTCCTGTATAAAATTTAATAAGCCATATTGTTAGCCATTCCGGATTTTAATTGGGAGAGCTCTTAAATGCATAATAGGCACTATCCTCGAGTGTCTAAGGTTTCTCTGCACAGAGGTTTGCCAGAGCAACCTGGCATGAGAATACTATTCCCTAGAAGTAAACCCTGACCAAATATTCAAAATCACATAGTATTCGTTGCCCAAATAAGATCTCCTCACTATGGCTAACTTACATTAGCTTTTATGAGAAATGGTGCATCTTTTTCAAGTGATGTTGCCTCAAGTAATAGCACGAAACTAGATACTTCACCAGACTAAGTAAATTTTTGTCCTGGAATCCAAGAGACCAAAACAAAAGATATGCTACAACATATGGAAATGGTTAATTCGGCAAAGGGAAAATATGTTCTCAGTTTCTTTACTAACTCAGTGTTTGAGAGATAAAGAAGTTTAATGGAACATTCGAATAACTATGTATCTCATATAGAGTTCAAGTGTTAATCCCAGGTAGTGGGCCCCTTCATTTCTGAGAACTTCGACTGAAGTAAAATAAAACAAAAAAGATTTTAATGTTTCTGGAGCGATAAAAATAAGTTAAGATATTTTCCATCTCCTTCTCTCTCTTTTCATCATTGCAACCCCCCCCTCTCTCTCTCTCTATCTATCTGCCCTTCCCTTTAAACTCCATCCTCTCTCCCTTGATTTCTTTCACTTCCTTATATCTTTACCCATTTTTATTGCTTCACTTTTTTTTTATTCATCCTCAAATCTCTATGAGAGGCTTTGTCTGTCAGTTAAGCTTCTGTTTAAAATGCGTCTGTGCTTCACTATAAGAGATATCCGTTGTCTGTTATGTTCAAGTTTGAAATGTTATTTTCAATCATAAACACACAATAGAATAGATACATCTTATTTCGGCATTTCTATAAAACCTCTGGCTGTTGGTTGGTCTGTCACATCTAAGTTTAAAATATAAGTTTTGCTTGTCTATCACATTTGTTCAAAATAGCATTTTTATTAATCTGTCATATTTACGTTTGAAATATAATTTTAATTTGACTGACACATTTAAGTTTCAGATTGCGTTTTCATATCAAAACAAGCGTCTTAACAAATTTATTTTTTTCTTTTATTTCCTTTTTTTTTCGTCTATTTTTTCCTCTTGATTTGCCGTTTTCCATTCCATACTCTATTTTGTAGCCTTTATCTAATCCAAGTTCTTTAACTTATCTTGGTGACACCTCAAAGACAAAAAACACAGAATCCAAACTTCTAAAGTTATTAAAGACCATTGTGGTCAACATGTTAGTTTCCTGTTGTAATCCTTCTTGTTATGTCATAGATTCCCAGCTACTTTTTCAAGCTTACTTTTTTTATACCAGACTCAACGCTTCACATATCCGTCTCCATAGGCCACACAAAGCCACAAAAAGCAAATTCTAGTCTCAAAAGTAACAGGTTATCTTGGCTGCACAAGAATCATGGATTCATACTTATAAATGAGAAAAGGATTTCGTTTAGCAGAACAACCTACGATGCTGGGTACATTCTCATATAAAACTTCCTGACCTAAAATGCACCAAACATTGATGCTATTGCTTTTTCTTACCCTTTGCAAACTCAATCATGTTCTGCAAAATTATAAACAAAAACAACAATCTTCCTTTACAAATTAATCAAACCAAACACCACGGATACATATTTGAAGATCAAGCATAAAAGATGGAACTGAAACAATTTACCAAAATGACTGAATCCAAAAAGGTTAATATACCATAAAACAAAACAACCAAACAAAATACCATAAATAACTATTTGAAACACTTTGGAGGCATCAAACTTTTACCAAAATTACTGGATTCAACATTAAATGACTTGAAAAGGGTTGATATGCTATACAACAAATAAACAAAACTTCTCTTAGACCACTGAAAAAAACTATGCAGAGAAACTTTAGATACTCGAGGATGGTGTTTATCAGTTTTTTTTGTTTTTGTGCCGGAATGAGTAATTTTAAAAATAAAAGGGAAATCTGTTATACTTTCACTAACATGGTACAACTGTTACAAATGAAAATTGGCATGTCAGAAGCAAAGATCGATTTTTCAGCGTAAAGCCTAACTGTAGAGGTCTAACTTTTAAAATCTAGCATATCACTTTAGATACATGTGTGTGACTGTGTGTATTTGTATATGTAATTGATACATCTGTTGTTGTTAAATATGCCAGGGCATTTATTTAGAAGAATTAAGACACTCTATATTTACTTTTATCTTACAATAAACAACAAAAATAATCATTAAATAGAAAAATTACAATTTTAGAATGAGTAAAAACGACAATCTACACTAATTTTCTGTCCCTTAACATTTTTTTAGTGCTTTTCTCCTTGTTATATAAGTCCACTTACACATTAACTGTTGTGATATTTAATGACCTGAAATATTTAATGCATGAAAAAATCTGTCAATATTATTGTAAAAAATTAGCACATAATTCTGATAGTGACATTGATACAAGAACATAACTGCTCTGAAAGGTTCTCTACTTTTAAAAATGCCACATCATATTATATCCAAGTATATATATATATGTGTGTGTGTGTGTGTGTGTGTGTGTGTGTGTTTTAAGAAATATACAGTTAACAGTATGATTATACACAAAGGGGTTCTTAATATTTCCATACATATGAGTTTTCATGATAATAGGATGGATTTGCTATGTATATTACCATATACATAGATCTGTTTGATAATATAACTTCCAGGATAATTTTCCTTGAATGGAACTCTTGACATAACCCTGATAATTCTAAGATGGCTGTCTTGCATGCTATATGCGCAATAAAAAATACTAGCAATGCAATGTCTAATAAATGTGCTATTCTCTATTAATTCTTGTTGTTAATGGATCGTAATGACCAGACACCGGTGTTTGGTTTATTATTATTATAATAATAATGATAATAATAATAATAATAATAATAATAATAATAATAATAATAATAATAATAATAATAACGACGACGACGACGACGACGACGACGACGACAACGATTATGAGTCTGTTTGATAATAGGACTATACAGGATGTTTGCAGAATTCACATGCATCAAGAAAAATTCAGAGAATTTTGGAATCTTGTATGTTTAAGAACCCTTTGTTTGATGTCAGATTGTACGTAACCATGGTTGTTGTGTCAGTCTCAATAAATCGGATGCAATTACAAATCTTGAACGATATATGCTGCAATACCAGTTTGAAGAATTTAACTCATGTTAATTTAACACCAGCATCATGGTATCAAAGGTTAACTGGTGATGGAAGTTTTTCTATTCAAAATTTACTCAAATTAATTATGGAAAAAATGTATTAAAATAAAGAGAATTGAATACAGGTTTATGGAAATCGCTTCGGACAAATCATGAAGCCACTTTATGTAAGGAGCTAACAAGAACGAAAGATGATTATCGCAAAGACAGGAGACATATTGGCCTTAACCTTGAAAAGGCCAAGGATATAGGTAAGAAAGAAAACAGTCAGCAGGAAGAGAGCTCCACAAGTTTGCAATTCTTGAAAAAAAAGCTTCTGAAATAGGAAGCTGTAGTACAATGAAGTATAAAAACAGCAAATTGGTGGAGATCACTAAATTAACGAATCAAATGAGCTGAAAAAATAAAAGAAACTAAGAATAGATCACACAATTTTGTAGAACACATACCATGTTAGTATCAATAAAAAAGACTGAGATTAGCAACATCACATCTGAGTGAGAGACTGCAGAGAAGAAGAAAAGGAAGAGGGACCAGCAAATTAAAGATATCTTTCTGTACCTTAACAAGAACCCCCAAATTGGACAGATTCACCAGCCCAAATATGTAAGATAATTGTAAAAGCAGAATTATATATTAGAATTATTAAGTAGTTAGAAATTTCAAGGATAATATAACTTGCATAAAAGCAACATTGTGAAGAGATTTAACTATACAAGCCTAAATAAGTCCTGACGATTGGTTACTTTGAATTATAAAAAATCAAAATAAGAAATCAGTGTGAAAGTGTTTTGCTTTGCATGGATGACAATAGTATGAAATATGACAATAAACATCACATCTGCACAACATCCATTCCTAAGACAAAAACACACAATCCAATTAAGACCAGCCTGTTTATAGTTGTACATAGAGCAACTTAGTCCTGAGGGGCTATTATTTGGGGCCAGATTTCCATGGATACTATAAATGGAGTTGGGCAACGAGATGTCTGTTCATATTACACTTGAATTTCTGCATGTTAGTACAGTCAGGGAAGCAGGAGTTCGGGAGAGATTTCAGAAGTGCAGGAGTCCGAAAAAGCTATTTGAGTAGAAGGCTTTACAGCATCAAGGGATCTCTACAATGTAGGAGTGGGATTTTGCTGCATGTCAGGTTTGTCGTTGAGAGAGTACTAATGCTCGGCGTTTGTCAGAGCAATTTCCATTGAAATATATAGCAGTCTTAAGTTTTTAACAACTTTGAAAGATGCAAAACTCATCTGCAAATTGCTCTATATCCTAATTGACTGATCAACAAGAACCCACACCACCTGTTCTAATAATAATGATGAGCAAAAATTTGACATGACTTATGATATACATGTTCATTTCTTTGTCAAAGACAAACACCCATATAATTACACACACATACATATATTGCCAGTTTGCCAGTGCAGTATATATATATATTTATGTCATATGTATATGTATGTATATATGTATGTATGTCATATGTATATAGTATGTATGTCATATGTATGTGTATGTATGTCATATGTGTACGTATATGCATATGTTTATGTCATATATATATTTATACATATTTATGTTATATATGTATGTTATATATATGTGTGCTATAAATGTCTATCATATATATATATATGTTATATATATGTATATTATGTACACGTATATCATATATATATGTATGTTATATATATCTATGATATATATATGTATATCATATATATGTATATTATATATATATATATATATATGATATACATATGTATTTCATATATGCAGATATATCAGATATGTACGTCGTATATATATATATCATATATATATACATATATCCTATATATACGTCATATATCCTATATATATGTCATATATATATATATATATATATATATACATAGGTCCTATATATATGTTATATATACATATTTCCCACATATGTCATATATATGTATGTCATATATATATATATATATATATATATATATATATATATATATATATATATATATATATATATATATATATATACGTTTTATTTTTTATTACCGTATCTTTCTGTTAAGTTACATTATTGTTTTGGCGACTCGGCCGTTTTTTTTGGCCGTCTGTAGCTTCCTCAGACTTTTCTCCACTATATATATATATATATATATATTTTAAGGTCTGTCACATATACTTCTATGTCATGTATATATGTATGTCTGTCATATATAGATGTATGTATGTCGTATATATATCTACGTATATCATGTATATATATGTATATGTATGTTTACACACATATATATATATCATATATAATCTACTATTTTATAAAAGTCATTTTGTGTTTGCGTATCTGTGTGTTAGTTCCTCATACGTTCGGAAACGACTTAAGTTATATTTTGCAAATGTCACACAAAGGTAATTTATACGTCTTGCAGTGTTCTTAGATATGTATAATAACAGATTTTCATCCGATGAGTAGCTAAAATCGGAAAAGTTTATAGGTAGAAGGAAAACAATGAATTCCAGGGTTCCACAAGTTTACAATTCTGGAAAAGAAGCTACTGAAATAGAAATCTGTATTACAATAAGTTATCAAAACAGCTAATTAATGGAGACCACTAGACCAACGAGTTAAACGAGCTGAACAAAGGAAGCAAGGGAATAGATAAAGCAATTATGAAGCACACATGTCATAATAGTATTTATAGAAAATGGTGAGTCTAGCAACATAACGTCTGTGTGTGAGTGAGTGAGAGAGAGAGAGAGAGAGAGAGAGAGAGAGAGAGAGGTTGCAGAGAAGAAGAAAGGGTTTGTAGCAAATATAATTAAATTGTAGAAAATAATGTAAATGTTATTAGCGATTTCATGGGTGGGATTTTGGAGTAGAGGAGGGGCATTCTACATGGCTTAACTGCTGCATAGATAACTGTGATGGGGAAGCCAGTAATAAATAATTAATAAATCAAATTAATCCATTATAAGATAATTTTGAAGTTGAAAATGATTTATTAAAATAGTAGATACGAACTTTCAGACATAGCTTTAATGGGTCACATAATGTTTTCAAGTGTTTACAGCTGTTCACAATTCCTGTAAATCTCTTCTCAGAATCTCCAACAGATGTTCTTCACACTATTATGGCATATTTCCAGGGCAAACAAATACAAACAATCGGCATGTAAAAACGTACACATATTTTTAATATGGTTGTTTTCATGTTGTCTTTATCTTACATGGCTCAACACATAAATTTGATTTTAATATTTAAAATACACTGAAATGCTAATAACACATTTTTATAACTGAACATTTTCTTTACTTGTTGATAACATATAAGTTCTAAATCAACTCAACAAATGTGTAACAAATTTCGCATGAAGCACCCTTGGTATGCTGGGTCTCTCATAGAACGAGAAGAATGTACTACTACTACTACTACTGTTTCTACTGCTACAAACAACTTATACTACGATTACTAATAATAAATAAATAAACACATAAAGGTTCAAAAAGTACTGGATAGAATTTTACTACATTGAGCATGAAAAGACCTTGGTATGGCGAGTATATCATAAGTCACAATTAAAATTCGACTCTTGCTTCTAATAATAATCTATATAATTATAAAACTCTGTTGGCCTTGTTTGTTTGCATCTTGTCTTCCAACGATCGGATGATTCCATCTTTTAAAAAAGGGATGGCAGGTGAATGTATATTTATATATATATATATATATATATATATATATATATATATATATATATTATATACATTATATATATATATATATATATATATATATATATATTATATATATATATATATATATATATATATGGATTATTATGGACCATCTTCTTCCAATTACGGGATTTCCTTGGATTTTACTTGTACAAATGGAAATTCTTTTAACTTTCTTGAAGTTTTACATTTGGATTTTACCGTCACTGGATTTTTTATCTTTCCACCAGAACTATCCATTCGTGTGTAATCACATTTCTCTTTACCATATTCCCTCTGCTTCACTTTTTTGTTTTCAAGTAAGATCTTTGACTTACTTGTTATTTCATCAAATACTTCTGCATGCAAAATCCGATCCCGCATTTTGCTATTTCCTACCCTCTGATGAGAAGGAAAGTATTTCTTCGAAACTCCGCGGATTAAGGACTATCCATTTATCTAGTGTTTCCTTTTCAGATTAAATATGTTTTTAACTCATTTCAAAGTGTTTTTTAACATATTTTATTAACTGTTTGCTCATATTATAAGTGCTATTTCCTATTTGGTTTTATCGAGCTTTTATATCTGGCTGAGATAATTTTATAAATATTAATTCTTTAATATTTATAATATACTTTAATTTTACCATCTTGGATCATTTTGGTAAATTCAATTGTAATTTTCATTTTATATATATATATATATATATATATATATATATATATATATATATATATATATATATATATATATATATGTATGCAAATGGGCATGGCTCATAGGCTAAGAAAGGAGGGTGGATACTTGTATTCAAGCTGATGATAAGTATATTTAGTTTTGATCTCACTACCATATATTAGGTTTAATATAATAATCGATAGAGAATTATGTCTATAATAATAAATATGTAATCTGTATGAATTAAAATATCATTAGGACCGGGCAACGCCGGACGGCCTCCTATTATTATTATAATAATGACAAGTTAGAAAAAAACTATTGATTTAATTGCATAACCTACAGTTATGTCCTTTAGTAAATAAGAGCTTAGATTCTTTTGATAAAATAATCTAAATCCCCAAATCTCGTTACAAACACAAAAATCTCTAGGCAACTCTCGTACCAACTCTCATGGTTGATAATTAAGACAGGATTTATTTCAAATGTACTAGTTAGATGAGTTACAGTCTTCGAGATGATTCTACTAGTAGAAACAACAGTATGAGGAAATGCAAATAAATGCTTTGTGCTCAGCAGGTATAATTTTCATGTTCTTGGGAATAACTTTGTGCATTCTTTTATGTATAGAAACAATGTGTTTTATTGTAATTTTAACCTATGTATATATCTCTCGTTTACTGTTTTTATAGTGTGTCATAGACAAACTATTAATGAACTAGAAAAGATACCGTGCTCTGCACCGAACACTGCTGTATGCTTTGGTACCCGCAAAGTGGGTACCTGAGAGTACACCAAAATCCTGACCTTAATCTTTGACCTTTAAAAATAGTGTGCACCATCCCTAGGTCGGAGACCATCATCATGTCAAGTTTGGTCATGATCGTTCTTGTGGTATGGGTTGTAGAAAAAGTATATATGCAAAAGCTATAACCTTAACCTTTACCCCTGGAAAATGGTGTGCACCTTCCCAATGTGCGGGACCATCATCATGCCAGGTTTGGTCATGATCAGTCCACTGGTGAATTGTGGGAGAGTTGTACACACACAGAGACACACACACACAAACGCTACTACTTTATATATATATATATATATATATATATATATATATATATATATATATATATATATATATAGATAGATAGATAGATAGATGAAATATCTTTGTTGGCCACGATTGTTGAAGTGTCTGACGTGTATATTAGTTCTGTAATGAATGTAAGAGTGAATGACTCTGAAAAAAAAAAGTGTTGTTTGCAGTATCCATCATGAAAAATAAGGAATACTTTACTAGGGCACAAATAATTTTAACACTGCTCAAGTGATAACAGACGTTTACACCAGTTGCCAAGCAGACAACTCGTGCATTGTGCTTGTGATGGAAAGAGAGTCGCTGATTATTCTAAACATCTGGGACAGCAAGGTATGACATGTTGGGTCATGCAAATGATTCGTTTTACACCATCAGCGACATGCAAACATCTCGAGCAACAAATCTAGTCATGATCCATAATTTGACTTACATGTTTTTGAGCTCAATGCAGGTTTTCCATTGAAATAAATTGCTTTTTTGTTAAGGTTTTTCCTATTGTAAGTATTTCGAAAAAAAAAAGACTCCAAAAGAACTTTGAATTTTTATGGGTCCTGTTTGTCGTCTCGTTGAAGTCAGGCTGCAAGCTGTGCTCTGATCAATTTCATTTATAAGAGCTAATAATGTAATACAATGTACACTATAATGTAATAAATTTCATCCAGATCCCTCTACTCAGTGAATTAATTTTAATTCTCTACCCATGTGTTGGTAGTCTTGATAAAGCAGAATATCAAATATATTAAATAAGAAAGAAAAAAAGGAAATAAAAGGATCAGGGATTAATATTCATAGGATGTGGCTATTTGATCTGTAACGATTTAACGATAAAAACTGCTATATCTATTATATACAATGACTTTATGTGTGTGAGTGCGTTCCCTATGTACTTGGAAACGGCTGGGCCAATTGTTATGAAGTTTCACATGAATGTACTTGATAAATCTGGGAGTGCTCTTACGTAGATTTTGTACCAGAATGCATCCAATAAGTATAAAAAATCGATAATCGAAAAAATCCTATTAAAGAAAGAACAGTCCGATTTTGACCAAAATTAACACTTTTATACAACCTAATATCACAAGTGAATTTTAGAAATTTTATTATTGCACAAGCAGAAAGGCCCAGCCTATAAAATCAACTGTAGATTTTTTTATAAGACAAAAGTACGTTCAAAATGAATGTTTTCTTTTAGAGCACAATTGAATCATGATACTAGCCTTTTGTATGTTTAACTTTAATTGAAGTTTATGTAAAAATTATTTCATAAAATCAACAATTGGTTCTTTGTAAGACAGGGGAGTGTTCGAAATTAATGTTTTTGTTTAGAACACAGTTGAACCATGATACTTGACTTTTGCGTTTTCAACTTTAAGTGAAACGATTATTTACAGAAAATTTAATAAAATCAACAGTAGATTCTCTACAATGCAATATAGACTACAGTGTATTGGGATTAAGTCACTGTGGGGAAGCCTCTGAAGCTTCTGCTTGGTAGACTGCGATGAACTAAAGCAGGCAATCAATCGAGTTGATTAAAAATGGATGATTTCAATGACAATAAAAGTATAGGAGGGTGGAACATTTGTTGATCCTCATTCAATCCTGGACAACATCGGGTCTCCCTGCTAGATTTAAACTGAAACATGACAAATTGACAGGCGAATTAACAGACAAAGCTTCTCATATGGTATTTTTAAAGTCATAGATCATCTGATTCTTGTCAAGTTATCTCAGTAGCTTTCCTCTTTGCATAGGAGTCTTCTAATTAGAGAGTTGAAATGATGTATGGATTATTTCATCACAGCAAAATTATTGACATTGTTCGGAAGTTTTGTTCCTTTGCTTATATCAGTAGAACACAGTGGGGGGGGGGCTGTTTCTGGTGTAATTGCAGGAGTTAGGAATAGACGGAATAAGTTCAGGAAATTTCTGTTATAAGTAACCAACAGAGTGTTACCACTATTAAGAAACAGAAAGTTTTGTCAAGTTTGTGTGTGATGATGATACATGAAAGTCGAACATTGTCAATGAGGATTGAGACCATGAGTTACACAGTGAGAAATGATCTGAGAATGATGCGATGGATGTGTAACATGAGTCTTTAAAAAAAAAATTAGATCTGATGACCTCATAGGAAGATTAAATCTAGGCAGTATAGGAAGTTATGTGCAAAACAGAAGACTTTGATGGTATGGCCACATTGAAAGAATAAATGAGAGTTCATGGGTTAGTAGATGTAGAACAGTTGAGGTAGCAGAGTCGGTTGGAAGGAGAAGGTCAATGAAAACATGTTAGGAAGATCAAGAATGTATTTGAGAGAAAGAGGGATAAATAAAGACATGGGCAGAGATTGGTTAGTTTGGAAATCAATTTTTAAAAGCCATTCAACACATGCTAGCATCTAAACAAACATTAAACGATTATGATGACAATAACGATATCAATTAACAGACACTCTCCACATGTTAATGTTTTAAATGGACCTTGAATTGTGGAGAACAAGGCCCACTCTCTCCATGAGACAAGTTATGAGTGTACAGGTGTAAGGTATGTATTATGTAACTGAGATATATCTAGTTATGTGTGTTACTTGAGTATTTTCTCTCTCATAGACTAGTGGTCTTATTATTTTACCCATAGCTGGAGGAAGTACAGGTTTCTTCAACTGTTGACAAAAGATTGAAAATTCTGAACTGTTTACAAAGAAACCAAAAGCATTCTAGTGGATTTAATTTCATAATTAAATTATTTTATTAAAATTATTTAAGAAAATAATGCGTTCCTGTTAACAAAAACTATAGGTCCATACTGCCCTAATCCATTATATCATGCTCAAAGTGGAAGTAAGCTATTTATTCTTTTATTTTTTTTTAAAATGGAAATCACTACGAACAAGGCATGAAGCCACTTGATGTAAGGAGCTAAATAATACTACTTCAATATAAAAAAAATAACCATCAATCAGTGCTAGATGGATAGATTCTGGCCCAGAAAACGGCACTTCTTCCCCCTTTGTTAGAAGCATCACCTATAGAATATATAGGATTAAAAGGCAAAATAGAAGAAGTGTTTGTAAACGGATTTGACAGAGTTTACGTTTTAGTCAGATTAATGCAAACGGCAGTAAAGTCTTTTTCATTTTTTAAATATGTTACTGCTAAAAGTGACTCTATATAATTTTTTTGGACAACATTTTAAGTAAGTGAATGCAAAACAAAATAATGGAGACCCCCACCCCTTGGTCTGGTATTTTACCTGGAGGATTGTCAAGCTGCTTTGGTAGAGCACAAGTGGTGGGGATGAGATCGCCAACTTTTGCACTTAAACTATGCTAACTGCAGTGTTAAGGAGTTTGGCAAATCGTCTGCAGATGAATATAAATAAATATAATAAAGAGTAGAGGCTCTGCATGAACGTTTCGACTGGCAAATCTGCCACATTTTTCATACTATTTATTTCTCCATTGTAAATATGATCATTTTGTTTATATATAAAATTTTTAGTTTACAAACTCCCATTTCATATTCTACATTTAGGTTTTAGGGTAATTGCTGTATGAGTTGTTATGATAAATGAAGTATGTCCTGTATTGGCGATTTGATTTGACTGTTAGTAATTGACGGGGTTAGTAAATGCAGAATCCAGTAATTTTTTTTGAAAAAGAATCATCCTTCAAGTTCTTTATATCTTCAAATATTTATTCATGATGTTTCGTTTGGTTGTTTTGTTTTACATCATATCAATCTTTTTCGGGTTATTTAATGTTTAATCCAATAATTTTGGAAAAAAAAAAGTTTTTTTATGCTTCAGGTTCTTTACATCTTTAACCCTTTATGACCTGGTTGAACTAATTTGTTCAGTCGTAAAAAAATGAATATAACAGCATAAATAAAGTTGGAATTGATTCAAACATGCTTTGTACGTATTAGTTCAGTTGCTGGGTAGATGTCAGATACCTTCAGATTGCAACTGTCTATTGCTTACATTCAGTATGCCGCCTTCTAAAATTAACAATCATTTTTTAAAAATCATTTACATCATGTTTCAGGCCATTAAAGGTTAAATATTTATGGTGTTTGATTTGATTGTTTTATAGAGGAAACTTGTCAATTTTGTTTTTGACCTTGCAGAACATGATTGAGTTTTGCAAAGGTGAAGTGCAAAAAATAACATCAAGGTCAGGAAGCCAGTATCTTCAAGCAACTTGATCTGGTAGCACTAGGGTGTTTTGGTGAACGATAGTCAACGAAAGAGACCAGCTAATGTAAACTGTCAGTTAAAGTTTAAAAAAACCCAAAACATTTGCATCTGTCGTTTATTTTTGACCTTGTGTCATACTCTGCTTGTAAATTTTATTTATATATAGATACATCTCTCTCTACCTCTTAGATAGGATCCAAAAAAGAGTTGTCAATCTAATCTGTCTCACTTTATCAACTAAACTCCAGCCCCTGTACCATCGCCGAATTGTTGCATCACTGTGCCTGTTTTACAAATATTTTCATGGAATGTGTTCTGATGAACTCGTTTCACTTGTATCCCCTCAACGTACATATCCCTGACAAACCTGCTTAGCAACAAGATCTCACCACTTCACTGTTGATGTCCCTAAATGCCAGAAATCTTTCTGTTCTAATAGTTTCTTCCCTCGAACAGCTAGACTTTGGAATTCCTTTCCTGCAGCCTGCTTCCCTGGATGTACTGATATGCAGAAGTTTAAATGCAACATAAACAAATATCTTGTTAATCTTTCCTGGACATGGCCCCAAATAGCAGCCTCTTACGTCCAAGTGGCAATATGTTTTGTAAGGGGTGAACATGAGTAAAAAAAAAAAAAAAAAAAAAAAAAAAAAGATAAATATTTGGAGGCTTTCAGTCCACTAAAGGGTATAGAGGTAAGTAGTGATCCCAGCAGAACTTGAACTTGGCACATCGTACCTCCAGTTCATGCCAGTAACCACAACATTACCGCCATTTCTACATTGCCTGAGGTATACACTCTTTGAATGCTTCATACCTCTTGTTATTGTGACAGTTATAATTATAATCGCAATTATTGGATTTCTTTTCATTTCTGATTTTTTTTCTCCTATAATATTAATCTTGATTGTCTTTTTAATTTCTCCTTTATGCGCCTTTGGTTATAATCAAGGATCGTCTGTTTTCCTTCCATCTTTATTTTCTTTGCTTTTGCACTTTTTTTTTCCTTAACGCGTTTATCGATCTTGATTTGTTGAGAAGATATCATTCTTTTCCAGGAGAAAAAGCACACACACACACACACACACACACACACACACACAGAGAAAAGAAATCTTCAAAAAAGGAAAAAGAGAAATAACAATCATAAAGACCGCATATAAAATTGTTTTTATTTTTTATTTTCAATTCCTTGGTTTTCGATATTTTCTATTGGAGAATTAAATTATCTACTGTTAACAGAAGTGGTATGGGTTAAGATACTGAATACACTCTGTTTCCACACTTCTTTTAGCTGGCAGCCATTTTGACGAATATAAATCAAAATGGCTTCCCACTCTGGCTTCCATGGTCGCTTCGTCTCGGGGGATTGAAAACGTGAATGATTTTCTTAGAGTCTCTGAATTGGAAAACAGTTTTGCACAGAATATTCAAGAAGCAATTCCAATCGTTGCTGTAGAATTATAAGCATTATTTTATACAAAAAAAAAGAAAAAAAAAAAAAAAAAAGGAAAACAGACAAAATGTATTTCGTCAGTGGCGCTGGTTTGGTTACTGTCTGAATGCAAGCATAAAATCAATGAATAAATTCCTTTGTAGAGTAATGGAACAGGATGTTATCTTCTCTGTGCTATTCATAGATTCTACATAAACCAGAAAAATGTAAAGAGCATAAATTCTGATTTTTACAAAATATCTATACTTATCTATATTCCAACCAAAATGGCGGTTTTACCTGACATTTGTCTTTTTGTTTGTTTGTCGATTTATCATACTCTTATAAAAAGCTGTCTATTTAGGTAAGTCCACATTAGAGGTTGCAATATTATATTAATTCCTGTTTTAACATCACTACATACAGGCTGATTATAAAGTAACTCGCTATTATTGAGAGCTTATAATACATAATAATTATGATATATTACTAAATACAATTCTTAAGAGAAATGAATATAAGAAAGTGCATAACATGAGGTTTTATTTAAAATTCAATATAGGTGCCAGTATTCGACACTAGATTTTCAAAACGCCTGGGAACCGCATCAACTGATTTCACAAGGAATCAACACTGAACAAGGCTAAAAACCCATTTAGAAGACTAACGAGATGGATAGATTGACAGATGATGAATACTATGAGGGAATTTAAAATCTCCACATATACCACCAACTCTAAACAATAACTGATCTAGAAAATAGCATTGTTTCCCATTGTCAAAAATATCGCTCATGGAATGTAAGTACTAAAGGAAAAAAAAAGGGGCAGCCTTATAACTCTCATCTTCCCTCTAGTCATTTCTTGTCAGAATTATATTTCAGTAATAAATTTCAAGTATAGGGAGTTGTTTTTCAATCATTCTGTATATAATAACTGGATGTTTTAGTCGGCTCGTTATCACTTTGCAATGTTCACTACTTGAATGACCTAAAACATTAATTTAAAATAATAAACCTTGCGTTCATTATTTTCTTGTAAACACAAAATAAAATCTTTCCCATTTATTCATATAGATAAAGAGTTAATATTTTGATAATTTCGATACAAATTTGTTTATTTTTTTTTTAAGTGACCGTAGAGAAAGGAAAAGAAAGAAGAAATTAATTTGTCTTTTTTGGAATAAATCGCAAGTTGGTAAGAATCAAGTCAGGATAAAAAAACGACCATGAATGCTAAATAAAAAGGATAAAAAACGAACATAAATGCTAAATATTTGTCAAGGAAATGAAACAATATTCCGAAAGATAACTATTCATTATATTAAAATCAAACAATCATTGAATAAAAAAAACAATAATAAAAACAATAAGACCTAATTAATAAAATGTCATTTTTAAGAATCAATATGCAAATTAGTAAACTTTACGATTGATATTTTTTTTTACAAGGCAGTCACCACTTATCAAGGCTCTAGGACGGTGGTTCCCAACCTATTTTGGGCCATGCCCCACGTAGGCATTTCTAAAATCCTGATGCCTCCCCTTTGTGATATTTAATTTTTGTTATTAAAAATCCCTCTGTTATTCAGTGAAGTAAGCTTAAAAGGCCATTCAGATTCACTATGAAACAATTCACTGTTAATATTATAATAATAATAATAATAATAATAATAATAATACTAATTAATAGTAGTAGTAGTAATAATAATAATAATAATAATAATAATAATTATAATTAATAGTAGTAGTAATAATAATAATAATGAAAAAATAACTCATTCTCACATTGCCCTATAGTCTTTGGTATAGTAAGCCCAAGGATGCACGTCCTGCCCATGCCCCACCAAAATATTGCCATGCCCCACCGATGGGGCATGCGCTCCACGTTGGGAATGACTGCTCTAGGATAAGGGTTAATTAATTTAAACTGGTCGTGTAGTAATCGTCAATAGTATAGATTGGGTAGAATTTGGATTATTTAAGGGCACGGCTCAACAAGAACTTGTTTACATTGATTGAACTTGAAGGCTACCATATTGTAATCAGCCGGGAAACAGGCCCGTGGAACAGTCTTCTACAGACATGCAGTTCTAGGAAAGAAAGCTTTGTTCATGGAATCTGCGTTTAGAGTGGGCGCACATATATCACGTATGCGTAAGCAGCATACAGCAAAAGATGATGTGCCTATTGTGTGATTTCAATGAATTTGAAATAGATTCCTATGTACGTACGTTATCACCTTTTACACGCGTGATCGTCCGATGATTGGTGTCGTTAAGGTAAACTATTCCGCTTTTACCCATTTTAAAGTGAATCGTCCAAAAAACAAAATCAAATTGTGTCTACCTGTCGACTGAAGTTTCATTTCATTTCAAAAAGTGACATTTGTTTTATTGGTTTGAAAAAAAAAAAATTTAGATGGCAATTATTTTTACGGAAAGAGACTGAGGGTATTTATTGTTTTAAGAAGAATTAAATCGCTACAATTTTAAATTAAAATATTTGTTTTATTTACTTAAAGCATTTTTAGATGACAATGACAATTATTTTAGAAGAGTCATTTTTTTTCTTAATATTGATCCTAGCAGACATTTATTATTAAAAAAAAAAATTTTATCAATAAATTATACAAAGTGATGTAGAAAGCACCAAATATTTTTCATTAGTAATTTCCATTATTATTAATAAAACTATTGGACAAGATCTTGTGTATATGTTTGTGTCTATGTGTTTCTCATCTGTAACTTTTAAAAAGACATATTGAATGCTTGTTCTTTAATATTAATCGATTATTTATTAAAATCAAAAATCAAATAAGAGACAAAAAATGTTATTCAAAATAAATGTAATGCTTTCAATATGTCTCCGTCCAAACAATCATATGTAAATACAGCTCATCGTACATCTACTTTATAATAAAGAGGAATATATATATATGTGTATGTGTGTGTGTGTGTGTGTGTGTGTGTGTGTGTGTGTGTGTGTGTGAAGTATAAATTTCTTTAAATATATATATATATAGTATAAATTTATATATATATTTTTTCTCTGCTCTATTGTTATTTTCATGGCAATTGCTCGTCTGAGCTCCAATCTATAGTTCCCCCTTGCCCAATTTTCACAAAAACACTTGACGAACTACAGCCACTATCAACAATTTTCTCCATTCTCTACCTGTGTCTAAATCTAAATGCAGATCCCTTGAGCAAAGCTTTTTTCCCAGAACTAGCCGCCTGTGGATCTCTGTTCCGTTGGTCTGTTTCTCGACTGACTACATTATAGTTCTTGTTGAGCGTTCCCCTTAAATAATCAATTTCTACCATTGACAGTTACTACACTACCATCTTACATTCATAACCCTTATCCTCAAGTAGCCTTCGGGCATTGTTAAGTGTTGAATCCTTTGTATATATATATATATATATATATATATATATATATATATATATATATATATATATATATTCCCTTGTGGGGAGGTGCAATGGAATAAACGGGGAGTGATGATAGATGAGGTGGGATATACATAAAATATGTGTGTGTGTGTATAGTATAAATTTCTTTATTCTTTATTCATGCAAACATTATATGCTATACGTGTGCATACATATTTCAGCAACTCCAAGTTTCCCAGGTGCCTTGAAAGAGATCGTTGCTGAAACATGTATGCAGCCAATAATGTTTGTATGAATATATTTTTACTATAATACAGCTCTACCTGTTATTGAGCCCAATTTTATAAATACCAGAATTTCATTAGATTAATAACTAGGAAACAACTACAATACAACCGGTGTATATATATATATATATATATATATATATATATATATATATATATATATGATGAAAATAATGGAAATAGTATTCCGACAAAATAGAGAAAATAAAAAGGAACAAACCGTATTATGTGTTCATCAACGTTTCGTCTTTATTTCGTTTCATCCAGAGGAAGTCTCGAAATAAAGACGAAACGTTGATGAACACATAATACGGTTTGTTCCCTTTTATTTTCTATATATATATATATATATATATATATATATATGAGAGATAGATAGATAGATGGATAGATAGATAGATGTTTTAGCAATACTTTTTGAAAGAATTCAACTATTTATACAAAAGTGCATTTTTACCTAAATGCGAGTTGGAAATAATTTTCCTTTTTACCAATTTGGTGCCCTAAAATGGGGAGCGGTATATGTATTGTTTTTTTTAAAATATAATTATCCGCTAACACGTGTTTGGTCATCTATGACTCATCAGAAGCTGAATCCAGCGAGATTATATATATATATATATATATATATATATATATATATATACACTTGTGCCCGATATTATTCATACCCCCCCTTGAAAATTGAGTTTATTAGGTGTAACTTTGTAAGAATTTATTGTTTACGTCCATATTGATACATATTCTTAATAAACCTCTTCTGATCATTTTCGTCATTTTAAAATCTCGGGATACTTGTAATAAAAGAAATATACAGCTATTTATAAAATCTGCAATGTTCAAAAATAATCATACCCCCTTATTTTTTCAGTATTAATCGAGTTTCTGACTGTTTGTTTCCTGTGTTATTCTTATTTTAATGCTTTTATACAACCTTTGATTAATTTCATTGCGTTTTTTGCACTTTTTCAGAAATTAAAATGATATCAACTGAAAACCAATAAAAGAATAAAAATTATTAGAATGGGGAAGAAAAAAGAGCTTAGTAATGATCTTAGGACAAAAATTGTGAATTCACATAAGGATGGTTTAGGTTACAAGTCAATTTCCAAGAAATTTGAGGTCCCTACAGCAACAGTACAGAGCATCATCAAAAAATTCCAGAGCCACCACACAACAAACAACTTGATTGGTAGAGGAAGGAAAAGGAAACTGTCTGCTAGAGCCACCCGGAATATTGTAAGAAGTGTTAATGTAAATCCAACCACCACTACTAAGGACATTTTAGAAAATCTGGAGTCTTCTGGCATAAAAATATCAAGGCAAACATTGCAAAGGACTCTGCATGAAAATGGTCTGAAAGGAAGAAGACCAAGAAGGACTCCATTGCACACCGGAAAATACCTTGCAGCACGTCTAAAGTTTGCTAGGACCCATGTGAATTCTCCAGAGTCCGTTTTCTCAAGTATTTTGTGGACTGACGAAACAAAAATTGAATTGTTTGGCCATATGGATGCTTCTTACGTTTGGAGGAAGAAAGGAGAAGCTTACAACCCAAAGAACACCATACCCACGGTGAAACATGGTGGTGGTAGCCTAATGTTTTGGGGCTCCTTTTCGGCTAGTGGTCCAGGTAGTTTGGTCAAGATAGATGGAACCATGAAGAAGGAGCAATATTTGGAGATACTCCAGAAAAACATTAGACAGGATGCGGAGAAGCTCCATTTAGGACCAAACTGGGTCCTTCAACAGGATAATAATCCAAAACATACTGCCAAAATAGTCAAGAAATGGTTTGAGGATAATCAAATTAATGTTTTGGAATGGCCTAGCCAGAGTCCCGACCTGAACCCTATCGAAAACCTCTGGCACATATTGAAAACTGAGGTTAAAAAGCGGAAACCTAGAAATTTGAGGGATTTGGAGAACTACTGCATTGAAGAATGGTCAAAAATCAGTGTTGATGCTTGTAAAAACCTTGTTGATAAATATCCAAAACGGTTACAGGCAGTTATTAAGAATAAAGGGCATGCTATTGACTATTAGTAAGAGAGGTATGAATAATTTTGAACTAGTGCCATTATTGTTTTTCTTTGTATAATGTTTCAAACTTGCATAATTTATTTATTTGTTGAGTTTAAATTTAATGCTTATGCTTGATTTATTGTTTGAAATCCCTTTAATATTGTCTACCTTCTGGTTTGAGCAATATTCTTATAGAAATCTCAAAGATCTGAGGGGTATGAATAATATCGGGCACAAGTGTATATATATACAATCAGAATCTGAATCGGGAATTGAAAAATTCAGAACATTTTAGAATAACGGTATCAGAATGGAAAAAGATTTGTGCCTATTTTCCGATGCCAAAAACAATTCCTTTGTCTTTTTTATTTGATTTTGTTTAAAACAAAATTTTCCACTGCTAGTAGCAATGTTAGAATAATAAATATTTATTGATTGTGAAAAACAAGTAAAGCTAAAAGCTATAGATCACCATCCTCCACAAGTGTGTTTTTATGTTTGAGAAAATGTATGCACATTTAACATATGTTTGTTACGGTAATCGAGAGAAAAATAACAATGTTATAGCTCAATATTTAAAGATTTATAAAGAATCAGAATTAGAAGATAACTGTATCGGAATCGGTAATTGTATAAAAATCTGGAAAAATTTTGAAATCGTTCCATCACTAATATATATATATATATATATATATATATATATATATATATATATAGTAATTTATAAAATATATATGGCGATTAAGCTACACTGAATATTCTGCGTTTCATCCACTGTAGGATTCGTCAGGCTTATGCGCATAAGCCTGACGAATCCTACAGTGGATGAAACGCAGAATATTCAGTGTAGCTTAATCGCCATATATATTTTATAAATTACTAACTAGCTCTACCTACGTATTGAGCACTTTTGAAGTAAATACTTAAAGTTTACGCATAAATCTATACTTTCGTATATTAAATTTGTGTGAGTAAATGAAGTAGTTATATATATATATATATATATATATATATATATATATATATATATATATATATATATATATATATATATATATATATATATATATAGTCTAAAGAAGCTTTGAATAAAAAAATGCAAAAATAAAAATAAAGTATGCAGTTTAAAGTCCCGGATGGAAAAAAATATATTAACTTTAACCTATCGCAGACTTAGCACCTAACTTATCCGACTTTTAAAATGTTTATAATGACCAAAGAGAGTTCATTTATATAAGGATAAAGAAGAAGAAAAAAAAGGCATTAACTAAAATTGTTAAATAGAAATAGACTTAGCACTTGCATAAGCCGATTTTGCAAAAGTCTCCAGTTTTAAAACAGAATTTAACTACATGAGGATGAAAAGAGAAAACCTTAACTAAAATTTTGTAAATAGAAAACGGGGATCGTCAGCTGCTTACCATGAAGCTGTTTCGGAGATGTAAAAACAGGACAGCTGTTTAATACATGGCTCTCCAGTGGATAATAACCTCCCCCCCCCCCAAAAAAAAATATATAAGAACAAGTAGTTAATAAATCATGTTAAAAAACACTTTGAAAAAGAGTTAAAAACATATTTAATTTTAAAAAGGAAGCAAAAAATGAGTGTATATATATATATATATATATATATATATATATATATATATATATATGTATATGTATATATATATATATATATGTATGTATGTATGTATATATATATATACATATATATGTTGGGAAATATACATATGTACATATATATATATGTACATATATACATATATGTATACATATATATATGTATATATATATATATATACCTATATATATGTATATATATATATGTATATACATATGTATGTATATATATCTATGTTGGGAAATATACATATGTACATATATATATATACATATATATATATATACGTACATATATATAAAAATATATATATATATATATGTTGGGAAATATACATATGTGCATATATATATGTATATATATATATATATATATATATATATATATATGTTGGGAAATATACATATGTACATATATATATAATATCTACGTACATATATATATATACATATATATATATATATATATGTTGGGAAATATACATATGTACATATATATATATATATATATATATATACATATATATACATATATATATGTTGAGAAATATACATATGTACATATATATACATATATATATATATATATATATATATATATATATATATATATATATATATATATATATATATATATGTGTTGAGGAATATACATATGTACATATATATATATGTACATATATATGTATGGGAAAAAAACAATATACATATGTTTTATGATCGTATTTGTATGTCAAGTGTTTTGGATTTAGTTATAGCCAAAATAAACTCACACATGCCACGTTTTACTTATGTAGGTACGAACACTTAATAGCCTACGATGGAATAATTTATATAAGTGAGAAATATTTGCTTGCTAATTTTTTTCTGTGCTTTTTTAGTTAAGATTTATGCATGCGATGCAGTGTAGAGCAGAATCTGTGTTTATTGTGTTAATTCTGGTCCATGCTCGTTTTAGAGAACGATAATTGATATGAGGTTCAGTTGGAGGGAGTGCTCATATTGCACGTTTCATATTGTTTAGCGTTGCTCATCTCTACTTAGCTTGGCATTGTTCCAAATCGTCTTGGATTTTTGTCTGCTGGGTTTAAATAAGTGCAACCAGGGATTGCACAATAGAATCAGACTATTTCGAAACTACAATAAACGCTGCATTGTAAATTGCAAATTAACGTGAAGAATTACCCAATAATATTTTTCTTTAAAATTTTACTGATATTTATGTATTTTAAAAAATAAATTTAAATATTAAAATAGTCATGAATTTTGACTAATAGGCACCATACATACCCTAACGGTCATCTCTGAAACTATATACAACACACTAAATAAGTTAGGTGAATTTCGGTATGTAGTACTAGATATCTCCAAAGCCTTTCACAAGGTCTGCCATAAATCTTTCCTCAGGAAAATCCACTTGTACGTTATTACTGTCCAAATATTTAATATAATCATGTTAAGTGTTGAGACATTATGTTGAATAAAGATGGCGGCAGTAAATCAAATCGGCAAAGAATCAATGCAGTCACGATCTCGAGTGTTGAGTAATTCTTATTGACAAAGATGGTGGCGAAGAATCAATGCAGTCACAATTCAGTCGTTTTGAGAGAGAGATTGACAGCAAACTGAATTGAATCCAAAATTCGATATTTTTTATAATATCATTTGAAGCTTCTGATTGGTTGATTCTCATAACCATGGTTATAAAAACGGCCGTCGAAATCATTGGAGTTATACCCTCATGAATAATCAAAAGAATTTTAACAAATCAGATCTTTCTAAACTAAAAGAAAGATCCATGTCGTTATTGATGCACATACATTCAAACAATACCACATCAATGTGGGTAAGTCCCACGTGTCAATACTTGGACCTTTATTATTCCTACTAGTGTTCGCAGATCAGACTATCTGAAGATACTGTCTTTCTGACCTAAAATGCACTTAGCATTAATCTCATTGTTTTTTTTCCTTTACCTTTGCAAACTCAGTCATGTTCTGCAAAGCCAAAAATAAAAAAACAATTTTCCTCTACAAAACAAGCAAACCAAACACATGAATAAATATTGAAAGATATAAAGAATTTGAAGCATAAACCTTTTTCCCAAATTACTAGATTTGGCATTGAATAATCTAGAAAGGGTTGATATGCAGTAAAACAAAATAAACAAACCTTTTTTATTTTTTTTTACAAGGTAGTCACCACATATCAAGGCCCGGAAGCCAGTCGGGGATAAGGGTTATTGCATGTACAGTAATCAATGGAATAGTATCGTAGTAATCATTAGTATTGGAGATTTAATAAAGTGTCTTACTTAAGGGGGCAGGTCATCAGGAATTTGTTTATGTTAGACTTGAAGACATCCAGGTTGTAGTCAGGTGGGAAACAAGCAAACGGAAGAGAGTTCCACAGGCGTGCACATCTAAGAAAGAAGCTTTGTTCATGGAATCTACGTTTTCGTTTTGGCACAAATAAAGAGTGGGGAAAATTTTTGACAGTGGTTTCAGCTAGACAGGTGTTTATTGTGAAAGATTGGCAAGGGGGGGACAGAGATTGAAGCTCAGACGAGCACTTGCCATGGAAGTAACTATAAAGCAAAGACAGGCTCGCAACATCTATCCTGTGGGAGAGAGGTTGCAGGGAAGAGAAAAGGGTATCCCCCACTAAGCCATAAAGCCTATTTTGTACTCTGTCAAGGCAGGATAGGCTGTTTTTAGCAGCTCCTGCTCAGATGTGGCAGCAGTACTCTATCCTTGGACGTACTTGGCTTTTATATAGATAGAGAATTGCATCAGTAGTGAGATATCTTCTGGAGCGGTAGAAGGATCCTACCATTTTTCCAACGACCTTGGCAACTGATTTGATGTACGTGTTCCATTTCAGGTAAGTGTAAAGATCAAGCCCAGAAGCTTATCAAAACATAGAGCTTCCCCTAGACAAGAGCCATCCATTTCAATTGGTGCCAGATGGGGATCAGAGCATTGATGATGTAAAGATAAAAGCTTGGTTTTAGATGCATTAAAAGTAACCAGCCACCTCTTCCCACTGTACCACACACTCACGATCAGAGGAGAGAGAATCAGAGAGAACTTTATCATTTACGGCCTGAGATGTGTTGCCATAGATGGCCGTGTTATCAGCATAGATGTCAACGAATGATTTAAGTATGTGTTTTGGGAGATCATTAATGTAGATAGGAAGAGAGTTGAGTCCAGGATGGACCCCTCAGGGACTCCAGCATTAATACTATGGGCTTCTGATTTCTGCCCATCAACCACTACTCTTATTAGCCTATCAGAGAGAAATGATTTAATGATTGAGAAAACATTTCCAGTTATACCGTAGCTGGAAATCTTGTGAAGTAGGCTCTTATGCCATTTCTTATCAAAGGCCTTTGATATGTCAAGAGCAATTGCCCTAGAAAGGAAGCCTTTGTCAAGAGATTCACTAATCCTATGAGATATAACCGTTAGCACATCTGCTGTAGATCTGGCAGAACGGAAACCATATTGTGTGTCACTAAGAAGGTTATTTCTGCTGAGGTGGTCGACTACTTCCTTACTTAATATGGATTCCAGCAACTTACTCATGACACACAGGAGACTTATTGGTCTGTACTGAGAGGGAGACGACTTATCACCTGAATTCTTAAATACAGGGCATACTGATGAGGTTTTCCAGGGTGTTGGGAAGCACTTCTTAAGGCAATGCTTAAACAGTTTTGTAAGTATGAGAGCAAGTTCTGGTTGAAGCTTTTTCAGCACTATAATTGGAATGCCGTTAGGGCCAGTTGCTTTACTGGAATCAAGGTTCTTGATTAGCTTGACGACCTCACACACACATATTTGTATGTTGTATAGCGTGTTGTCTGTTATAGGAGGAAATACGGGGAGTTGATGGCTTTCATCGCATAGGGTAGAACTAGCTGCAAAGTTCTTGGCAAATAGTTTGGCCTTGTCTGATGCTGACGAGATGACCTCAGGTCAATTGATTATGATTGGGATGGAACGTACACTTCTGTTCAGGATCCTGTTTGCTATTTGCCAAAACTGGTGGGAACCAAGCCGCTGCTCAGCTATTTGGATTTGACGGACTGAGCATATAGCTCTCTTGCATTTTTTATTACTCTTTTACAGTGGTTGCTGGCAGTCCTGGAGGCAGCTTTAGTCTCAGTACATCTATTACGTTGATAGCTATGGAAAAAGTGATTTCTGTGCACAATGGCAGCGGCAAATTCTGGGGAGAACCATGGCTAGCTGTTAGGTTTCTGTTGGAATTTTTTGGATGGTATAAATCAGTCTATGCCTACAATTAACCATTCGGTCAGGTCTGATACTATAGAGGAAACATTCTTTTTAAACATGAAAAGCATGGAAACCTGTATTATTCTTGATGTTCAATTTCGCTTTCTGAGGAAATGGATATAAAGATTAAAGCAAAAGTAAAGAATATCTGACAGAGTACCCATAGAAAAAAATAATCACATAATTCATGGAACACGCATTAGAATGAAATTCTCAACCGAACGCGCCTAGATAATAACCTAGAAAGGGTTCATATGCCGTAAAACAGAATAAGCGAACCTTTATTATTCCTGATATTCAATGTTGCTTTCTGAGTAAATGAATTTAAAGAAGTGTGGGAACGATTCTTTAGATTTTTAAATGTTAAAAGTACAGAATAGTTGACACTCAAGAACACATAAACCAAACACAATGATGAAACATGTAGTTTTAACGTTTGTAAACGACTTGTAAGATATTTTAAATGGTTAAATTAAAAAAAAATTATTTGCATATGGTAAAACTGCAAAACAACGCATTTTGTTATTCGAACTTTTTTTGTTTAAATTTTTTTTTTGTTTAAATTTTTTTACATCAAGATTGATTACTTGGATTCTTTGGACTACTGTTCTTAAATGTTATTTTCACAACGTTTTGGTCGATGTAACCTCCAACCTTCTTCAGGTGTATCTTGTTCAACTTGAGAATCTTTCTGTAGAATTCGGGCATCTACATGGAATTTCAAATGAAACTCTTTATTTTATCTATGGGGGTAACATGCCCTCTTTCTGTTAGCCATGACTGCATAGAAGTCTTAAATAATTTGCAATTGGAGTCTCACCCCCACTGAGAATTGAACCTTCAACCTCCAGAAGAGTCTAACTTACAACTGAATTTCGCAAGAATTTATCCACTATGCTACGAGCCCTTGTGGAAGGTCGGAGGTTACATCGACTAAAACGTTGTAAAAATAGGTTACATCGACCACAACGTTGTGAAAATATGAGATGAGAACAGTATTTCGAAGAATCGAAATAATACTAGTTGTTTTCAGTTTTGAATTTCTTCAAATGAAAACCATCTTTCTCTAAATTAAGGTAAACTTTCACTAACCCGTCTTTGAATTATTTTTCTCGTTTTAAAATTGCTAATTTCCTGTAATTGTATTTCACTTTTTGCTGACAGCATCTTATCTTGGGTAAATAAATGAGTTTATTCAAATAAAATTCTAAACATATCCTTTTTAAAACGAAAGAATAAGACCAAAATACGGTTAACACATTAATTTACAGTCAACAATTTTGAAAGTTTTTTTTTTTTTTTTTTTTTTTGCTGGGTGTTTAGCAGCGTCATCAACCACTCTAGGTTTTTTTTTTTAATTAAAAAAAGATTTTAAAATTTTTTATTTTTAATCAGCATATATGAAATGCAGTTTGGTTTTATGGCAGAGCGACGAATCACTGGTGGTATATTTATTCTGAGACAAATACAAGATGAGAGTATTGTAGATGCGTTTCTGGTTTGTGAAACCCTTTTGTCTTGTAGAATAGGGTGGTTATCATCCTATTTTTTTATTTTTCCATTAAAGTCCAATTGTTTTTTTGAGAAATTTACTATATCTATTATCTGTACAGTGCTGTTTTACATCATCAACGTTCTGATCCCGATCTGGCATCAATTGAAATGGATGGCTCTCGTCTAGGAGAAGCCCCATGTTTTGACAAGCTTCGGGGTTTGACCTTTACTCCTGATCTGAAATGGAACACGTACATCAAGTCTGTTGCCAAGGTCGCTGGAAAGATGGTGGGATCTTTCTACCGCTCCAGAAGATATCTCACTACTGATGCAATTCTCTATCTATATAAAAAGCCAAGTACGTCCAAGGATGGAATACTGCTGCCATATCTGAGCAGGAGCTGCTAAAAACAGCCTATCCTGCCTTGACAGAGTACAAAATAGACTTTGTGGCTTAGTGGGAGATGCCCTTTTCTCTTCCCTGCAACCTCTCTCCCACAGAAGAGATGTTGCAAGCCTATCTTTGTTTTATCGTTATTTCCATGGCAGGTGCTCCCCTCTTGCCAATCTTTCACAATAAACACCCGTCTAGCTGAAACCACTGTCAAAAATTTTCCCCACTTTTTATCTGTACCTAAATCAAAACGTAGATTCCATGAACAAAGCTTCTTTCTTAGAAGTGCACGCCTGTGGAACTCTGTTCCGTCTGCCTGCTTCCCACCTGACTACAACCTGGATGTCTTCAAGTCCAACATAAACAAATTCCTGATGAACCACCCCCTTAAGTAAACACTTTATTTAATCTCCACACTAACGTACTGTACATACAATAACCTTTATCCCTGAGTGGCTTCCGGGCCTTGATAAGTGGTGACCATAAGGTTTTGACAATTATGAAAAACAAGAAACATGCATTATACAAAACAATAAAAGATCTTTAGTTGTTACGCTGCCTAAGAACATTGATTACAGGAAAGGTGAAAGAACTTACATTTATTAAACTTATTTGATGGAAGTCCCATGGGAGAGATCTGACTGTGGTAAATTCTTAATATCTTCTGGCCCCTTTCAAGCACAATCAAGGGGAAATAATAAGCAGTGCTCAGAACTGAATTGGTTCTTTACAAAATATTTATCCAAATATTATTATTCTTTGATTTACAACTGGAGTTAGTGATTTGATGCCATAGAACTATCTAAAGTAAATCTTAATTCCTTACATTAACTTGAATGGTGCATGGAGGGGGAAGGCGGTTAAAATGAAGAAACCATAAAGAACTTCCACTGGATTAAAAAGTGCCTTTATCAGAATAAAGTTAACAATCACTGTTTGAGTATTCTTCGAAGTGTTTATTTATATTAATCTGAGATCTGTTACCAATCAATGGTGTTGCATCGCCTCTGTCCCGCCCCCTTTATGTATTGTCACTACGATTTTTAATTAAGAATGAAAAGTTTAGTATTTTTTTTTTTTCATTAAAACCTTGACCAGGATTTTACTAGGTAGAAACAAAAGTCTAAAACTTCCGTTATTTGGATTATTCTGATTACTGTTCTCATCTTGAGTGTCATTCGCACATTTCGGCCGATGTAATCTCTGGCCTTGTTAAGGTGTATCTTATCAAACTTGGGAATCTTTCTGTCGAACCTGAGAACCTGCACAGAATTTTAAATGGGATCCTTTATTAAATCCATGGTAGTAGCATGCCCTCGTTCTATCAGCCATGACAAGTAATTTACAGTTGAGCATGCTACTCCCATGACACCCCTGAATCGTTTGAAATGTTAATAATAGATATTAAACATCAATGAATAAATATTTTACCAAAATTTCACGTTCTTTGGGGCATTTTTAAATTCAAATATATCAGATTAACATTAAATTGTCATTAGACCCCAATTAAGCAAGATTCTTTGAATTTCAGTTGCTTCCCAAGACCCCTCAAGGATAATCCCCTTAAATCATGTAATGGATTTTTATCAATATTTGTATAAAGCTTCTAGATATAAGGTTTAATAGCATTGTGTGTTTGTTTTTTTTAATCTGTAATTTTAGAAATCCAGTACAACACAGATTTAAATAAACATTTATTTGTTTATAATCAAATTTGCAGTAACATAACACCAGAAGCAGAAGCAGTTTGTTTTTTTCTTTTTTAAATTTTTCTACATCCTACAGCATGGCATATTGCCACCGGAAAAGTAAATGTTAATCTTTGTAAGTGGTCTTTAAAATGATGTAAAACTATTTTGTTCAGAAAACTAATTTTACCTATCCTGGGACTGGTGTGTGTACTTGAAGTTAGTGTCTACATTTCTTGACACAGTGTCAGAGCTATTTAGAAGCCATTACCAGAACAATTTCCAAGGGACCTTTTCTTCCTTTCTCCTCATTCCCTTGCCACTTACGGCTTGTCTGGACAGCCACATGTGGACGTATTGAAACAGTACATCATCTGAGATGAAAAATGATTTACACTGTCCAAATAAATGACAGACTGACTGGTCAGTCAACCGTCCAGATGGATGACCACACTCACCATTCAAGGTTATGGTCAAGGACCGTAACTTCATAGCAAGCTTTACAGTCTGTTGGTTTGAAGTAGACTTATGAGATTGTCTAAAATTATAAAGAGTTTTGGCAAGAAATAACGAATCCAAGTGGTCTAAATTTCTTTGATGATGTATTACCATTGTTGCGTGTTCAGTACATCTATGTTTTCAGATATTTATGGATAATTAATGAGCATGCAATAAGTGGAACAATAAACACAAAAAAATGATATTAATTCAGACAACCATGTATCAATTACAAGGAATAATGTTTTATATGAATCATAAGATTCTTGAGTGAGTGTATATATACATACGAGAGAAAGTTTTTGTATATGTTCTTATGCGATAGACACTTTACATATGTATGGCATGTGAATATGGAAGAAAGAATGATATTATTGACTGAATGGCTCCAGAATGTCTGGCATGACACATGGTGCCTTTGGTATTATAATGTTTGGTAAATTTCAAGTCAGTGACTAATTGCAGTATAAACAACCCAATCGTTCATGTTGAGCATCATACATTCATTTCGCATGAACCAGATGACTTTTGTTTGCATTCGTTTCCCCTGTTTCTTTCTAGTTAGAATTCTTTCTAGAAAGACATCAGACACTTAGGGGGGGGGGCACATGAAGGTTGTCAACATCCCTAGGTGAACGTGTTTCTGTGAACGAACTGGATTCGAACTTGGCAAAGCAAATAAATGATATTTACAAAAATAGCGATACAGTTCTGGTGAGGATTGGTTCAGTAGTAGAGTTTCAGAAGCGAGGGTCCTGGTTTCGAATCTTGCTTGGTTTAGCCATTCTGATAAGTTGTTTAATAGTAAAACAGATGTCTGTGCAAAATTATATTTTAATATATATATAGTCAACGAATTTTTTAAAAACCTTTAAGACTACACACACACACACACACACACACATACACACACATTAAAATATTTTGATTGTTAGTTCGTTAATCTCTTGCAATCATTATATTAGTTTGCTTCCAATATCTAGTGTGTCTGTGTATGTTCAAAAGAAATCAGTTAAGTGCTCGATTGTAAGAATGTGAGCTTAAATACAAACTATTTATGTAAAAACTATATGATACATATTCCAGAGACTACCATGGTTTCATTGACATGGATAGATCTTTATTGTTTGGAAAAGGCTGTTACAATCTATCACAAATCCTCACAAAATAAAGACTGAAAATGATATCCAACCATCACCGGTTTCATCCTACAATGAATTTGCTCAAGTATTCCTCTTAGAGAATGTACCGAATTAATAGGGGCAGTCTATATGGTTAAATGGGCCATGATCATAACTTACTATTATTTAAAAATAATTTAATTGTTGATTACGGATGTTGAATGTTTGCCAGTTTCAATGAATGGATAGTCATGAATTTTGAAATATATATTCTCTGCAACCTGGTGAGTAACATAGATACATTATTATTTTGTAAATTTTACAATTTAAAGAGTACGCCCACCTGAACACACCCTCGACTTTCTTAACTTTTAGAATAAGTTTAGTACAAAAAAATTATTAGAGAAAAAATTTCTCTTCATCAAAGTATTTAGTAATACTTTTTTTTTAAAGTGTCAGTCCACGTGCATGAGTGTGAATAACATCATAAACTATTGAACTTATCATTATGAATTATAGAATATATATTCTAAGCAACAGGATGAGTAAAGTGGTTACATTATTTATTGTTTTTCTTTATAAACTTAACCGTTTAGAGGTTCAAGGAAGTCACCAAAACTGTACTATGTCTCTCTAAAAAAAGAAAAAAACATAAAAATTTAAAACGCTATATTTACTTTTTTGATATCCGTCATGGCACGGGTATTCTATTTATATATGTAATAAACATAAATATCGCAAAGCTGACATCAATAAAATCTAGACACCAGTCCTTGGACACACATAGGCTTTACTATTTTTTTTAGATAAATCTTTATATTAGTGGGAGGGTCGTTCGGTTTTGCCTGGTCACAAAATACACTTAAATATGATATTTTAATTTGTCTACATTTAATATTATTATATAGTCGTGATTTCAAAGGTAAAAACAAATAATATAGGGTGCCATCAGCTAGAATCGTAACTGAAAGCAAAACTGTAACAGTCAAAGCTGGTAATGTTACCAGTCTACCAATGTGACACGTATATGAACTTTTATTAAAAATAAACTAAGATGAATGAATGTACAAATTGTACAGCGATTTTTTAAAACATTTTGACCAATTTTTATCCCTTCAAAACTTTTAACCGGCTAAAAAATCAAAAATCAATCATTTGAGGACCTTAGTGCTGCTGTGCGACTTTTAGTTTCGGTGGAGATAGAGTTTGAAAATATGGAAACAGATAGACACACATACAGATGTATAACCTTTTATTTATTTTTATATATATATATATATATATATATATATATATATATATATATATATATATATATATATATATATATATATAAAGTGATCTTGTCTGTTTGTCTAAAGAATGATCTCTACCAAACTATTCTATCAATTTTTTGAATTCTTTGTCTACAGACTTGAAATTTGATAGAGGTTTTGAACCTGTGGAACAAATTTAATTAATTTTTTAGCCGGTAAAAATAACTAGGATGTTAAAATTGAAAAAAATTGGTGAACATAAATCAATTAATGTGTTATTTCTATGTGTACATTTATATTTTTAACAACGTAATTTTTTTTTTTTTTTCAGTTTTTATATATGTATGGACTTTGATCAGACGGTAATCAGCTAAAGGGGAGCTAAATGTTTTGGTTTCGATACTGGCTGATGACTCCCAAATCTATTTTCTTTTTTATTATTCCATTTTCACCCCAAACAAGGCGTAGTACCACTTTGATTGAGGACAGTAGTTGCAGGGATACTATGTAGGGAGTTGAGCAGCAAGGTGTCTATTCACATTACACTTGAACTTCTGCATATCAGCACAGTTGGGGAAGCAGGAACCCAGAAGGGAGTTCCTGAGTCTAGCAGTTCTGGGGAATAAACTATTAGAATCGAAGGCCTTCTTACATCTAGGGATCTCGACCATGTAGGGGTGGGACTTAGCTGCTTGTCGAGTTTGTTGGGGGCATTTACGTTGAGCCGGTACAAGGGCTTGTAGTTCATCAGAGCATCCATTGTTAAAATATTTGTAAAACAGGCAGAGGAATGAAACATTTCTTCGATGGGACAGTGGTTGAAACTTGGATGGCAGTACTGGACCTATTAGGTTTGTGACTCTTTTTTGAACCCTGTCCAGGGGACTAGTACCTATTTACAATGCCTCCCCACGGGACAGAGTTAGACACCAGGGTCGTTTTTTAACGTGGAGAAAAGGTACAAAAATAAAAATTGTCTCAGTCGTGAAGGATTTCTCCTCCACTGAAAGAGAACAAAAAATAGAAGTGCAGCATCTGAAGAACAGATGGTATTTATTTGCTCCCCCACCGAGCAAATTAGGCACAAGGCCAATTTTTAATGTGAGGAGTGAAGGGAGGGAGAAGGGAAAAAAGGGGACCAGCTCCCGAGAGGTGGGAAATGGGAGCTGGTTAAAGGTCAGGTATGTGGGGTTGCCCCCACATCTGGTCTTTGCTTGCAGTATCTGTCGGAATAGATACTACACTTTGATCCCGGCCCGAAGGCCAAGTTAGAAAAAAAAAAAAAAAAAAAACTAGTAGTAGGTGACAACAATAATCCATACATGGACGAATGGTGGCCTTGTAGAGATACAGGATACTTTCAGGCATAAGTAACTTTCTAGCATGGTAGAGAGAGCCCACCTTCCTCGCAGCGGTCACCACTATATTTTGATTGCTGTATAATAATCAATAGAGAATTGGCTCTATAATACTAAATATGGAATCTGCATGAATTAAAGTATCATATTTAAATGTATTTTACGACAAAGCAACGCCGGGTGGCCTGCTAATAACAATACAAAATAATGAATGTTGCTTATCTTAACAAACATATAGATGCATCGTTATTCCTATGTGCTTTTATATGCTAACATATCACAAGCTAGTGCTTAAGAGCCATGGCTTAATAGTATAGTTATACTTATTATTAATGATTTACTTATATATATATATATATATATATATATATATATATATATACATACGCTTAAACATGATATTTTAATTTATGCAAATTGCATATGTATTATTATAGAATATATCCTTTATAGATTATTATACGTTATGAGGAATAAGTTGTCTGGTGGACTAATTCGCAAAAAGAAAAAAATATATAAATAAATAAATAAACAAATGAAGATAATAATAATAATAATAATGATAATGTAGTTCGTCAAATTCCGTCTGTGTTTGTTTACAATATCACGTCAGCTGATATCTGGTCTCGACAATGAATGCCTAGGAAAAGTTACTTCTGATTAATGTTTAGTTTTAAACAAAGAAGTGATTTGCGGCGATTTTAAATGGTATCTACTCTTTTATCGTAAATTGAACTAATTAATAAGAAAAAAATTAAAATAAAATGGTGAAGTACAGCCGGGCTTGAACAGGGGATCATTCGATCTGTCGATCCGCTCTGCCACTAAGCTTTATCGCCAGATTATAATAAATCTGTTTGTTTTTTTAAGAAGAAATGATTTGCAGAAATTTTATTATCTCTTTTTACCAGTGTAACGTAAAATATTCCCCTGTAAAAATTATTAAACTATTTTTTAGATCAGATTTTTTCGATTTTCAATACTTTTTGGATGAATTTCCGTACAAAACATATCTAAGAACACTGCCAGACATATGAATTAGCTTTGTTTGAAATTTGAAAAATATAGGCTTAGCCGTTTCGGAACCTATTAGAAATGACTTCACACACACACAAAGTGATTTTTATATAATAATCTATATATATAAAAGCGAAAATGTATGTATGTGTGTATGTATGTATGTATGTATGTATGTGTGTATGTATGCGTGTATGTTTGTGTGTCTGTTAAAAACTTTCGACAGACACGACGAAACTCGGTATCATATTGAAGCCCCATCCTTCGCTCGAAAAATATCGAAAAATTGGCCAAAAATGTTCATTTTTTCACTCCAAAATCGACAATTTTCGACAGGGGAAGGGGTCAACAAAAACGGTTCCCCCCGTGACGACGACCGGTTCTACGCATGCGCCAGATGACATCATGACCTGATTTACTTTAAATAATTGAAAAACTGAACAAATTTCATGTATGTTGCGTTAGCTCAGTTGATTAGCGAGTTGGTTCGTTATCTAAATGTTTTGGGTTCGAATCGTGGTGTGAGATGTCTTTTTTTTTTTCGATCTTTTAAATTTAAATATTGAACCAGTGTTATTTAAGCCATTTTTAACGTAAAGTTCGTTTTTCTGTTTTTTTTTTTTACTTCGCTTATCCAACCCGACCACACACCCCAAAACACCTGGGTACCTACCGATTTTTTAAATTTTAATATCGAAACAGGCTTATTTAAGCCATTTTTCATGTGTTCGTTTTCTGTTTTCATCGTTCGTTTGCCTAACATTAGTTTTTTTGGTGTTTCTTTTTTCGGTGTTTTGATTACGACCCCCCCCCCCCCGCTTAAGTTTTAACGGTGTTTTCTTTTTTTACTTCGCTTATAACAAACAAACCTGGTCATTGACGTCGTCGTCATCGTTGTTGTCGTAACGCTTGACGAATTCCGTGCGCGCACCTGTCAATTTGGTTCTTACTTTAATAAATTCAAACATCTTTCTGCAACTCATTCTGGCTGGCCGATTTTATTTTCAAACTTTGCCTCAGGGCTTCGGGTTCGATCCTACCAACTTTTACCCCTCCCCCGGTTTCTTTTTTATTTAACAGCACACACACCTCCAAACACCCGGTCAACGCCGGGTACCCCCGCTAGTCTATTTATATAAAAATCCCTTTGTGTGTGTGTGAAGTCATTTCTACTAGGTTCCGAAACGGCTGAGCCTATATTTTGCAAATTTCACACAAAGCTAATTTATATGTCTGGCAAGGTTCTTACAGTATACTATATATATATATATATATATATATATATATATATATATATATATATATATATATATATATATATATACACTATACTATACCATATATATATACTATACTATATATATATATACTATACTATATATATATACTATACTATATATATATACTATATATATATACTATATATATATATAAATATAATATATATATATACACTATACTATATATATATAAAATATAATATATATACACTATAATATATATATATATAATATATATACACTATAAAAATATATATATATAAGATATAATATATATATATATATATATACACTATACTATATATAATATATATACACTATACTATATATATAATATATATATATACACTATACTATATATATAATATATATATATATGCACTATACTATGTATATATATACACTATACTATATATATATATATATATGTAAAATATACTATATATATATAAATACACTATACTATAAATAAAATATCTATAAAATATACACTATATATATATATATATATATATATATATATATATATATATAAGCATATTATTTATTATTATATATTAATTAATAACTAAATTGTGTCTACATTTTGTTATTGGTGGAGATGTATATTCCACTGGATGCAATGAATTTTAAAACTATCCTGTTTTTAAATCTTCCGGAACAGCTATACTGTTAACAGTTGATGATTCCTGTTATCTATTTAACAATTCAAGCCAGTTTTTTTTTTTGCTTGTTTGTTTTGATTGTTATAAAATATAATCCCCGTTTGTAATTGGGAATTTTCCATGGGTAAATCGGCTTACGTTAGTGCTAAGTGTGCGATATGTGGAACAGTATATCTAGGAATTAAAATTGCAATTTTCGTTCTATTTCTCTTATCTCTATATATAAAAGCGAAAATGTGTGTATGTTTGTATGTATGTGTGTTTGTATGTCTCGCAAAAACTTCCGACACAGGTCACGGATTTTCACGAGATTGGTATCATTTTAAAGTTCCAATCTTCGCCCGACACATAAAAATTGGCCAAAAACATTAATTTCTTCACCCTAAAATCATCAGTTTTCTACAGAGAGGGGTCAGCAAAAACCGCCCTCTCATGACAAGTTCGCTTCTACGCATGTGCAAATAACGTCGGAACATGATTTAGTTTAAATATTTAAAAAACCGATCTAATTTCGTCGACGTCGTCTTAGCTCAGTTGCTTAGAGGGCGGACTCATTATCTAAATGTTTTGGGTTTGAATCGTGGTGTTAGGTGTCTTTTTTTTTCGATTTTTTAAATTTTAATATTGATACAGGGTTATTTAAGCCATTTTGGTCTTTATTTTTCAGATTTTTTAAAGAAGTTTTAACGCTCGTTTTTCTGTTTTATTTTTCAATCACATTTCGTTTTCTTTTTTTCCGATTTTTACATTTAACATCGTTCGTTTGCTTTACGTTAGTTTTTTTTCCTTGTTTTTTTTTCGATTTTTTAAAGTTTTAACATTTATTTTTTTTTAAATACTTACTTCGCTTATTCTTATGTTTTGATTACCCCCGCCCGAGCACACACATCTCTAAACACCCGGGCAACGCCGGGTACCCCCGCTAGTCTAATATATGAAAGGCAAAATGGGCGAGAGCCTTTTTGTATGTCCCTGAAAGACTTTTTTCATCGGGCTTCTCACGTCGGTTAGATTCTGCGAGAAGTTTTCGCATACTTCCCAGGTTATAATATCCCACATTCACAAACGGACGTCCTTTCTTTCCTTTTTTTTTTTTTTTTTTTTTGATAAAGTTAAACAAAATTCTCCTGTGGCGTCGTCTCGGGTGTTTTTTTGGCTTTTTTGTATAAAGCGAAACTGTTCGAAAAGCGGGAAGCTTGGCCTTCGAGCCAGGATTTCTGTAATTGGTTCTCGGTCAGTGTAGGGGAAACCCATCATACTGAGACAATTACTATTCTTTATTTTTTTTGGATACTGCCAGAGTTCCCCCTTTCTGAGGGGGAGCTGATTTTCGCTCACATTAAAAACGACCTTATGTCTAATTTGCTTTCATGGGGAAGCAAATAAATACCCAAAGCATTTAAATCATCGTACGTTCGATTGACTATGCTTAAATTCGACACACGCAACTTCTGCTTGCGTGATGGCGACATCGGCTAACGCATGACGTGTTGTTCACCTTCTTTCTCTCCTTTGCGTTACGGGTTCGAGCCTGCCTGCCTACTACCACTTGTTTTTTTTTAACCTCACTTTCTTTTCCTCCTTCACATTACGGGTTCCAGCCACTACCACGTTTTTTAACACCTCTCTCTACGTTGTTGTTTTTCCACCTCCTACCCACCTTTTTATCCCCACCCTTACTACACCATCGCAACACACTCAGACAACGCCGGTACCCCCACTAGTTTTAATATAAAACACTAAAAAAATTTTAGACTATATATATATATATATATATATATATATATATATATATATATATATATATATATATATATATATATAAGTACAACTATATTAATTGCAATAAGGGAACAATGAGGATACTATAAAGAGCTCTCGGTTGGTTTCAATAAAAAGCAGGACAATGTTGGCAGCTGGTTTGGCTGCCCCATACCCATCGTTACAATCTTCAAGGGAAGAAAATTAAAAAATTTTTTAAAGATATTGTTCTTAAGCACTTATATATATACCTCCTCTCCGATTGGTTCTTATTTCAACCTTTTACAACTTTGGCATGATCTCAGATTATGTGTGTGTGTGTGTGTGTGTGTGTGTGTGTGTGTGTGTGTGTGTGTGTGTGTGTGTGTGTGTGTGTGTGTGTGTGTGTGTGTGTGTGTGTGATTTGATCTTTTTCATCTTTCTGCATTATTGGTATTCATTGGTATCACAACAAGATTGTCACTGTTCATTATCAGATGCGATCATAAACAAACACCCTTTCCCTGAGGTAATTCAACTCGGCTCTGATTGGTTCTTATTTCAACATTCATAGCTTTGGGTTTGATCTCAGATTAATTATATGTAATCTGCTTCGACATCATCAGAGTTGTTCTTGGCTCTTGCTTGAGTCTTGCATTTCATACCATCTTCTCTTTTAAGAGGATTTTCATGCTCGACTCGCTTGACATTATGACATTTGGTCTCACCTTCAATTTCAAACATCGTCTCGTTTCTGATAATGGCTTGAACTCGTTGCCCCTAAATGAGTGCCATTATTAGGCTCATACTTCCGCCTGTTAAGAGTCTAAACTTTATAACAGTTGAGGCATGCATTTAAATAAATTTGCGTAAAACCTAAAAATGCATGATAATTATTTATTCATGATAGTAAAATGAAATTAGTGTTGCATGCTGGCAGGCACCGAAATAGCCAGCACCTTAATCTTCTCAGATAATGAAGGTCGGAAGTAAGTACTAAGGTTGAAAAGTAACATGCGTGGGAACATATTAACGGAAGTAGAAGAATCAGAGAGGAAAATGTTAAACTGAACGTTTTTTAACGGGTTTTTGAAGAGAATTCGTTTGGAAGTGGGTTTTTATTATAGTTAAAAATCTCCATTATTAGTGAATAGGTAAATTCTGATAAAAATTTGTAACTTCAAAATTTAGCAAAAATTCAAGCACTATTTTTTAAATGTATTTGGGGTGTTATTTAATCTTCGCTCTGACGATGGAATCCACTAATTGTATTTCTGGAGTCGCAGTTGTGATGTGGCAGCCGAACTTTGTATTTTCTATTCTCTTTGTTATTGTAAATGTTTCTTCTTCTTCTTCTTCTTCTTCTTCTTCTTCTTCTTCTTCTTCTTCTTCTTCTCAATAACAATTCACACAAGAGCTATTAATGAATAAATATCACAAATGTAATTGGATCTTAAATATATCTTTTGGGGTTTACTTTTTATTTAAATCAAATGAATAAGTAGTTCAATATAATCAAAACTGGACGCTTAATGACTACGCGTCTTTCGTGTCGTTGGCTCAACATCTCATGTGTCGTATAACGGATGAGCGTCGCACATCTTTGTTGAGTGAAACCGAGAAAAAATATATATATAAATATATAATAAACAAATAAAACAAAAAAATAAAATAAAAATAAATAAAAAGCATTATTTTCTTCCCTCTATCGTTTGTTTGCTTTTTCTTGATTAATGCTTTACTCGGTCTCTTTTTCACCATATAATGCAATACAAATCCAGTATATAACATGATCGCATTCTTCCAACCAACAAATATATATATACTAGCAGGCTGCTCGGCATTGCCCGGTTGTAAAATGCGCTTAAATATGATATTTTGATTAATGCAGATTTTGTATTTATTATTATATAATATTGGATCCAATATATAATAATGATTTAAAAAGTTTAAAAAAAAAAAATTAAATTGCTCATGCACCACCACCGAGAATCGAAATCAAAACGTTTAGCTTATGATTTACTTTTTCCTTTCACATTAATGCCTGAGCTACGAAGACATGTTTTCTAAAAGGCTAAAAATTAAAACTTGAACTAATACTTATTACGTTATGCATGCATATTCGTAATGCAATCGTTCACCTGGAAAATTCCATTTTTTTGATTTTCACACTTTTGCACCGATTTTCCCTGGCTAAAACCCAAATATAAAATTTTGCATGGATTCGAATACCATATATATTAAGTGTTATGTCTGTAAACCAAAAACTGACAGAGGAGTTCAATAGGCAAAATTTTTTAAACAAATATATATACGCATACATAAATATATACAGAAAGAGGTTTGTGTTTACTAAAACCATTTTATGCAAATATTACGCAAGTATAAATCATGTAGAATATCTGCATGAATATAATTACACAAAATAGTTAACTAAAGGTGATCATCCCATGAGAAAACCGGAAAAACTAAAAAGGGAATTAATGGAAATGAATGTTTAAAAGGATATGCAAATTAACTAGATCTTTTGCAGATGAATGCAATTCCACGACCCATAGATAAGAAAGTTGTATTTTTTTCTTAAATAGAAAAAAAAGGTTTTTAATATGAACATCAATACACACACACACACACACACACAAAATTATATATATATATATATATATATATATATATATATATATACCTTAAACCTCTGACCGTGATGGAGAGGAGACTAAAACTTGCTGCTATGGTTTCAAATAATCTCAAATAACAGCAAGGGAAGACTTGATTCCAAATATTTCTCATATGTTATATCTCCCTTCTTTTGGAAATAGGGTACGATTATGAATATCTCCAGTATTGAAAAATGCTTACACACTGAAATTTACTTTATGTATGAAAACCAAAGAGATATAACATCCATCAAGGACAGATGTTTTTGGGGAAATATCAGATATTTTGTAATTCCTATGTAAAACTAGGAAAACAAATGACTATGATTGAACATTTTATAGCTGTAAAAGGACAGGTATCACATAGCTTACTATACAATTCAGCTTATCACCTTTCCAACGAACTTTCATTTATTAAATTTTGATCAAGAGTCACTGAGATTTTGAACTTTTGAACTTATAAAATTGCCAAAAAGGTGCTCTCTCTCTCTCTCTCTCTCTCTCTCTCTCTCTCCCTCACATATATATATATATATATATATATATTTAATTGTTTATTTTTGAAATATCGTTGAATGTCTGTGTGCTTGTGTGTGTGTGTGGACCGACCACCGTCTTATTCGCTCCATCATGTCTATCCATTTAATGCGGAAGCAAAGGATGCAAAAAAGACAGAGCCGACCAAAGCTCAACATCGAGCAGCTGGGTGATATCACCTACCAACAACACCTCCAGGTGGCTCTTAGCGCGGACCTGCCCAAGCAGTATCCGCATGACGCTGGAGAGCACTGGGACAAGCTGTCCTCTGCCATCATGGACTCCAGTATAAGCATCCTAGGGCAGAAAAAGCGGAAACATCAGGATTGGTACGATGAAAACGATACAGAAATCCAACAGCTTATAGACATTAAGAGGCAAACTTTTATCACCTGGCAGAATAACATCAATTGCAAGGTTAAAAGAGCTGCCCATGCCAAGGCTAAAGCGGCTGTCCAATCAACAGTCAGGAAGCTGAAGAACCTCTGGTGGATGAAGAAGGCTCAGGAGATCCAGCAGTTTGCTGACTCTGGGGACACCAGACGATTCTTTGAAGCCACAAAAGTGGTATACGGCCCCAGCTACCGTTCGCTGACCCCCCCCCCCTTCGGTCTAAGGATGGGCTCCAGCTGCTGAAAGGAAAGGGAGAAATAACAAATAGATGGAAAGAGCATTACGAGGATCTTCTGAACAGGGACACCACTCCAGAGATGGAGGCCCTTGAAAAACTCCCCCAACAGCCCATAATTGAGAGCATGGGAGAACCACCCAGTCTGGAAGAGGTGCGGGATGCAATTAGGAAGATGAAAAACAATAAGGCGGCTGGTTCTGACGGCATCCCAGCAGAAATCCTGAAGAAAGGTGGGCTTGATCTTCTCAGACACATCCATGCCCTGCTGCTCAAAATATGGGAACAAGAGAAAATCCCTGCACAACTTAGAGATGCCCTAGTTGTCTCCATCTTTAAGAAGGGAGACAAGGCAAACTGTGGGAACTACCGGGGCATTTCTCTCCTCTCTACCACAGGGAAAGCCCTAGCTCGGGTTTTGGCCAACAGGCTTACACCCCTTGCAGAAACCATCCTTTCCAAGTCCCAAAGTGGCGTTCGACCAAATAGAGGCACGATGGACATGATCTTCACTGCTCGTCAACTTCAAGAAAAGTGCAGGGAGCAAAATTTACCATTATACATGGCTTTTATAGACCTTACTAAAGCCTTTGACTCTGTGAACCGTCAAGCCCTTTGGCTGGTTCTTGCAAGGTTTGGATGCCCAGAGAGGTACATTCGGGTACTGAGACTGCTACATGACAATATGTCAGCTACAGTCCTCAGTAGTAGTGGAGATGAAACAGAGCCCTTCAGGGTTGACACGGGAGTGAAACAGGGATGTGTCATTGCCCCAACCCTGTTCTCCATCTTCATTACTGCTATCCTCCATCTCACGGACAAACATCTTCCCCATGGAGTTCGGATTATATACAGAACTGACAGGCGACTTTTTAACATCAACAGATTTAGGGCCAAAGGTCGAACGAACACTATATCCATTATGGAGCTACAGTATGCAGACGATAATGCCCTTGTAGCCCTCTCAGAAGAGGACCTACAGTGTACACTGGTTGCCTTCACGAGGGCGTACAAACAGCTAGGACTAACAATTAATATAAAAAAAACCCAAATCCTCCATCAATCACCACCAAACAGTACTCCAGTCTCACCCCCAAACATCTCCATTGACAACGCTAGACTGGAAAATGTGGACCACTTCCCATACCTAGGCAGCATCCTATCATCAAAAGCCAACATAGATGATGAAATACAACACCGTCTCAGCTGTACCAGTGGGGCTTTCTCAAGGCTAAGGAAGAGAGTATTTGAGAACCGTGACCTTCTGGCAAAGACCAAAATCATGGTATATAAAGCTGTCTTGCTACCCACTCTTCTCTATGGATCAAAGACCTGGACCACATACAGGAGGCACGTAAAAACCCTGGAGACGTACCACCAAAGATGCCTCCGAAAAATCCTCAGAATTAGTTGGAAGGACCGACGCACCAACACCAGCGTCCTGAGTGAGGCTGACATTCCCACTATCACTGCTACTGTTGCTCAACGCCAGCTCAGATGGACTGGTCATGTTGTCCGAATGCCGGATCTCCGCCTCCCAAAACAGATTTTCTACTCTCAGCTTGTTGAGGGAAAGCGTGCCCAGGGTGGCCAAAAGATGAGGTATAAGGACAACATCAAAGCAAATCTAAAGCGGTTTCACATGGACCTTGAGACATGGGAGGACGTGGCTGGGAGCAGGTTGGCATGGAGGAGTGCTGTCCATGAAGGTGCTGCACTTTATAGTAGTGACCTAAATCAAGCTGCTGAGGATAAACGCAAGCACAGAAAGGACAGATTATCAACCAGACACACCCAACCCCACCCCACCACCACTACCTTTATCTGCCCAAATTGCACAAGACAAATTGGGTCTAGGATTGGGCTCTATGCTCACCTGAGGACCCACAGAAGCCACAACGGAGGACAGTCTTACTCAGACACGAGTGACCGCCGATGATGATGATGATGGTGTGTGGTCACGAATAGGCTCCTATATGGTTGACTATTTTAAAAAACTGATTACATATAATGATAGAAGATGTATCGAGACACAGGAATGGGTATGTTTGATCTGGCAGAACGGTGGTTCATTAAAATTGTGGGGTCTGCGTTCGCGCCTGGTCTCTATAGAATGGAAATAGGCACAAACTTTAATAAAGACTTTTCATGTCTATTTGCGTAAGTATACTTTGATAATTATGTTTCAGTTTGAAGAAATATGATATAATAAACCTCCATAGAATGGAAATATGTCACAAAGTTTAACAAGGTTTTTTAATATAGATCCACAGAATATTGTGATAAGTATTTCAGTGTGAACAGGCTTTGGTTTTGATACCCCCAAATTCGAAGCTATCGCTTTACACCCCTTCCTTTTCATAACCTATCATACTTTCATAAATCAGAGTTCATTTTCTGTAGGCTGTTTTTGAACCCAGTCAACGACGGGTACTTTTGCTAATATATATATATATATATGTGTGTGTGTGTACTGGTAGTCAAATTGAATATTGAAATGCTTTGGTTTTTATGGGACAAAACTACATGAAAATATGCAGTGTTTTTCAAAATTATAATAATATTCTATGGTTAAAACTTTATGATAATTGGTAAAAAAGAACCTATTTTTCAAACCAATAAAACATGTCCAAATTTTCTATATATAGTATCCTGCAAGCCAGCTTCAGTTTTACTGCTTCGGTTGTCTCCCATGTGGCCTTGCCAGGTCACTAATATAAGGCAAAAAAAAGTCTATATTCCAAATTTCAAGATGTTTTCATCTTATCGTTTATTTCTTTAAAGCATGTTCAATTCTTGGCAGCACCTGTTTCGTAGCGCAGAATCATTCTTTTAAAGCTGATGAGTTCCTATTCTTCTGATGAATAAAGGCGGAGTAAATTCAAAAATTGACATGATAATTACATGAATGACTCTCCGCTACGAAACCCCTGTGGAAACTTACCATACATTCCCTAATTTTCGATACTCGCATCTAAATAATATTAAAGAATTATTATATTTATTTATTTATATACGATTAGGTATATATTATGTAAAGAATTCGATTTTCTTAAAAAAACGTTTTCTTTTCTTTTTCATTTTTTTTTTTATTGTAATGCCTCATGAGTGGTTTGCAGAACGTCTCTTCTCATTTTAAATCTCGCACTGGAAGATTCAAACCTATAAATTCACAGGAAGAATTGTAGGCATTTACTTCCTCCGCGCTACAGGAAGATGTGACACGAGGTCGGATGGTGAGGAAAGTCAAGTCAGCACCCCTAAAGTAATTGTAATCTGACCCTTTAAAAATTGCATGAGCAGTTCCGCCAGCATTCCCCGGTAGGGGGGCTTCAAGCAGTAAGCAATATATATATATATATATATATATATATATATATATATATATATATATATATATATATATATATATATACTTCACCCGAAAGACAAGAATCAATTATCTATGAGGATGGCCCTATAAGAATATCCAGAACCACACTCCAGCTCGATAGGTACATCTCATTTCCTATTCAAAAATAGCCGACTGTGAGACTGTGTCGGGGGACGTATCCTCAACTGGTATAAATATAACCTATTCCATCTATGCCAGCTAACTATGGAATGGATAGGGAGAATAATCTGAAAGACAAAGAAATCCGAAATCCAAATAAACAGTATACAGAGATTGTTTTTCTCCGGAGCTATATAATAACAGAGATCAACAATTAGACTTAATATCCCATCTCTATTCGAAATAATATGTCTTCTTAAAGATTAATTATTTAGAAACTCTATAATTGACACCAATATTGTGCTGTCTGATTCCCCAGTGATTATGATTTCCTATCGTATATCTTATCGTAGCTGTAAGATGACACGAGTAATATCAGTGTTAATTGTCTTATCTCTGCCATTGTCACTGACAGATTCACCCTTTTTTCCGCAGCTTTTTCTTCTCATCGTCCGATGTCTGTGTGTTCGACTCGAATAATCGCAGTTTTCAGGCGAGGGAAGAATTATCTTCACGTTATGGTAGGGGCAGACAAACTCAGTTCTATGGATGCAGGAATAACAGGAAAAAATACCTCATCATAAAGGAACTTAAAAAATATATGAACAATATTATAATCAGCGTATAGTTTTATGCATATATTAACACACTGAGAAAAAGTATGGTTTAATATCAACATAACACACACACATATAGGTAATGTATGCATATATGTGTGCATGTATATGTATGTACAGACGCCTTTACTCTTTGACACACACGGAGGGGTGCCGACGCGTGAAATTTTCGTGGCAGGAGGTGCGCAATCCCCAACCACACCTCTCCTGAGTCGACATTGTTAAATACTATTGGTGAATGAAGTGAATGTACTGGACTACTGGAAACGCTTATATCTATAATATAATATAATATAAATATATATATATATATATATATATATATATATATATATATATATATATATATATAATCAAATCGAGCTTTTATTGAGTATATATATATAAACATATACATATAAACGTATATATATAAACATATATATATATATATATAAACACACACACACATACACACACACACACACACACACATATATATATATATATATATATATATATATATATATATATATATATAGTCTTTGAAGTTTTAACCTTTAAAACTATACACCAAATATTTTTTATCATTCGTTAGAAAACCATCTAGTCAGTAAGTCATTTAATCACCTGCAATCACTGCATCAACTCGCTTTCGAATTTACTATAATACCAATAATTTATTTTTCAAGGGATCATCAGCTGTTTACCATGAAACACTGTTTCGGGGATTTAAAAACAAAACAGTATATTACATCATGGCTCCCCAGCAGTGTTGATCAAACACCACCACCCTTAATCTTAGGAAGAAGACATGTTACAAACATTTGATCCACTTTCATATTCTTAATTGCAATTACTAACCTTTTCATACTATAAAAAGGAATTTCTTACCTGTAAGATTCATCAATTTCCACATTTAAAATGGATACATTTTTTAATTTATCAGTCTTGTATTTACAAGATTAGGATTAATCCATTTAACTACTTATCACAGACCCCGATGATTAGTATTTAGTATACTTACATTCTTATTTATTTAAAATTAGATATATATAAAGGTTAAAAATATTTTTACATATATACATTTTTTTTTATTATTATATATAAATTTATTATATGTAATTATAAATACATTTTATACATTGCTAATATAGTTTTGGATTTCCTTTATTAATATAGTCTGGTTTATCTTAAACGATTCAAAAGCATCAGGATAACGAACAAATGCTTTATTTAACTGTTTAAATATTTTATTTTTATCCCCACCTTGTTTTATCATCCTTATTACTAAGCTAGAAACTGGTGGTATAAAATCTGTTAATTTTAAAGTAACGCGAGCTATTCTCAAAAATTCTGACATAATGGTTCCATAAAACATAAAAAACAGGGCAGGTGCTATCTTTATGTGGCATACGTACTATTTTAAAGGGGAAAGCGTTTCTTTTATCAAATATTTTATAAAGAAAAATCCCATCCTCAATTTTTATATTTAAATCCAGAAATGTAGCCTGTTGTCCTCTATGTTCACAATGCAATTTTAATTCGTTTGGATATATAAGATGTGTATTTTTTTCGAATTCATCATTATCGTTTATACATATAAGGTCATCTATAAATCTCCTACACCCATGAAAGTTATATGTTTTAGATATATCTGTTTTTAATAGTGATGACATATATATATATATATACTCGAGTCTATGTAAATACAAATTTGCCCAAAATGGTGCAGGATCCAATCCCATTGGGATACCTATCGTTTGGAGTAATATTTTATTTCCTATTTGAAAATAGCATTCTTTAATAAGATGACTTACAAGTATTTTTTAAAATACCTTTAGAAACACTAGTTTTGATATTTCTATTTTTACACCAGAAAGCTGTAGAGTTTGAAAAGTCTATATATTTACCTTTTCCACCTTCAAAAACTAAATCTACAGTATCATTTAATTCTTTTATAAGATTTGCGTGCGGACTTTTAGTATATAGCGTATTAAAATCATAAGTAGCTATAGATTTTGCTTTTATTCTGGAATTTATTTTATCTAATTTTTCTTTCACTGGTTGGGAATTATTTACTACCCAAAATAGATTTATATTACTATAGAATTTACTTTTCAGGTGAAAATTATTTATTTGATTTATAATTAATTTAAATATTTTAGATATAGCTTTACTTAAAGGTTTAGTGATGCACGTCTTTGAACCTACAATAAATCTAGCACTAACTGGATTTTTGTGCATTTTAGGTATCCAATACATACATGGAAGATTTTTGTGTTTGTCTTCTAACTTTAATCCTACTTTTTCACTAATAATACTATTATTCAAAATAATGCTATCTAAATTACTATTACTTACTTTATAAATATCTGAAACGTTACCTATAAGTCCTACTTCTATTAATAAACGTTGTATATAATATTTTTTACATATAAAAGCTATATTGTTTGCCGCTTTATCAATCGGAACTATTACAAACTTTTCTTGAAGTATTTTAAGTTCCTCCCGTATTTCTGATTTTTTTAAAAGAGGGTTGGTTTTTCTAGGGTGTTTAAATTTTTTATATGTTTAACCTTTTCATTTACGCATTCAAGTATACTATTTTTCCATGCATCAAACGTAGACTGTGCTAATTTATATTTCTTTACCATAGACATAATAAAACCTTCTAGTGTTTTAGTTACTTCTTTAACGCATTTAGTGTAATTTAGGCATTTAGGTTCTCTATAATTCGGACCCTTACTAAGTAGTTTTCTTAATTTAGGATTATTTACTATATTTAAATCTCCTGTAATTATATGTTTGATCTCATTATTACAGAAAGGAGAGGAATTACATTCACATTCTGGAATATTTATAATATTATCATTTATATTTATATGTTCTACCGTTTTTTTATAATTAAAAATCTTATTGCGTATTGTTGGCCCTAGTTTATATGTAACTATTGGTTTTTGATCTTTTGTCTGTAACTCATTTGGTAGTAATTGTATAGTTTTTTGTTTATTAAATATTTTAGGTAAATTTACATCATCAAAACCTTTATTTTCATACAAAACTACACAAACATTTTTAGGTTTCTTTTTTATACCGTCCACTGCTGGCTTATATAATTTAGTGTCGATTATATCCAGAATATAGTCATACCATTGAATGAAATAGTCCTTCCTATATATCGTATCCGGTTGTAATAATATTTCTATGCTATTTCCTTCAAAACTTTCTTTTTTGTTTGATTAAGCAATTTCCTTATATAATTGAAAGATTCATAAATTTGATTAATAATAATATCTTTAATTTTACTAAAAAAATCCTCGCATGAAATAACTGATTTTCTATTATTTCTATTAACATGAGTTCTACCTCTAATACCGTAGCGAAGCAAAGCTATATAAACATATATATATATATATATATATATATATATATATATATATATATATATATATGCTCAAACGGTAATAAAAAATAAAACACATATTTGCTCTCTGCAATAGTATTGAGCACTCTCTTCAGGTTTTTACTAATTACCAGTTTCACTAAATATCTGTATCTGCTCCTACCCAGTTGAGTACTATATCCTAAAAACTTGGATTTCTACCGACTATTATGGAAAAAGTGAACTTCAACTTGTCCCTCAAGAACATACCACCGACAAGCAAAAGAAACAACCTGTTAAACCTCACCCTAAGAATAGAAGAATTAATTAGAAGAATGCGAATGGAAGGCATATTTCTTTATGAAGGGAAAAAATACAAAACACAACCAAACGGATTACCACGGATTCGTAAACCCCCTCCCCACACACACTACAATCTAATATATTTTAACTTTCAAAACTTAAATATTGTCGATACTCGTCACCCTCCCCCTTATTATCTCTTACCTCCCCTCCTTTCTTTTCTTTTTTTTTCATATTTCCTCTAAAACACTTTTTTCCAAATACTAACAACCATTTCTGTAAGGTCTGACGGGACTGTTGGATAGTAAACATGGTCCAACATCCGAAACATATGTAACCAAACAGATAAAACGGTAATAAAAAAATTAAAATATAAAGCGACATTTCTTGTACTACTGGTAAAAATGTAAACGAAAGTTCTACATCACGTAGAAAAAAAAACTGTACAGGTCCGTTTTCAGTATGTGTTGCTCCCAAAAATGTAAATTAGGATTTTTGCGGATGAACTATGCTTGATTGTGTATATAAAAAGTACCCCATTTTTAATAAAGGAAGGACTTTTGTTTATTAAATTTTTATGTTCACATAAAAATTTAATAAACAAAAGATACGGCAAAAATTGAATTACACTTGTAAATCATATCTAAAAAAATAGCACGATTCGTAAACTGCAGAAGTACTAAACAGATAAAAACACCCGCATTTTTGTACTTCTGCAATTATTTTTCTTTGAGTGACGCTGAGACATAAAGCGACACCCCCTCCCCCCGAAAAAAACCATAATTACGTCGAAACTCCCCCACACAAATATATATTATCAACTAAATCAATTACCCAGACAGGAAAACATAAGATCTTTCTTAAAAGAAAATCGAAGAAAAAAAGAAGTGATAAAAAAACGCGTAGGAATATATCTGATATAAAAAGCATTACTTTACCTTGTTTCTTTTTCAAAGTATTAGGGAAACGATAATAAAATTCAGACAGTCAAGTGAATAGTTGAAAAATGATTTTAAAATCGTCCGTAGGAAATAAATTTTAACCTTTTGGTAAACGTGCTCACAACTTACAATGAATCGACATTTATAGCCGAGACTTTAATAGAGGGCTAACGATTTAAAATATTTCGTCGAAAAATAAAATCATCCTTAGCCTAATTATTTATTTTTTTTATCAATATTTGTAACTTTTACATTTATAGAAAATAAATAATTAAAACAAATCATTTTATCACCATATCTCTCGATTTGGTTAAAAACTATATCCGTTCATAACCGGAAGTGAAATATCAGTGAAAATTACTTAAAATGTGCCAGTTTAGCAAATAGTACAAAATAACTTGAATTAAAATAATTTAAATAAATTAACTTTAAATAATACTCTTAAATAGAACAATTACATCAATTACATTCCTATAATCAGTAATTTTAATTGAGCGAATTATTTAAAAAGATTTTCTTTAATATAATATGTAAATTAGATTAGTTCTATTATGTACATTGCCTTCAATATAGTGTATATATATTGATCGTGATGCTATTTATTTATATAGAAAATCTTATAATAAATAAAATTTATATAGATAACTGTTTTCAGCAGGAAGTTTTGTATATATTAATCAAATTGTGAACAAACAAACAAACAGACAGGATTACGGATTTATATATATAATAGATATATAAACATATATATATATATATATATATATATATATATGAACATATATATATAAACATATATATATAAACACACATATATATAAACATATATATATATAAACACATATATATATGTATTAATATATATATATATATATATATATATACTGCGTATCAAATTATTAACGAGTTTACATTTTTTTTTTTAATATTTAGGGAACAATTGAATAAAAATCCATGAAGACAGGAATTGTCAAGTTATTAACGAGGTTTAGAAAAAACACAACATACACATAACTTGTTTATTGAAATAATTTTCAAACATTAAATGAACTAGGAAAAATCCTTAGAGCACAATAACTACATAGCAATTTCTTTGTTGACATAATTAGTAGGGGGTATGCGATTCTTTTTTATGAATGACTTGTAAAAGAGGTTGTCCACAGAATTAGTCAAATTTGTGTTTTCATCAACAGTTATTCCTCGCGATACCTCTTGGAGAGCGTCCCACAACTCATCTTTGCTCTTAAATTGGCATCCACTTGCATAGAAACGTCGCTTCATGATACTTCAAATGTTCTCAATTGGGTTCAAATCTGGTGAATTCGCAGGCCACTCCATCTTCCGTGGCCAAAAGAACCCCAATTGCTGCAAACACTCTTTGCTTTTGTTTGCTGCATGCTAGGGAGCATTATCCTACATAAAAATAATGGTTTTTCTGAACGTCAACCTTTGCTTCTTCAGTGATGGTTCTAAGTGCCCTTTAGAAAAGCTATGTAAGCATTTGACATCATTTTTACGCCTTCTGTGACTCACCATGGGCCAAGTAAAGGATCTCCGATAATCCTAGCCCAAATCATTATCTCACCACCACCTTGGTGGCGCCTTAAACTTTGATGACAATGTCGTCTATCTAGGATCCATCCCTTGCTCCAGCCATCTGGGCCATCAAGAGTGACACGCACTTCGTCCATGAACAAAACTTTGGAAAAATCCGTTTTCGTTTTATCGTCTGCCCATTTCTATCGGTTTTGTATGTGATGTTGCTTTAATAGCGGCTTTGTCACAAACTTAACAGACTTTGCCACTTCTTTCAGAAGGCGACATCGAGTACTTTTTGAGACATTCTTCAATCCGACTTGATCAAAGACTTCCCGACTTGTCTGGACAGGGCTCTTCACAATTTCACGTTTAATTTGGAGTAGAGAACAACATGAAACAACTCTAGATTTACCTTCATCATCACTTTTGTAGGGTCCTTGACAAAGTTCTTCACAGTTTGATGATACAATCCTATCATTTTTGATATTTCGATTTAGTTTTACATTTTGTTAGCTGTTTTGTAGTAGTACGCTTTTAAGAACTAATCAAACCACCTTTATGACCAATCTTATTGAAGTATGCCCTGTATTTAAGAATTCAGGTGATAAGTCATCTCCCTCTCAGTACAGACCAATAAGTCTCCTCTGTGTTATGAGTAAGTTGCTGGAATCCATACTAAATAGAGAAATAGTCAACCACCTCAGCAGAAATAACCTTCTTAGTGACACACAATATGGTTTCCGTTCTGCAAGATCTACCGCAGATGTGCTAACAGTTATATCTCACAGGATTAGTGAATCTCTTGACAAAGGCTTCCTATCTAGGGTAATTGCTCTTGACATATCAAAGGCCTTCGACAAGGTATGGCATAAGGGCCTACTTCACAAGATTTCCAGCTACGGTATAACTGGAAAAAAAGGTCAATTTTTTTTACTTTGACCCCTATTATAACCCCTTTAAATTTATTGTTTTGGGCTCAAATCAAGTTATTAAGTTTGATCCGTATCCAAGGAAACTATATCTAAATTGTCAAGGGTGTAGACCCAAAATTGTCGGAGGAGTTTGGTAGAGTTCTCAAAGGACAAATCGTTGAACTTTGACTCCTCAACACCCAAATTTCTGGCTGAAAACGGATCACAAATATTTTCCCAAATCTCAGTACCCTGTATATCAAATTTCGAGTCTGTAGATTTAAAATTGACAGTTATTATGTAGGGAAATGTGCACACACAGACACGTTCACTTTTATAGAGATATAGATATGCATGTATATGGATATATATATATATATATATATATATATATATATATATATATATATATATAGGAAATTTATTACTGTGAGTCCAGAATGAGTTTACAAATTGTTTCAGCTAGAGGAAAATTCTCAAAGAGGAAAAATCCAACTAGCATCGTCAGAATTCATAGATAGAGTCCATCTATGAATTCTGACGATGCTCGTTGGATTTTTCCTCTTTGAGGATTTTCCTCTGGCTGAAACAATTTGTAAACTCATTCTGGACTCACAGTAATAAATTTCCTATATACTGCTCTGACTACACATTGAGCACTCTAGTCCGGTTTTTTCACCACTGGTAAATAAATATATATATATATATATATGCATGTATAGATATAGATATGAATATACAATTTAACCCCTGGATATGGCATGCAAAATTGACAAAGTACAGTACAGTATATACCAAACATGTATATAATCAAATAACATTATCAATAACACCGTAAGGCGGGGTAAATACCATAACCAAGCGCTGGGAAAAAAGCTTATTCCACACTGTAACTTTAAAAATGTATCTTAGTGCCACCGTATCACGGGGTTCTACTATATATATATATATATTATTATTATTATTATTACAACTACTACTACTACTACTACTACAACTACGAATGCAAACAAAAAAATATATAATAAGACATTCATGAAATACATTGAACATTGAAACACATGAGCTCTGGGTTCGATACTTCTTGCTGGTATAGAAAGAATGGGGAGACTATCAAAACCCGGAAGATATGCAATAGACGAACGAACAACATATGAAAGTAACGAAAACACGACACACAATGGTAACTTTCAAAGTTAAATTTTATTACAAAAATTAAACTATGGTAGGGGAGGATGAGATTAAATACAATAAAAAAACAACAACAAATTACGAGGATGTGGCAGGGGTATCTTAATCTAATATCTGAAAATGCCGATGAGAAATATATCGATGAGAAATATATTCATGAAATACAAATGAACATTGAAACACATGAAAAAGTTTCAGCAAAAACCTAACAGCCAGCCGTGGTTCTCTCCAGAATGTGCTGCTGCCATTGCGCACAGAAATCACCTTTTCCATGGCTTCCAACATAATAGATGTACTGAGACTAAAGCCGCTTTCAGGACTCCCAGCAACTACTGTAAAAAAGTAATAAAGAATGCAAGAGAGCTGTATGCTCAGTCCATCAAGGCCAAAGTAGCTAAGCAGCTGCTTGGTTCCCACCAGTTTTGGTAAATAGCAAACAGAATCCTAAGCTCTATCCCAATTATCATCAATGGGCCTGAGGTAATCTCATTAGCATCAGAGAAAGCCAAACTCTTTGCCAAGAACTTTGCAGCTAATTCTACCTTGTGCAACCAAGGCTGCCAACCCCCAATATTTCCTCCTGTATCAGAAAACACGCTATGTGATATACAAATATCAGTACATGATGTTGCCAAGCTAATCAAAAACCTTGATTCCAGTAAAGCAACCGGCCCTGACGGTATTCCAATTATAGTACTCAAAAAACTTCAACCAGAACTAGCGCCCATACTTACAAAACTGTTTAAACGTTATCTTAAGGAGAATTGCTTCCCATCACCCTGGAAAATCTCATCAGTATGCCCTGTATTAAAGAATTCAGGTAATCGCTCATCTCCCTATCAGTACAGGCCTATAAGTCTCCTGTGCATCATGAGTAAGTTGCTGGAATATGTGTTAAATAGAGAAGTAATCAACCAGCTCAGCAAAAATAACCTTCTTAGTGACACACAATATGGTTTCCGTTCTGCTAGATCTACAGCAGATGTGCTTACAATTATATCTCATAGGATTAGCAAATCTCTCGACGGAGGCTACCTTTCTAGGGCAATTGCTCTTGACATATCTAAGTCCTTTGATAGAGTATGGCATAACCGTTTACTTCACAAAATCTCCAGCTACAATATAGCTGGAAATGTCTTCTCAATTATTAAATCATTTCTCTCTGATAGATTCATAAGAGTAGTGGTTGGTGGGCAGAAATCAGAAGCTCACAGTATTAATGCTGGAGTCCCTCAGGGGTTCATCCTGGGCCTAACCCCCCTCCTAATCTACATTAATGATCTTCCAAATCACATCCTTACATCATTCGTAGACATTTATGCTGATGACACTACTATCTATGATAGCACATCTAAGTCAGTAAACGACCAAGTTCTCCGATTCTCTCTCCTCTGATCTTGAGCACGTGGTACAATGGAGAAAGTGGTGGCTAGTTAAAAATTAGCTTCAAATCAAGAAGGCTAAAGAAACAATGGAAAATTGTGATTTAAATATAACTTTAGAACATTAATGCAACACAAACACATCAGGAATACAATGAACTAGTTAATATTTAGTAGTGTAAAAATATCCCATGTGATAAGTCTGATACAACATGACTCAGTTTGCACGTCAATATCATGTCCTCCTGGCTAAACAGCATACATACGATTTATACGTTTATTATCTGTCTGTTAAAAGAACAATATCTCACATCCACTAGATAACACATGACAAGTTTTAATACATCATCTCCTCAAATATAAATCAATATACAACATATATTGATTTTGGTGCTGTGACCAGGATTTAAGTTCATTCGAACCTTGCTCCATACAACGGCCTGACCCATAAAACGACTTGCATCATAGGACCAGGTCATCCTATTCCTGGGTTCCAGTTTTGTTGGCCCGGATTTTGAGTTCATTCGCATTTTGCCTCTCCATAACAGTAGTATAATAGTATAGTTCTTCTGCAATTGGATAGTTTGCAATCTTTTGGGCATTCCTTGAATTAATCTGTGACAATACTCCGATGAAAGGGCATCCCACTTTTCTTTAATTTTTGTCCAAAGTTCTTCCAGATTTGAACTTTTATCATTGCGTAGCTATTGCTTGGTGTAATGTCATACATTTTTTATAGGATTGGTCTGGAGGTTATGCAAGCCAATCCAAACATGGAATATCAAGCTCTTCAAGGAACCTCTTGACATTGCCAACTATGTGAATGGGAGCTTTATCCTGCATGAAGATAGGATTATCATCCAAATTCCGGCTAAAGTAGGGTAGAAAATGCTCAGTCAACATATTAATGTACTTGGTCGAATCATTTTGACCTTGCAAGTGAACTATAGGCCCTGGATCATTGGCACTAATAACACTCACACTAAAACTGAATCTGTATCAGCATTGAAAGTGTGAAGCTAGGATGAAATCATTTGTCCTTCTTTCAACGGACGTACTGTCTATCATCACTGTCTAGCCTATTGAACATGCTTTTGTCGCTAAAAATCACTTTCGACTAATATTAAGAATCACGATCTTCATTGCATCTGACGAAGTCCATACAGCACCTTTTTTTCTTTATGGAAATCATTGGCTTGTGCTTGGCAAATTAAATTTCTTCAATTTGTAGAAAGGGAGCACTTTTTAACAAAATTACTCTGTTGCTGGATTTGCGGAGCCATTTCAAATCTGTTTCTGAGGCTGTGGTTCTTGATATCCTTGGCTTCCCTGTAAGATGACCAGATTTAGAGGCATTACAAGCTTTTGCACAGTCATCCGTAATGTTTTTTAATCAAATTTCTATCTGCGGCCAATTTCCTGATTAGATAATCCAGGAGGGTGGAGATTAAAGAGCTCCTGACGATTACTAAGGGAAAGTCGAGAGATATGGACTAAATATTACGTTGTATAACCTGGAACAACAACAATTAAGATTAGAGATGCTTTATTGCCTAAAAGGTGAATATTTTAAGCTGGTTTTAAGCTCATTTGTTGCTGCGGAGTTTCTCGTTGCCTTCTCGATTTGAAGTTATTTTTTAAAATTGACGTGAACACTAGGATACTTCAATCAATTGTCAAATATAAACAGGTAAAATTATAGAGGAATAAAAGGCGAATCAAATGAGGTATAGGTGGTTTAAACAGTTACATTCAATTTAGCTTAAATTTGCAGTTTTTGAGAAAATGACAAGTGCGGACTTTCTTTTTGGCGCCACATTAGATAAATGTATATATAGATAATTGTGTATATATAGATCTTTGTATTTAGAAATTAATATATATATATATAGAGAGAGAGACAGAGAGAGATAGATAGATAGATAAATAGATAGATAGATAGATAGATAGATAGATAGATAGATAGATATTCTCGTTTTCTCTTTCTTCCTTTTCCTATACAATTTTGGGTTAAATATTTCAATTCAACGGTGTTATTTCATGTTTATTCCTATTTATTTATTCTGTCCTTTCTTTATTACATTTGATTCTTAATAAATGAAGAGTGTAGCATAAGAGGAAAGTCAAACCAGACTGCTCAGATACAGTTGAGAGAAGAAAAGGGTGATGAACATTTATTAGGAAATTGATCATTTGTGGGATAAATGCAATTTACAACTAATTAGAATAATTATAATGGAATTTTATTTAACAAACATAATTCGATCTTAAAATTAAAGAATATTTTAGCATTTATTTAGTGTGATTAAAATGTATAGGAAAAAAAGATTAGGGCAATAGCTCGGGATATAACTTTTGACAGAGTATGGCACAATAGTCTTCTCAGGAATCCATGGATCGTTATTATTCCTGATATTCATAAATGACCGCCCTGATAAAATTGTCTCTGAGATGGGTATGTTTGCTGACGACACCACGCTTTATAACAAACACGAGAAAACGAATGAACACATATCCAAGGCAATGGCAGAAATCCTAGAGAAAGACCTCCACTCTATAATTGAATGGGACAAAAATAGATAGTCACATTCAATGCTGCTAAAGCTAAGTTCATTTCCTTTAATAATTACAAGAAACCTTCTTAACCACTAAAAGCTATGGCTAATGATACGTTACCTGAAAGTACTTCTTCAACCTAATATTCACAGAGAACATGTTGGAACAGACACATCGAGGGTATTACTAAGGCTGCTTCAAAAAAGACGGGCTCTCTCTACTGTGCTAGAAAATTACCTATGCCAGAGAGTGTCCTGTACCTCTACAAAGCCATTATTTGTCCATGTATGGAGTATTGTTGTTATATTTCGGCTGAAAATAAGAGTCACCAACCTAATAGGTCTCTGCACTGTCAGCTAGGCTTCAACCTCTAGCCCATCGACAAAATGTTGCATCTCTCTGCCTGTTTTACAAGTATTGTAATGGTAGGTGCTCCAACGAACTACAAGCCATTGTACCCCCTTTGCATAAAGACCCTGATAAACTGCAAAATCTCACCCCTAAACAGTAGAGATCCCCAGATATATATAAAGCCTTCTACTCTAATAGTTTCTTCTTAGTTAGACTTCTGGGTTCCTGCTTCCCTGACTCTACTGAAATGCAGAAGTTCAAATGTAATGTCAACAGACATCTTGTTGTTCAATTCCCTACATAGTATCTCTGCAAATTATGTTCCAGAAAGTAAACTCTTCCATCAAATGGCATTGTGCCTTGTTTGGGATCAAAATGCAATAAAAAAAGGAAATATGTTTTACTTGAAGCATTTACTTTAGTGAATTAAAGATAAACGTCTATGTTAGCGCATATTCTGACATATGTCGTTGAATACTATTTGACTGTTTACTGTTTATATCCGCATTAATCGGTATTAATAGAACTTAACTCCCTTAGTTCTTACGCCAATTCCTTGTAACCTTGGAGTTCTAGGTCAGCCTATGAAGTCAAGGTTGACTTTGTGACAGGGTTTGAATTCACCGGCTGGTATTATTTATCACTTCCTACACTGATGAGGACATAAGTTCAAAGCATGTTTGTAGGTTTTAAAATATTTATTAATATTTATTTAAAATATATTATCATATATATATATATATATATATATATATATATATATATATATATATATGCATGTATTATACACATTCCTTAATGTGGTGCAATAATGTATATGTATGTAGGGTGATAATGCGTATGGGAAAGGATTATTGCCCCACATTTAGGAATGTGTGCAAAAATATAACTCTTCTATAGGCAGCTACGCTGATGAGCCATAACTATTTTATTTATAATATATATATATATATATATATATATATATATATATATATATATATATATATATATATACATATACGCTCACACACACATACACACACACACACATATTCCAGGTTGAAAAATATTCAGCAGATTAGAATCAATGAATTCCAACAAGGGTCATTGATAGTGCTCAATCAAAGAGAGCAAATTATTTTTTTTCTATATGTAAATATAGTCATATCTTGCTACGATGTGCAGACCGTTTCGATCATTATTGATCTCATCAGGCAAGAAAAGTAAAATTTAAAAGCATTTTTAATTTTAGAAGAGAAAAAAATATATGCCATGTCTGAAAGTGTATATATATATATATATATATATATATATATATATATATATATATATATATATATATACACACACACACACACACTTTATTAATATTTTTAAACCAAAAGTTTTCATATATTAAAATTCCGGTAATGTTCATATACGAATAAAATCAAAGTCAAAATTAATAGCATGCAAATAATATATTCGCACAATCAAAACGACCAAATATAAAATGAGACCATCATATGGTGTATTTCTTTATGTATTACAATTCTTTCTTAACTATTTGGACAAATGCAAATGTTATATCTCTATCCCAATTTTCATATTTTATTTTTGTTTTTATAATCTTCCCGATTGTCTTCAAATTGATTATTTAACCGACTTTCGTATCTTTATTTTTAATATGAAACTTCAACAATTCGCTATTTTTATATTCAATTAATCTTTCAATGTTTTTTTTTTATTTTATAATTATGTTTTCCCAATTTATTTATTTTATTGATTTATTTCTCAAATACTTATCTACACCTTCAAATTCTAGGCAATCAAAAAATATATAAACAAATAAAATAAAATATGAAAGTTGGGATAGAGGTGAATCCAACTGCTGAATCACTTAAAATAGGGATTATGAATATATTCATATATGTATAACGAATGTATTTCGCCGTCTGAAGGGTAGCTATTTTGGAATATTTTTAAATGATATAATATTTGAATTTGTTGGTTAAGAAACAATTGTAACACATAAGGAAATACGCCATATATATATATATATATATATATATATATATATATATATATATATATATATATATAAAATCCTATCTTGGGTTGAGCATATCGGGAAGTGATATACAAACTGCCTTTTGCATATTAAGCGATGCTCTTTGTGCAAACAAATTGCCCTTTTCTCTACCCTGCAACCTCTCTCCCACAGAAGAGACGTTGCGAGCCTATCCTTGTTTTATCGTTATTTCCATGGCAGGTGCTCGTCTGAACTCCAATCTCTGGTCCCCCCTCGCCAATCTTTCACAGAAAATACCTGTCTAGCCGAATCCACTGTGAAAAATTTCCCCCACTCTTTATCTGTGCCTAAATCAAAACGTGGATTCCATGAACAAAGCTTCTTTCTTAGAACTGCATGCCTGTGGAACTCTGTTCCGTCTGCCTGCTTCCCACCGGACTACAACTTGGATGTGTTCAAGTCCAATGTTAACAAATTCCTAATGAACCGCCCCCTTAAGTAAACACTTCATCAAATCTCCACACTAACGTAATGTACTTGCAATAACCCTTATCCCTGAGTGGCTTCCGGGCCTTGATAAGTGGTGATCACTGTGTAAAAAAAAAAAAAAAAAAATTTTGCTTAGGCATTTGGACGATTAAAAAAATCCTTAATTCACTACCTGCACAGCAGCAGCTGAATAGCGTAATGGTGAGAAACCGTGACTGTCGTTTGGGCGGTTGAGTTTCAATCCTAGCTTGAGGTAGTTGCCTGTCTAGCCACACTGATAAGCTGTGATACAGCGAAATAGTATTGTATGTGGATGACTATATACATATTACATATATTTTTTTGAAATGGTGAATGGGATTTATTTGGCCGAAAATAATTTTAATATGACTCCCTGTGGAGCTTTATTATGTAAAGCCTGTGATATTCTAGTAACATCTAAAGAAAATAAATCAAATGTGACAACCAAAAGTTATCCTGTCCATAATCATTCAAAGGAAGATTTGTCATGTAGGCACCAGAATTTAATTTTATTTGCTGTCCTGTAAAAATTGGAATCATATGTAAAAAGAGACAACAGAGAATCTATCTCTCTTTAATTCAAAGAATTCTAAAAAAAAAAAGAAACTAAAGAAATTATATTAGAAAATTTCTTAACCAAACAAAAAAGAAGGTATTGAAGAAAATAGCATCCAAAATATTATTGTAACCAGATTTGAGATATAGGAAAGCCAATTCACTCAATAGTATGAGTATATTATGGAGATAATCAATACTAAATTATATAAACCACCAATGCTGAAGATATAAAAAATAAACCTCATAATGTCTGTCCAATTTTGTCGTAAAATGAAGGATTTGATGATACAAATTTTGCTAAATAATCAAAAATCATACAATCAGTACCAAATTAACTTATTATAAAAGAATAGTTCATATAAACTAGGGCAAACTATACGAAACAAGGTTTTCAATTATTAAAAAAAAAAAAAAAAAGAAAAGCGAGACCAAATAACCAAGTAGTTAAGGAAGAAGGAAAGACCGATGAACTGACCAGACCTCAGCCGAATAAGTATGAAGAGAACTGAAACCTTGGGGAGGCTTAGAGCCACTCAACTCCCAGCAAAGACCAATAGCTGCTGCCAACGAGAAATCAATGGCAAGCAGCTGTTGCAATGATGCAAATTTATTTGCAAATGTTATCGACAGAGGAGGAGAGTACTGGAAACTTGGGGAGAATTGTTGTCATTCACTTTCCAGTGAACACCATAGGCTGCTTTCAGGGAAAGATCTCCGAAGATCTGTGTGAAAGCTCCTTGTGAGCCGTCATTATAATAATAATAATAATAATAATAATAATAATAATAGTAATAATAATAATAATAATAAATAAATAATAATAATAATAATAATAATAATAATAATAATAATAAAAAAAATAATAATACTATAAATATCTCAAAATATGAATGTAATTTTTCCATGTTATGTAATACTAATGAGATAGGACATATAATTACAGATAATTTAAAGATAGTTAAAAATTTTAAGATTTGAAATGGCTCCACAAATCCAGCAACAGAGTAATTTTGTTAAAAAGTGCTCCCTTTCTACAGATTGGAGAAATTTAATTCGCCAGGCACAAGCCAATGATTTCCATAAAGAAAAAAAGGTGCTGTATGGACTTCGTCAGATGCAATGAAAATCATGATTCTTAATATTAGTCAAAAGTGATTTTTAGCGACGAAAGTATGTTCAATAGGCTAGACAGTGATGGTAGACAGTACATCCGTTGAAGGAAGGACAACAAAAAGTGATTTTGTATCTCTATCCTAGAGTAAATTTTATCATGTGAACACAGTTGTTCGCTATTTCTCTCCTATAGTTTAATAGATGTTGGGGTTCTTTAAAATACAGGATAGCAAATTTTTCATGAAGACATAATCTACATGGGTCGCCTAGGTCTCTCTACAGGTGTTTGCTTGTCTTACTATTTTCCATTCGACTACAGGCGAACGTTCGCTTTCCTTGAGTTCCCAGTATTTGTTTGCTAGCGTTGTTTTCATACGGTGTTTTTTATTGTTGAATGTACTTTTGGGGTCATAATATCGAGTTTTGAAATCTAAGGTAGTCATAACTACGTAATATTTCTTGTTATTCGGGTTTTCTTTCGCAAATATTGTAGCTTGGTAAACTATGCTTTTGGTTAGACATTTATTTTGAAGAGGGCAAAGTGTGCGGTATCTACAGTTGCATTTATCTTGTTCGTTATTAGTATTTTTATTTCTAGTATGGTTGTTGTTGTCTGGAGTTGGTTTATTATTATTATTATTACTATTATTATTATTATTATTATTATTATTATTATTATTATTATTATTTCTGCTAGTTATATGTGTCTTTTGTGTTAGTTTTATTTTTGTCATGGTGTCTACTTTTTTATTATTTATTTTGTTGTTGTTTACATTGTTTTTATTTAATATTTTTTATGTGCTTTAATTATCATCTCTAAATTTTAGCAGCAGCTGTAGGATAACTTTAAGGTATCTTTATTGAAAATGTTGTGTAAGGGGTTGGTTGCAGGAAAATGTTTTTCGATAAGATCTAGAAATTTCTTGCCAAGTTTTGTTTTTAACATTTGATTGTATAGGGCCGTATACCAGATTATATTTCTTTTTTCTTCTATTTTTAATTTTATTATAGTTATTGGTGTTTTGTTGCTTATATTTGATATCAATATTTTTGTATCCACTATTTTTTAGGGCTGTTTCATAGATATTGGTTGACCTGTTAAATGCATTTTCATCCCTTGAGTTATTGCTGAGTCTACTTACGATCGAGTTAAGAATATGTTTTATAATTGATGGTGGTGATTGGACTTAGGGTTTACGTATATATCAGTGTATGCCTCGGCAAATTCTAGGGCAATGTTAAAAAGTTCTTCGGATATCGAGGGATAGAAGACTATGATGTCGAACTGTATAAACGTACAATTATTTTTGTTTTTTGTATTTTTAAACCAGGTGATTGCTTCGGTAGTATTTGCCCACTGATTTAATTCTAGGTCTTGTTTGATTTGTTTATTTACTCTAGAAAGTATTGCTTTGGTAATTCTGCAATACTTTCAAGAGTAAACAAACAAATCAAACAAGACCTAGAATTAAACCAGTGGGCAAATACTGCACACGCAATCACCTGGTTTAAAAATATAGAAAACAAAAATAAATGTACGTTTATACAGTTCGACATCATAGACTTCTATCTCTCGATATCCAAAGAACTTTTTAACATTGCCCTAGAATTCGCCGAGGCACACACTGATATATCCTCCGAAGAAATCAACATCATTAAAAAATGTAGAAAATCAGTTCTAATAAATAACATTTACCAATGGATAAAAACTAAAATGACAAATTCGTTTGATTTGGCGATGGGTGCCAGGAATTGTCCAGAGGCATCAGATCTTATGGGATTATTCATTCTATATACCCTCACAAGAATATTTGATACTACGGATATCAGCCTATATAGAGATGATGGACTAGCTATAATAAAAGACTCCAACAAAGTCAAGGGAGATAACTTTCAGAAAACCAAACACAAGGAAATGAAAAAATTAGGCTTAAAAGTAGATGTATGTAAGTTAACATAAAAAATATCAAACTTCCTGGACGTCACGTTAAATTTAGAAAAAAACACATATGAACCCTACTTAAAAGATAACGCTACTCCAATATACATAGACCCTAAGTCCAATCACCCACCATCAATTATAAAACAGATTCCTAACTCGATCGTAAGTAGACTCAGCAATAACTCAAGGGATGAAAATGCATTTAACAGGTCAACCAATATCTATGAAACAGCCCTAAAAAATAGTGGATACAAAAATATTGATATCAAATATAAGCAACAAAACACCAATAACTATAATAAAATTAAAAATAGAAGAAAAAGAAATATAATCTGGTAAACGGCCCCATACAATCAAATGTTAAAAACAAAACTTGGCAAGAAATTTCTAGATCTTATCGAAAAACATTTTCCTGCAACCAACCCCTTACACAACATTTTCAATAAAGATACCTTAAAGTTATCCTACAGCTGCTGCTAAAATTTAGAGATGATAATTAAAGCACATAAAAAATATTAAATAAAAACAATGTAAACAACAACAAAATAAATAATAAAAAAGTAGACACCATGACAAAAATAAAACTAACACAAAAGACACATATAACTAGCAGAAATAATAATAATAATAATAATAATAATAATAATAATAATAATAATAATAAACCAACTCCGGACAACAACCATACTAGAAATAAAAATACTAATAACGAACAAGGTAAATGCAACTGTAGATACCGCACACTTTGCCCTCTTCAAAATAAATGTCTAACCAAAAGCATAGTTTACCAGGCTACAATATTTGCGAAAGAAAACCCGAATAACAAGAAATATTACGTAGGTACGACATCCTTAGATTTCAAAACTCGATATTATGACCCCAAAAGTACATTCAACAATAAGAAAACACTGTATGAAAACAACGCTAGCAAACAAATACTGGGAACTCAAGGAAAGCGGACTTTCGCCTGTAGTCGAAGTAAAAATAGTAAGACAAGCAAACACCTGTAGAGAGACCTAGGCGACCCATGTAGATTATGTCTTCATGAAAAATTTGCTATCCTGTACTTTAAAGAACCCCAACATCTATTAAACTATAGGAGAGAAATAGCGAACAACTGTGTTCGCAGGATAAAATTTACTCTAGGATAGAGATACCAAATAACTTTAAAACTAACAAAAACAATAGAAAATAAACAAATAAATAAATAAAATAAACATGCATATACATAAACTATCGCACATATATATATGTATATGTATCACTAGATATCCAGGCTAAATAGAGCACGCACAAAGAATTAGGTTTACCAGAGGTCAAATGGGCCTTTGTCTTGTAAGTGCATGTTCATTGGCTGATAGGAAGGGCGCGGTGGGTAATAGAAAGCTGATTGGCTAACTAAAATCTCAATAGAAGGTGCGTATATAAAAACGACAGACAACCCCAAAATTCGTGCATAAGCCTGAAGAATCCTAGAGTGAATGGAACGCGGAACATTCAGTGTAGCTTAATCGCCATATATATTTTATAAATTACTAACTAGCTCTACCTACATATTGAGCACTTTTGAAGTAAATACTTAAAGTTTACGCATAAATTTATACTTTTGTATATTAATTTTATGTGAGTAAATGAAGTAGTTATATATATATATATATATATATATATATATATATATATATATATATATATATGCAAGAATTAAAGTTAAATTCAAGTTAAGAATTTATTGTTTGAAGCAATGAATATATGGAAAAGAATTATATTTATTTCCTTAATTCATGGATTTTCAATAATGGCTCATATCATCAGAGGAAACGATATGCAATTAGCAAAATGATCAGTTATACATCAACATATATTTTGCTTATAAGCACATATATTGAAAATGTTATTAAAGATAATTTAAAAGGCATAGAAAAAAGAATATCATACAGCCTAGGCAATCCAACCTTGAAACGAGTTTAATTATTTACAGGATATTTCTGCCAGGTCGGACGAATAATAATAATCCAAGGAGAAAATGTGAAGTAATAGAACAATCCATAACATTTGAAAAAACTCCAAAATTAAGGTAACATCCAGAATGTTTAAAGTTCCAGTAATTTTTTTTTCCAGAGGTATAAGAAATAGTAAATACTTCTGGCGAAGTAAAGATCCGCTTGTGTTGAAAATTAGAAGAAAAAAAATCCGGAATCTTTGAGAGTGTAGAGATATTGTGACAATTTGGAGATCAATATTCAATTGCATTATATATATCTCCACCGATTACATCAACACGCACACGGATATACAAACATCCAAAAATTATATAAAGACTGATATATGTCAACACATACATATAAATGAATATATATAAAGTAAAGTAAGACGTACAATACAGACGTATGAATATGCATAAACATATCTTTTGCCTATCAGCATATCACACACACTGGCCAATACCAGATGGGTGACAATTTGGGAAGGCTGGACGCGGTATGTTCCGTGTTGAATCGTAGAAATTTCCAGGTTGGTATCTGGTGGCGCATTATTAACTGAGAGAGATTCACCCCCAGTCTTTATAAATACATGCATCTAGGAGAAGGAAACTTTGATGTAAAAACCTGCGGTCTATGCATACTCTATTCTGTGGCAGTCATCTGCACCAAAAAAGTTAGCAGTAATATCAAAAAGTGTGGTTGGTTTTACACAAAGACTTCACCACTATAAACAAATCATTTGTGAGGATTTCGGAGCACCTGAGTAGTTGTTGCGGGAGCTCATATGTTGAAATCGATGAGAGAGTTCATCAAATATATATATATATATATATATATATATATATATATATATATATATATATATATATATATATATATATATATATATACATGAAATACATTTGAAAGTCAAATTACAAAGCAATTTCTGAAAATAAACAAGTCTTTACTTGTTTAAAATTATTATTTCGACGCTATATGCCATCTCCAGAATTTTGTACATTTTTCTTTCTTTTTCCTCGCCATGATGTTAGATTGAAGAAGAAAAAAAACACTTAGTCCACGTATCGTTGTCTGCGGTATTATTTTGAAATGCCGGAAGAATATGTTTGGTGAACGTGATATGAAAGGAAGGATTTTGTTTTCCGTGATAGAAGCATTGATTGAATTTTAAAATAAAATACATGTGAAATACGTTTGAAAGCCAAATTACAACGCAATATTATGAAAATGAACAAATATTTACTTGTTTAAAATTAATATTTCGGCGCTATACGCCATCTTCAGAATATATATATATATATATATATATATATATATATATATATATATATATATATATATATATATATATATATATTGTGTGGGACAATTAACCGGAAGTGGGAATCGGAAAAATCGACAAATTTGGGAGTATCGGAATCGGTATCGGAATAAAAAAAATTGGTGCCAATTTTCCGATGCCAAAACGATTCTTTTAATTGCTTTTTTTTTTATTTGATTTTGTTTAAAGCAAAATTATCCATTGCTGGTAATAATGATAAAATAATAAATATTTATTGATTTTAAAATACCAATAAAGCTCAAATCTGTAGATCGTCTTCCACAAGTGTAATTTTTAGATTAGGAAAATATCTGCATAGTTAACATGAGTTTTTTTTGGGTTTTTTTTTTTCAGAAATCAGGAAAAATAACAACTCTATAGTTAAATATTTAGAGATTTATAAAGAATCGGAATCAGAATCAGTGATTGTATTGGAATCGGGAGTTTAGTACGGAATCGGTAATTGTATTGGAATTGGGAAAGACGTTGGAATCGTCCCCCATCACTAATGTATATATATATATATATATATATATATATATATATATATATATATATATATATATATATATATATATATATATATATGAATCGGTAATTGTATTGGAATTGGGAAAGACGTTGGAATCGTCCCCCCATCACTAATGTGTGTGTGTGTATATATATATATATATATATATATATATATATATATATATATATATATATATATATATATTGCATACAGAGTTATTGTATGTACGAGCACACTACATAAATTTGATGGAAAAGAGTCACTCTTCCTGAACATTCCACAGCGACATTAAAAATACGTTAAATACTCATTTAACGTAAAATAAAAAGGAAACACCGTCTCTCCTCCTTTCTTCCTCTTTTTCTCACACACACATGCACGCATAATTCTAAATCAATATGCCTATGGGTGTTTTCCAGGATTCAGTTCAATAAAAATAATTATTTAAAAACCCAAGTGCATTATGGTAGACTTTGCTTTTATGACATTTATTTTTATTATTCGCGCACGCGCGTTTGTAAATTGTATATATCCTGGAGTAACGGAGGGGCTGGGTACATCCAACCATTCTATATAAACAATCACTAGAAAATGCTCTTTGTGTGAAATAGGCTTGATTCAATTCACATAACGTTTCAATAAAATTTATACCATTTTCAGATATGTAAAAACCAGAGTAAAAATAATCGTTTGGAGAAATGGTAAACTTAGCGAGAGCCATAGAAAAAAAAATGCATGTGGTAAGAGAGATATAAAATACATGCAGAATGAAGGGGAAAAATGGATGATTTGTTTTTGTTAACTTCGCCGATTGGAAAATAATGCAGGCAAATTTATATATCTATTTAAAGTTGATGTTTACCCACCCCCTCCGTTACTTTTTACTTTTTACTCTGCATGCATGAACCATAATGTAATTTTCGATCTGTGAGTTGTTTCGTTAATCGTACTAATTCTGTTTTTGAATTTTTCTCATGACGATTGCTAATTTGTATTATTTTAATTATAAATGAAACCTGGCGAAATGTTACATCTGTATGTATAGTTGGAGGTCTAAAAAATTGTGAATAATAATATAAACAATAAATATGACTTAATTTTTTAGACCTCCAACTATACACACAGATATAACATTGCGCCAGGTTTCGTTTCTATGAAAGGAACACCTCAGATGTTGCTTCTGTTGTTTGTCAGACAAAGTAGGCTTCTGCATAAAGCTCACAAAAGTCGTGTCTTACAATTGTTTGATCCGCATGAAGTTTACCCCGTTGATCTCAGCTATTCGTTAAAGTACAAGATTACAGTTTTTAGCCTCGACACAGGTTCAGGGTTTGCACGTGAAATTAGAGAAGATTTAGCTCCAAAACTTACAAAGAATGGCGCGGAAGCAACGTTGCGATTTTCACTTCATTAGTTTGTTGTTCTGAACTTTTGCTTGCCACATATAAAGCAGAGATAACCACAGAACGACGGAACCTGATGTGGACTCCTCCTGGATTTTCACCAGTCGAGTAGCTCTTAAAATATCACGTTGCTACTACCCCTATCAATCAGGAAAGGTGGGACTTTCTGTTGTAATTTACTTTTTACTCTGCATGCATGAACCATAATGTAATTTTCGATCTGTGAGTTGTTTCGTTAATCGTACTAATTCTGTTTTTGAATTTTTCAGATGACGATTGCTAATTTGTATTATTTTAATTATTCTGACTACTGCTCTCATCTTGAGTGTTATTCGCACAACGATTCGGTTGATGCCACCTCTTCAGGTGTATAATGCTGAACTCGGGAAGCTTTCTGTCGAACTCAGAAATCTGTACGGAATTTCGAAAGGAACCCTTTATTAAATCCGTAGAGGTAACATGCTCTCGTTCCGTCAGCCATGACTCGGTAGAAGTCCTAAGTAATTCGCAATTGTACTTGAAGTATCGCTCACACTGAAGATTGAATCTCCAACCTGCAGAAGAGTGTAACTCACAAATGAATTTAACCAAGTACTTTATCCACTACGCTATGGTCCTTGCGTATCAGTTCTGTTATATATTTTTTAATTGAACACTATAAAAAACATGCTTCATTGTTTTCTTAAAGGTAATTTTTCTTGACTTATTGTGAATTGAGAGATTCTAATAACGTGCCCTAGTCAGAGGAAGGAATGCTTAATATCAGGGATTAAATCTAATCCGTACTGTAGAATATTGCAGAATATTTTTCGTGTGATTGATCGTTTTTGTTGTGAAACTCAGTTCTTAAAATAACAAGGAAAAACGCTATTCTCACACTCACAGGGAATGATATGCATATCGCATTATGAAAATGCAAGCGAATTCAATATGAAACCAGATACATATATTATGTATTTATACTGCAGGCACACTTTTAAGCCCCCTTCCTTTTTTTTCTATTTACTTTGTCGCCTTTTATTCCCATCGAGGGAGGGAGCGTTCATTGTGAGCAAAATCGCACAGCGCAGTGGATGATGGCCGCAGGGAACGGAGAAAACGAAAAACGGAATAAAAAAAAATAAATAAATAAAAAACGAACGTGTCGTCTTTTCTGTTCACACTTTTGTCACGTGACGTCATGTGAAGATGGCGGTGTTTGTACACAGCAGATTATATTCCGTTTCTGTTTTATTTGTGTGTGTGTGTGTGTGTGTGTGTATGTGTGTGTGTGTGTGTGTGTGTGTGTGTGTGTGTGTTTCTTTTTTTGTTTTGTTTTGTCCAATCATTTCTTTCCCTCTTGCAAACTCGCTCTCTCATTGGCGGTAATGTCTACTTTGCACTGTTTACGATCGTTTTCCTTTCTTTTTCCTACTTCTTCGCTGTAATGGACACTTGAATAGTTGAGGACGGAAGAAGCCTTATGATGGGGATACACACTTTTGTAGCCAAATGCTATTACCTTCTTTCTTTCTCCTCTTGTTCTTTTCTTCTTTTAAAATTAAACACAACGCTATCTTTCTCTCTCTTTCTCTCTCTCTCTCTCTCTCTCTCACACACACACACACACACACACATTTTTATTCGTTTTGCTAATTAAAATTTATTTTTATCCTTTCTATTATTGATGTAATTGTTATTATTATCCATATTCATCCCAAACAAGGCACATTGTCTGTAAAATGTAAGGGGCTACTCTGAATTAGGGATTATACCTACAGGGACAATCTAAGTAGGGAGTTGAGCAGCAAGATGTCCGTTCACATTACATTTAAATTCCTGTATGTTAGTACAATCATAGAAGCAAGTAACAGGGAGGGAATTCCAAAATCTAGAAGGCTTTCCCACATCTAGAGTCCTTTACAATGAAGGGGCGGGAGTTTGCTGCCGAGGGTATTTACATTGAGAGAGAACCGATGCTATGAGTTCCATTAAAGAACTTGTAGGACATGTTAGATTGTAGACTCTATTTTGGCCATATTTAATCGAAAGAGACTAGTGGCTGATGCACCAGCCATCATTTGGCAACAATACTCTATGGATGAATAGTGCTTGTGTTGAAACGAAGGATACAGGTGTGAATAGGCTTTTAGCATAGCAGAGAGAGCCCACCTTCCTAGCAGCAGCATTGGCAATGTCTTCTATGTACTTGTTCCAATGTATATTCTCGGTGAATGTTGGGTCGAGGTAGAGTGTTGTTAACCATGGCACTCGGTGATTGAAGAGCAAGATTAAAAGGCAAGCCTAGATTGTGTTTGACGATGACGAACTAGACGAGCGAGCTAAAATAAGAAAGAAACACGCCGAAACACACCGACTGGCAGACCAACGGGCCACCGGCGGGACTAACTGTGACTCTCTTAAGGTGACGCTTTGCCTCTTATTTCCAGACGCCTACCGACACCAGGCAGTTCAGCGGGCTCCAGGTGACGCCTAGCATCACCGCATGGTGCGAAAGGGCGTCAGGCGTATCCCCAGCGGCACGGGGCGCCCCACTGACGCGTCGGCGGCAGCACCTGCGGCAACATATGCGTCATAGGGAATCGATAAAGTCTAGGCGTCGAGAAAGCATTTCGGTACACGTACCACCACTGCAGGTAGCGGTAGGCGCAAAGTGAGGAAAATCGGACGACCAGAAATAGGGGACGCACTCTGCTCAGCTCCAGGGGGCGGCCGGACACCGGTCAGCGGTGGGGGTGCATCCTCGGCGTCAACTTGGCACTTCCAGACACCTACCGACACCGGGCAGGTCGGCGAAGCTCCCGGCGGCCCATAGCGACACCACAGGTGGCAGAAGGCGTCCGGCGAACTAGCGGCGACGCCCCCCCCCCGGACGCGTCTCTGTGCCCCCCCCCGGGTCGATTGTCAGTAATTGTTGAAGGAAAAGAGCTTTGTCTTAGTAGCATAAACTGTTAATATCCATATACACCTTTACTCCATTACAGACTGGAGGTCATTTCCTATTGTTCCAAACATTACAGACTGGAGGTCATTTCCTATTGTTCCAGACATTACCTTGGATGCGTGTGAATTTGTTTTACTCGTTTGTCTGGAACAGGACATAGTGTCATCAGCAAACATATCCACTGGGACAATTTATTTTTCTTCATTACCCCCTCTTAATCTATTATGATAAAGTCGTATTCCTGTTTGTTTGTTCACAATTTTGTTAATATATCCAAAAGGTACACTGTTCACAAATAGATTCTGCTGTTAACTTCGCAAGGCCATTTCCGTGACCTTTTTGCTGCCGAACTGGTGCAAAATGTTGTGTGCCTAAAGAGTTGCAAAATGTGCCTCTCGGCGTTGGGAAGAGCAAGATTATCGCTTGTTGCCTGAGGCGCCCTTCCCGGTGAATGCCGACAGGGCTACTTGGGCACATTTTTGCAGAAGTGCTCCTTCCTAAGGACCATTGACTCATGTTCCCATCTTCCGACTTTGTACACATCCTCTTGCGGTAGGAGAAAGGTAAATATCGGACTCTTATATACTTGCTTTCCTGCATTATTTATATATATAGTATCCATTCAAAAGGCATCTACATTCAAGAGGTTATCTCATTAGCATATTATATTAAAGAAAATCTGTTTTAATAATTACCTCCCATTTTTTACATGGAAATCAGTAATGGAATTATTTTAAGTATTCTATTTGGAAATATTATATAAATTTGATTTATTTTTTAATTTAAGTTACATTTCATACATTTGTTTTTATTATTAGTATAACCGACATCAGTTGCGTTTAAAAACAGAAGTAAGTTTTCATTTAACCTATGAGTTATTTCCCTTTTCGAATTTCAAAGATGAAGATGAATTTGTTTTATGCTTCCAAAATACACCCTCTGCCAGATAATATGTTTATTACCTGGCAACGCCGGTATATATATATAGAGAGAGAGAAAATAAAAAAGGAACAAACCGTATTATGTGTTCACCAACGTTTCGTCTTTATTTCGAGTTTGTTCCTTTTTTATTTTCTCTATTTTGTCGGAATACTATTTCCATTATTTTCATCATATATATATATATATATATATATATATATATATATATATATATATATATATATATATATATATATATATATATATATTCTAGCTATATATATATATATATATATATATATATATATTCTAGCTATATATATATATATATATATATATATTCTAGCTATATATATATATATATTCTGGCTATATATATATATATATATATATATATATATATATTCTAGCTATATATATATATATATATATATATATATATTCTAGCTATATATATATATATATATATATATATATATAGATATATATATTCTAGCTATACATATATATATATATATATTCTAGCTATATATATATATATATATATATATATATATATTCTAGCTATATATATATATGTATATATATATATATATATATATATTCTAGCTATATATATATATATATTCTAGCTATATATATATATTCTAGCTATATATATATATATATATATATATATATATATATATATTCTAGCTATATATATATATATTCTAGCTATATATATATATATATTCTAGCTATATATATATATATTCTAGCTATATATATATATATATATATATATATATTCTAGCTATATATATATATATATATATATATATTCTAGCTATATATATATATATATATATATATATATTCTAGCTATATATATATATATATATATATACTAGCTATATATATATATATATTCTAGCTATATATATATATATATATATTCTAGCTCTCTCTCTATATATATATATACTAGCTATATATATATATATACTAGCTATATATATATATATATATATATATATATACTGGCTATATATATATATATATATATATATATATATATATACTGGCTATATATATATATATATATATATATATATATATATACTGGCTATATATATATATATATATATATATATACATACTGGCTATATATATATATATATATATATATATATATATATATATATATATATATATATACTAGCTATATATATATATATATATATATATATATATATACATACACACACACAGTGTTCCACTTAAATGTGTACATTTCTAAAATAATAATGTATACACACTTTAATTGTATACATTTCTATATAATAATCTATATACACTTTAAATTATCTCAACTTGCTACATGACTATGTCATCCAAAGCTTTCAAGAGATGTTTAGGAATAAAGAATGGTACTTTAAGTAGGATGGACCACAGCGCCACTATCATCATGACGTAACAGCCTACCTTTATGGTCACTTGCCAAACAGATGGGTAGGACAAAGAGTAAATATTGAGTACCATCCACGATCAGCGGATTTAATCCTCATGGATTTTTGGAGGGGTGAGGAGGTATTTTAAACACACGGTTCATACCAAAAAAAACAAAACAAAAAAAAACAAAAACAGATACCACGACCGAGTTTAAAGCCGTCATTGAAGGAGGATGTGCCAGCATCTCAACTGAACTGATAAGGGATGTTTTGGATTCGATCAGTGAGCGTTGTCAGCTGTTCTTGGACCACAATGGCCAATAACTTGAACACTTTCGATGATTATCTGGTTTTTACATTTATTCATAGTATTTTGATGAACGAAACTTTCCTTTATTATAATAAATTTTAATTTTATTGACATTTAAAGAGTGTATGCATTTTATTGAGACACCATATACATACATATATATATATATATATATATATATATATATATATACATTTTTTTAAGTGATGACCTGTACATTTCAGTTGACCTATATTATTTTGCCCTATATATATTTTTTCGTGCCTTTAACATTTCCTGTCTGAGCCATTTTGACATTTGTTTCTCTATTTTATATTTAATTCTATCACCATTTAATTTTTTTCTCCTCTTTTTCTTCCTTGATCTTTCTTATTTATATTTATGCCTCGGCAGTAGAGTGAAAAGCATATCTTATTTTTCTTTTATTAATATTATTGGAATTTTTTCCTTTTTTTCTTTTGTACACATTTTTGTGAATTATTCCATGGATGTCTGCCTTTGGATTATTTTGGACTATCTTCCAATTACGGGATTTCCTTGGATTTTTCTTGTACAAATGGAAATTCAATTAACTTTCTTGAAGTTATATATTTGAAGTTTACCGTCACTGGATTATTTATCTTCCACCAGACTCTCCATTCACGTGTAATCACCTTTTTCTTCACTATATTCCCTCTGTTTCACTTTTTTGTTATCAAGTAAGATCTTTAACTTACTTGTTGTTTCATCAAGTACTTTTGCATGCAAAATCCGATCCTGTATTTTGCTAATTCCTACCCTCTGATGAGAAGGAAAGTATTTCTTCGAAACTCTGTGGATTAAGGACTAGCCATTTATCTAGTGTTTCCTTTTCAGATTAAATATGTTTTTAACTCTTTTTCAAAGTGTTTTTTAACATATTTTATTAACTGTTTGCTTATATTATAAGCTCTATTTCCTATTTGGTTTTATCGAACTTTTACATCTAGCTGAGATAATTTTATAAATATTAATTCTTTAATATTTTTAATATACTTTAATTTTACCATCTTGGATCATTTTGGTAAATTTAATTGTAATTTTTATTTTATTTCATATATATATATATATATATATATATATATATATATATATATATATATATAACTACTTCTTTTACTCACATAAAATTAATATACGAAAGTATAGATTTATGCGTAAACTTACTAAAATTTACTTCAAAAGTGCTCAATACGTAGGACTATCCACTTATCTAGTGTTTCCTTTTCAGATTAAATATGTTTTTAATTCATTTCAAAGTGTTTTTAACATGTTTTATTAACTGTTTACTCGTATATATATATATATATATATATATATATATATATATATATATACATATATATATATATATATATATATATATATATATATATATATATATATATATATATATAATCTCTCTACTCGGCGCTGCCCGGGAATTCTCTTCTTTTCTTTTAGCAACATAATTTTACATAGAAATTTGAAAGTTGATTTTACAAACACTAATACTCCTGTGAAAAGTATATTTTTATACCACTGAACTCTATTCTAGTGAGTGCTAGAGTAAAATATATATATACGTATATTTTTCATGCATTTTTCATATGGGTGTGTGAAGAAAGGACCAAAACAACGATTATTAAAACCATCTTGTTTTAACTTGATAATGGACTACAATTCCGTAATATTATTTGTTTATATAGTAATGACGACTCGTTGGATATCCAGTGTTCCTCGGAAAAGGTGAGGAGAACTTCACTGTTTATGAATGACCAACGTAACAACTGACCCCACGATATTATTGTAAAACTCCATTAAAAAATATTAATTATGTTTTTCATGGCGGTGGAGGGAGCATCTTTGTTTAAAATTTTCTGGCAACCAGGTAATACGAGGGGCATGGAATAAGTAATGCCCCTGACCCACTTCCCATAGCAGTAGAGCAACGAAACTTGGCACAGTTATTAGTCTTTCTCTACATAGGAACCACCCAGAGTTATGCATTTCTCCCATCGTTTGATGCAGCTCTGGAGACCATTTTTGTAAAACACCCCAGGTTGGTCCTCCAACCATGACGTGACTTCAGAAATCAAGGCTGCATCATCTGGGAAACGCTTTCCTTTCAAAAACAACTTCATGGCTGGGAAGAGGTGAAAGTCAGAGGGTTCGAGGTCAGGAGAGTAGGGAAGATGGGGGAGGATTTTATAACCACACGCCCGTGCTTCTGATCTGGCGACAATTTTGATAGCTTCCCTTAATTTCCTCAAAAGTGAAGCATAAAAGGCTCCTGTAATTATGGTATCCTTTACCAGGAAATCTGTCATCACTACTCTGTCCTGGTCCCAGAAGACTGTGAGCATGGCCTTGCCAGCGGAGGGCTGCACCCTTGCCTTTGGAGGTGGTGAGTACAAGTGTTTCCACTGCATTGACTGGGCTTTGGTCTCTGGATCATAGTCATGGACCCATGTTTCATCCTGTGCAATCAGTCTTTTGAAAAATTTTGACACATCTTCTTGGCACATCTCCAAATTCATCCTCAAGCACTCGACACGTTCTCGCTTCTGGAATGGTGTGAGAAACCTGGGAATCCATCTAGCAGACACCTTATGCATATGCAAATGGTCATGAATGATAGTTTCCACAGATCCTGTACTAATCTTGACATCTTGGGCTATTTGGCAAATAGTAATGCGCCGATCTTCCAAAATGGCAGCCTCAACTTGACGGACAGATGCCTCATCAATGGCAGAAGAGGGGCGACCAGGTCTGGGAGTTGTTTCCACAGACTTCCGGTCATGTTCAAATTCACGATGCCGGCGTTTTACAAGGTCATATGATGGGGGATTATCACCATAAGTTTTTTTTTCATTTCATCAAAAGTCTGCTGTGGTGTGCGTCCTTTCAAATACAAAAACCGTATCACTGCTCGACATTCAACAGGCTCCATTTCACACTTGACTCAGTTCAAACACCTGTAAAACAGAAACCACAATTAGTTCCGGGCTGTAATTTGCCACATAACCCGTAGAGATATAAATCATTGCACATGCAAAATTTCAGCTAGATCAAACAACTTGAAGTGGGTCAGGGGCATTACTTATTGCACGCTTCTCGTATTCTATCCTTTGTTCCAAAGTGTCAGTGAAAAAGTGGGGAGAGAGAATATATATAAAAATTATTATCTTTCAGAATTTTTGACATAAGGATTAATAGTTTTTATTCTTTGATTTATTTAGACTACAGTTCTAATCTTGGATAATATTCCCACAACGTATCGAACGATATAACCGTTGAACTTCTTTAAGTGTGTCTTATCGAACTCAATTTTTTTTTCTTCTAACCTCTTTTCTTTTTTTCTATTTTCTTATCAAATTGTTCAAGCTGGGGATGAGACATCCTACCGGACGCGAAACGTTCACCCGCTAACTCAGATATTCCAACCGAGAGATCTCTTTTGAGATTCTGACCGTCCCTTTAAATGCAATTGTTTGAATCTCCCTTACACTTGGTTCGCCGGGTGTATTTGCCAGGTAGTATTTGAAATTCTTTTTCATGAGTCCAGTTGCGCCAATAGTTCCTGGAATGATAGAGATGTTGCTTAGATTCAAGTTTCTTTTCGTGTCACACGTAAAACCTTAATTCGTTATCTCCCCCCCCCCTAGCTCTGTTTAACCCAACATTATTGGGAAGACGAACTCCTACTAAGGTTTCGGAGAGTATGAAGACTGAAGTGGCATTAAGATGTAATTCAACAAATCAGTCTAACTTCTCTCTGTCTTTCTTACTGTCAGGAAATAGCAAAAAACAAAACTTACTTTCTTCTTTTTGTTTAACATTTGGCTTATCTTTTAATCTTTCTCTTTCTTGCCCCTTCCCCCTTTCTCTCTCTCTCTCTCTCTCTCTCTCTCTCTCTCTCTCTCTCATCGTGTGTGTTTTTCCTGTTTCTGTTTTTCTTCCCCTTTTCTTTCTTTATTTGTGACTTCTCTCGTTTTCCTCCCTGCCACCTTTCTTCTTTGTTTCTTTCTCTTTCTTTTTTCTTTTTTCTTTTTTTTTTGCATACCTTCTTTATCCCTTTTTTTTTTTTTTAACTCGCCCATCCCCTGCGTTTTTGCTCTTACCCGGTCCGCCCTTACATTTCTCCTTATTGTACAGGACAGGAAAAACAAACCCTCTTCTTTGTTAAAGGCTACAGCAAACATGGATACAATTAATACAACTGAAGCAGAAAATCATATTATGACTTTGAAACTAGAAGGGATAGACAACGTTGCCCAGCTGCTGTAGAAGTTTACAAATAATTGGATGCCATTGGCCCCAAGAAATTTAAATAGCATACCCCGTCCCTACTCTAATGGAGATTTTGTGTCTATGTGTTTGTATAAAAAAGTCGGAATATTATTTAAAAGAAACGCAGAAACAAACAAAACAAGTGAAGCATGCATGGTCCCACATGAGTGCACAGTGAACGAGGCATAAAATAAATGACTAAGGTCAGCATTTGCCCCCCCCCATTCAGCCCCCAAAGTGCCCAAAGGACGTCAAACCCGGACGAAAATGAACCAACAATGCAGTTTTAGGCCTTAAAATATGTAAATTTGACTTCTACATCATGCAAGAAAAGAAATGATTTAGTCCATCATTTACCTCCTCCCCTCCATTTAGCCCCCAAAAGTCCCCAGGGCCTTAACATATTTAAATTTGAGTTCAGCACCATGCAAAACTGCTAAATAGACATACACAGAAAATTTTGCACAAATATGGTAAAATAGTCCCAAAAATGGAGTGTTTTTATTAGCCCTAAAAGAGCCTCTGAAGCACACCCAAAAGTTATCACGAATTATAGACAAACAAAATTATATAGAAATCAGTTACAACTTTTCAGAAAGTTTTGGTAAAAATCCAAGGCATCAAGCACAAAAATGTCAATTTTAGCCATTTTAACTCAAAAGGCACCCCTAGGGGAGGGGGCAATCAGAGTTTTTCCGGAAAATCCGGTCTGCTACTCTTTTTCTCATATCATGTTTAATGTTTGTGCAAAATTTCAAAAAATTCAAAGGCGTAGTTATTAGGAAAAGTGCGAACAGACGAACAAACAAGGGTGAATTTACGGGATCACCCTCCTTTTGTTGGGGGACCAAAAAAAAAAAAAAACATAATGGGTGTTGAAAAAACAAGGCCGATAGACATTAGTCGCATGCTCTCGTGTAATGAATGAATGGGTGAACGTAAGATTGACATGAAATTCTTAAAGATAAACTTAGAATGACCGAAAAATGGGCTGAAATGACTTAAATAAATAAAAAGTAAATGACTTAGAATGACTTTAATGAACTTAAGGATGAATTGAATGACCTTAAGAATGACTTGAATGCTTAAAAAATAACTGGAATCCTTCAAAAGCAGAGAAAAGCTGGAGAATGACGAATGACTTTGAGACTGACTGGTTGTAAAGTGGGTGATCATTTTACATTAAATTAATACAGAAAAGTGATCACCTACTTTATATCACAAAGTTACAAACATAAGTACAGCATGTAGTAAGAACAGATACTACAAAGTTACAAACATAAGTACAGCATGTAGTAAGAACAGATACTACACTTTGATCTTGGCCAAAAGGCCAAGAAAAGGTTATTTATTTGCTCCCCCACCGAGTAAATTAGGCACCAGGCCGATTTTTAATGTGAGGAGTGAAGGGGAAATGGGGATCAGCTCCCCGGGGAGTAGGGGAGCTGGATAGTGACAATTGGTATGAAAGGTTGCCCCTACATTGACCAAGATCTTATATGTGGAGTTGCCCCCACATATGGTCTTTCCTTGCAGTATCTGCCGGAACAGATACTAAGCTAAGAACAGCATCTATTAACAACAGACCTTTGATCTTAACCAAAAAGGCCAAGTACAAAAGTGTTACGGACAGACCGACGGACAGACCGACTTATAGAGTCGCTTGCACGCGACTAAAAAAAAACAACAATATCTCACACTTCTCTTCATTCCTTACACCAAAGAAAATAGACCAGAACCATGGCAATATGAAGAATACAATTGCAAATTACCTAAGACTTCTACCCGGTCATGGCTGACGGAAAAAAGCATACTTTCAACATGGATTAAATAAAGGGTTCTGTTTGAAATACCGTGCAGATTTTCAAGTTCGACAGAAAGATTTCCGAGTTTAACAAGATACACTAGAAGAAAATCAGAGATTACTCAGTCGAAACGTTATGTAAATAACACTCAAGATGAGAACAGTAGTCTGAATAATCAAAATGATGCTTAAAATGATTCCTTCCAATATAATAAAAGTAGATAGAACTTTGTCGATCCTTTGTCTAATGCAGATTGTGTCTGTGTATATTTCTAATCAAACAGTTGGTTATCTTATGAGACCCACCATCACCTTTTCTTCCTATTTCTATAAAAATGTTACATCTTTATTATAATGAATATTCCGTGTCTGTATGTTCGTAACCAAAACTAGGAATAGTTTTTTTTTGTTTTTTTTAAATAAGCACATTATTAAATAACACAATATCACACGTTTCTTCTCACACTTTGTATCAAAGAGGAAGAAAGAAAACAAGTCTCTGATCCTCCAGGTTCTTTCAAATATATAAAGTGATGATAGAATTTGAACTGAGAAAATGTGTCCATATGTTGCAACTAAAACTGAATGTTATTTGGAAAGAATATGGTATTAAATTTGTGTTGTTAACAATAATTACTAAATTCGGAATGTTTAAATGGCATTTGCTAATTTGTATTGTTTAGATTATTCAGACTAATATTCAGATCTACGTTTCGGTCGATGTCATCTTCGACCTTCTTTAGGTGCATCTTATTGAACTAGAGATTCTTTATGTCGAACTCGAAAATCTATGCGGAATTTCAGGTTCAGTTCGAAATTTTGTATAGATTCCAGAGTTCGACAAGAAACGGTCGAAGATTACATAGGCCGACACGTGAGAATAATATTCAAGATGAAAATAGTAGTCCGAATCATATAAATAATACTCAAATAACCGCTATTATGTACGTTACATTATGTTCCATTGAAAAAAAATATTCCAAATTTGGGTTACAAATGTAAATACACAAAGTGAAGATTAACGCTCTGATCATTAATTCACTCCCCGTCCAGATCGACCTGGGGCAAAGGCAAGCTATGAAAGAAACAAAAGTACACACTTAGGAAATGTTTTTCACTTTATAACAAAATTCCCTAAATCTTCAAAATATTAACATTTTGTTTTTCTGATTTTCATGTTTCGTGCTTTCCAGTTTTTCTTCATATTTCTCATTTCGTTTTACAACTTTTTTTTTTGTTTCGGTTTTTCTTTCTTATTCCGTCTCGCTCATTCTTTTCTTTTTCTCTCTCTGTTATTTTCTATTTTCTTTCTCATACTAAGGTTTCATTCTTTCTTTCCTTTTCTTTCACTCTCATTCCAATATCTCTCTTTCTTTCTTTCTTTCTTTCTTTTTTCCTATTCTAATACCAAACATGCCTCACTCCTTATTCTTTTTCTCATATCTCATTCTTTTTATTCCTTTTTTTCTGACTTTCTTTTACTTTTCTTCTTATTCCAACATTTCTTTCTTTATTTTACTCCCTTCTTTTAACTTTCTTGTCAAATACCAGTATGACTTGCTCTCTATTTCTTTCTTCCCAATGCCATAATAGTTGTCTTTACTTTCTTTCTTTATACCAATATATTTATTCTTTCTTTCTTATTTTTACTCTCAAACCCCTTATCCTTAAGATTGCCACGTTTACATATTCTTTTTATTCATCAATTTTTTTTTCGTTTAACTTTCTACAAATCTTCCATTTTGCTCTCTTAATTCCCCCAACCCTTTCTTTCTCTCTTCAATAATAATATCACCCACTCTCTATTTCTTTCTTTCCAGTACCATATTTGTTCTTTCTTAGACTAATATATTTGTTCTTTTATTTCTTAATTTTACTGTTAACCCCATTATCTATCTGATTGCCTCAGTTTCATATTCTTTCTAGTTATCGTAATGTTTTTTTCATACAACTTTCTCTCTCAAATCTTCCATTTTGCTCTCCCAATTTCCCCAAACCTCTCTCCCTTTTCCACTACCACCACCCTAATTTGATGCTTTTTATTCACCCTCCCCTCCTCATTCATCCTCCTCTTTCTCATTTCATCATCCTTTCATTCTCCACTGGACTCCTTCTCTTCTCTCACTACTTTTTATCAAAATCCCATCTGATGCGGTTAATATAAATAATTTGAACAATGTACTACAAAAAAAAAAAAAAAAAAAAAAAAATCTTCTGCATAATCGAACCTTATGACCAGGGGCCAATTGCGAGGAATCACTTCTTGTAATTGTGTAGAGAATTGCTTCTAACGTTGGGATGTTATTTCTTCCTCCCTACGCCGTCGTTGTAATAATTTCTCCGCCCATACCTTTCACCCATTGAATGGCAAATACAGCAATATAAAAACGAAAAAGTAAATAAAATCTAAGTATTTGCCAGGTGAAACCATGGCTTAAGGGATTGTGATTCTTTGTTTTCACCATATTATCTACATTATAAATACCTACCTACCTACTTATCGATGTACCTATCTTTCTCACACTGTCAATTCACACAAATAAAAACACTTATAATACGCTCAGCTACGTTCCCATTAAAATTTTCGAAGCTATTTATATTTCTTGTTAACAAACTTTGTTATGCAAACAGAAGGGTATATATATATATATATATATATATATATATATATATATATATATATATATATATATATATATATATATATATCCTGTTTGTTTTTCTTGCAATCCATTTCTTCCCTTTGATTTTCTTGCAATCCATTTTTTCCACCAGAACGTCGTTCGAACATTGGCTCGCCAAAGGGAAAAATGAATTGCAAGAAAAACAAACAGGAATAATTCCTGCTGTTCAACGGAACATGCATGTGTGTGTGTGTGTGTGTGTGTGTGTGTGTGTGTGTGTGTGTGTGTGTGTGTGTGTGTGGATAGTAGTAAGTTATAAAAATATATTTATAACGATTAAGCTATGCAGCGGCTTAAACGTTTCATACTTGTAGGAAATCCTCTGGTTAGAACGCATGGAATTCGCATCAGCAGCTGTTTATATATATATATATATATATATATATATATATATATATATATATATATATATATATATATATATATATATATATGCGTAGTGTAGTTAGGTAACTGATCAGATTCTTTATTATTCCCTCACGGGTTAATGTTTCCATTAAGCAATGCAAGGACTTCTTTTACACAAAGGTTTTATTTATGGGGATGAAACGTGGAAGCCTCTACGTAGCTTAATTGCCATAAATCTTCATAACTTACTACCTAGCTCTACGCACGTATTGTGCACTGTGAATATAAATACTGAAAATTGATGTATAAATTATTATAGCTCTATATCACTTCATGTGGATACACAAAATAATAATAGTAATATATATGTAGTGTGTTCGAGATAAATACTGATAACTTTTTATATTGTTTAATTTCAAAAACATTTAATAGAAATAAAATGTAATAAAAAGATGTTTCTATATTCTATTGGTGGATCTGGAGACTATGGACGAATGGAAAACACTCAAATGTTAGAAGAGACTAACGTGCATCATCATCTCGGTGCTCCGTGCATCCCTGATGTGAACTGGAAAATTGTAGCAGAGATGTGGAATCAGTGGCTAGCAGAAAGTATAATAACAAGTGTTCTGACTGTGTGTGTGCAATGAATTCATTGAACTATCAGCCATGCTCCAACCTCTGTTCCATCACCGCAATGTTACTGTTTGACAAGTACTTTAATGGAATGTGTTCTGATGAACTTATAGGTCTTGTGCCCCCTTGGTGTACATACTTTAACTAACCCGATAAGCAGAAAAATTCCACTCATTCTTGAGATTACTAGATGCCAGAAAGCATAGTTTCTTCCCTAGGACTGCTAGACTTTGGAATTACCTCTTTGTTCCCTGCTTCCTTCACTGCAGAAGTTTAAATGTATTGTGAACAGAGATCTCGCTGCTCAATTCCCCCTCTATACACACACACGCGCACGCGCACACGCACACACGCACACACGCCCCTTATGTGCAAGTGGCAACATGTTTTGTTTGGTGTGAACAATGTTTTTAAAAAAAGATGCAGCAAAATCCAGGCAGGTCAATAGGAACCTTGGTGAGAGAAAAGGGCATCAGAGTAGCAACTATTAAGAAAGTACTAAACCAAAATCATCGCTACTACTTATACAAGAGTCGCAATGACCAACTACTCAACGCTAAGACTCAAGAGAATTGTATTATGAAAGCCAAGAAATTTCTTAAAAGGGTCCAACACCATTTTTGAAGAAGCTTTGTCTTTTTTGGGGGGAGGGGGGAGTTCTGAGAATCAGGATTCTAAGAACCAATTCATAGAACAATAGGTGGCTAGTATACAGTCTGCACGATCTCCTCTGCCTCATGAAGACCGAATTCCTTCAAATTACGATCGTTTTTGAGTGTCTTTCTGACTAAGATCACGTTACACGGCCTCACAAAAAATGAATTAAAACTTAATTCACATGGTTATACTGAGTTGCTGTCTTCTGTTGCTAGATGGAGAGGGATTACTGGAAAGCCACACATAGAGCAGCAGGATGCAGCTTTGTTCGATGACTTTACCAGTCCCAACATCTGGTTCTCAACTTAATTGCAACTCCATAGACTCTAATAAGTGTGTGGTGCAGTTGGGGAAACATTAAGGACGATCTAATTCCCAGGATCAAATTAGTGTTCAGGTAACTCTTGAATGGCACTATGAAGGCCATGTCCTTTCAGTTCAAGTTCTATCTGGAAGCCATGGTGAAGGCTTAGGTGTGTTTCTTTGAGTGAGCCATATTTGATCAATATTTGAGTATTTGAGAATACTTGATGTATTCTCAAAATTTAAGCTTGTTAAACAAATTATTACATTAATTTTTTTTCAGCCTCTTTTAATAATAATTTTTTTTCTTAGCGTATCATCCATATATTTTAGATATATCGTTAGTTTCCCATCGGGTGGAAGAACAATAAACTTTAAAATTTTAACCTCGATCGTGACTTAATGATAAGTGTTTTAATTTCTTTCTTTTAAATTCATTAAATTCCATTAAAACTTGTTTGTGTATAAAACGAATATTCCTAGTTTATTATTTTTGTATAAATAATATTTAAAAAAGTAATTATAAAAAATATAAACACAAACATGTTTTAATTAAAAACAACGTCAATCCCATTATGTGTTTATATATTTATTTCCGAATAGTTTTTAATTTATTGTATCAACAAGTTTTGGTTTATAACATACTTGGTGCGATTACATATTTGAGAATACATCAAGAATTTTCAAAACAAAATATGTTTTTTCCTTTACTTTCCAAAAATTATCAAATTTATCTCAAACACCCTATTTATGTCCTATTATGAAGTTTAAAACCAATATAAAATTATATTAAATTACACGTCTAGAATTCCTATAAGTTAGAAAAAAACCCAAATAATAAATCTAAATAATATGAATTGTATATCCCTATCTTATAAATCCAAAAGCACCCACAAAATTATTAACGATTTCGCCAAACTTTTTGGTTTCCATGTGTCTAACATATGTGGACATGTCTTTGAAAGTCAGAAATTGGCACAGTTCTCCAGACTTTTTTTTCATGCTCAGAATTTCTGAAGCATTAATAAACTGCCAGCATCATTTGTTAGTTACCGAGGCACTGCATCCTTTAAAAACGCTACTCCAAGTTGGCCAAAACTACAACGGATGTTGTCCTCTCCATACACATGCACGCATATATAGCATGACTCATAGAATGTTCATTTCTTTAACGATTCTGCATTTACTTTTTTGGTACTTACAATGGGGACATACATTCTACAAACTTGAATTAGATTTTTTTCATGTTAGTATGTTTTCGTATGCTATTTTTTTTTTTTACAAAGAATCACTACTATCAAGGCTTGAAGGCCACTTGAGGATAAGGGTTAATGAGTGTAAAGTGGCCAGTGAAGTAACAGCGTGGTGATCAATAATAATGGAAATTGAGTAGCATTTGATTATTTAAGAGAACGGCTCAACAAGAACTTGTTTACTTTGGACTTGAAGACAATCATGTTGTAGTCAGCTGGAAAGCAGGCCGACATTTCACAAATGAGCAGTTCTGGAAAAGAAATATATTGTTCATGGAATTTGTGTTCAGATAGACAGTGGAGAAAATTGTTGATAGTAGTTATCGCCAGATGAGTGTTGGTTGTAAAAGTTTTGCTGGGGGAACCATAGATTGAAGTCAAGTCGAGCACTTGCCACGAAAATAATGATAGAGCAACTATCTCACCTCCTCACTCTTGAGGACCTCTAATGTCGGAAACCTTCTACTCTAATAATTTCTTCTCTGGAACTGATAGACTTTGGAATGCCCTTCATTTCCTGCTTCTCTGACTATAGAAGTGTTAATGTAATGTGAACAGACATCTCTCTGCTCAACTCCCCACATTCCCCTGTAGACATGATCCCAAAATAGCAAACTCTTATGCCCAAATAGTAATACATCTTGTTTGTGGTGTAGAAGAGTAAAAATGAAACGTTTTATAATAGTTGTAATCTTCGACCTGTTATAAACGTTTATCATTATGTATTTGTTCTTTCAGAGATTTAAGGGAGAACGAGGAGACGAAAATTACCTCCCAACACCTCAGCAAATTCAAGATTTGCGTTAATCTGCATAGAAATTGTAAAGGTCAGTAAATATCGTTGCTCAGTGCGTTTTACATGTCACAAATAACAAGACAGAAGTGATCTCTTATATATAAAAAATAGTGATATTTTTGTTGTCTGATTGTCTAAAGATGCACTTACATATCTTTCATATTATAATGTAGTATGACCCTGAGCAGGCTATGATGCAAAAAAAAAAAAAAAAAAAACTCTAATAATTATTCGCTTGGGATCACCAGAGTTCAAATTAGTGTACTTTTAGTAGATATTTTATTAAAGAAAAATTAATTCTAACTCATCATTTTTCAGAAAAAAGCAACATAAGATACCGTAACGGAAAAGAACACTGAAATTAGGTCAATCAACCAGTCAGCTTTTTTCTTCTTGTTTTCTTTTTTCTGTTTTTCTATTATATTGAATCGATTGTCAAAGTATGAAACTGAGAGGGAGTAGGAGAAGGAGGAGAGGTTTTGAACACGAATTTGTTAATTGTTCGCTTTATTTGAAATAAAAAGGAAGAAAAAAATGATATCTTCTTTTTAATAATAACTAGCAGGACCCGTTAACCACCGTTGCCCGGTGGAAGCATGCTCCCCAACCTCACAAAAAAAAATTAAAGTACGGTTGTTGTTGTTGTTGTTGTTGTTGTTGTTGTTGTTGTTGCCCAACTTCTCCAGCCTCCTCATGTTAGTAATAGCTTTCAAAACGGACCCCCCAACCTCCCCATGTTAAGAACGGCTGTCGGAATAGACACCCCATTTTGTGAGAGGAAGGTATCAAAATATTTACCTCTAATTTAACCTTGATAATTGTTGCCAGGATACTCACCCACAAATACTATAAAACCAAAAGTAAATTGAGGGGGCAGTGTCGATCAGGTAGAAATAGATTTGTTATTCACGTATACATACAAATCTGGCGGCCACTGATTTAAAGTGCATAATAAAGGTCTTTATATCTGGAAAACTACTTGTATCTGTGTAGTGGAATTGGCAATAACCAAAATGGGGGGAAATAAAGAGCTTACCTCGGATACGTCTGTTGTTGTGTTGCAGGTCAAGGGGAAGAGAGTGGAAGAGAGTTCAAGATGGCGTCCATGGGTTTTTATTGGTGTTGACCCCCATGCAATTCTCACAGAATTATGTGTGCTCTCGTGCGATTATGCAAATATATCATTCCCAGCTGCTGTAAAGGCAGGACGCTTTGAAGCAGTCAGGCAGTGTTCTGGAGATTGTGCGTAGGTGGTTCTGGCGGTTGGATTGTTCCTTGTGACGAACCACGAATCTGCAAGAAGCGAGTTTTCTTCTGCCTTTTTTTTCTGTCTCCTTCTTTTTTCTCTATGGTCATTAGAGCCAAGAAATCCCTCTATTGTAGAGGTTGGCGATGCAGGGCGAAACTGAATATTTCTAATCTTTGTTCCTGATTTTTGCCTACTACATTTTGCTACAATCTGCCAAATATAAATGAGATTTTCTTTATCAGCATCGTTGAAAACCTAAAAAATTCGTCATTTTAAAGAAAAGTGTGGAGGTGGAGTTAAGGTAAAAATTTACCCATTAAAAAACGTAAACAAAGGTAATGTATCATCTCGAAAACTACTTGTATATGCCAAATATAAATGAGATTTGGATTGAAATGGAGCTAATCGCAGGAAAATATGTAAGTAATTTAAATCGGTCACTTAAAACTAAATGTATAAAAAAGTATGAAAAAAAACGCCCCTTTATAAAACAAATAAAAGAAAACAAAAAATAGCATTGTGTAAGGTTCACTAAGCCGCTCAGAAAACGAAAAATAAACAATGGTGCCCGTACATTTTTTTTTTCAGGGTTTGTGTTTGCTCGGAGATGGATAGTGGCATGTTGTTAGTGTGTGCGTAAGTGTATGGTTATCAGCATTTCATTTTCTGTTTATGAGGTGTAATTATGTTTGTATTTGGTTTATCTTTAGTAAAACAATTATGTTTGTATTTGGTTTATCTTTAGTAAAACAATTATGTTTGTATTTGGTTTATCTTTAGTAAAACAATTATGTTTGTATTTGGTTTATCTTTAGTAAAACAATTATGTTTGTATTTGGTTTATCTTTAGTAAAACAATTATGTTTGTATTTGGTTTATCTTTAGTAAAACAATTATGTTTGTATTTGGTTTATCTTTAGTAAAACAATTATGTTTGTATTTGGTTTATCTTTAGTAAAACAATTATGTTTGTATTTGGTTTATCTTTAGTAAAACAATTATGTTTGTATTTGGTTTATCTTTAGTAAAACAATTATGTTTGTATTTGGTTTATCTTTAGTAAAACAATTATGTTTGTATTTGGTTTATCTTTAGTAAAACAATTATGTTTGTATTTGGTTTATCTTTAGTAAAACAATTATGTTTGTATTTGGTTTATCTTTAGTAAAACAATTTAGAACAAAAATTAAAAATTGTCTCAGTCGTGAAAGATTTCTCCTCCACTAACTGAGAACAAGAAATTGAAGTGCAGCATCTGAAAAAATTGATACTACACTTTATTGTTACTCGAGTAACAACCTGATATAATGTACCCCTTTTCAAGTATACAACCCTAATAAAGACAATTTGTTAAAAGGCAGTTCAATTAAAATTTCCAAATTGAAAAAAAAAATCGGTCTTTTTAGTTTTTAAAACGCCTCATATTTGTCTGTACATGTTTTCGATAAAGACATCTCTGGTGTCATTTTTTGGAGAGCCGGAATTCTTCCTTCCGCTTCGGGTTTTCACCACAGACTCTTTAGTTTCATTCTGTAAATTCTTCACCAGTAATTTCACAGCTCTTCAGTTCCACTATTTCACGCCCAATGACAGGAAGAATTCATGCAGATGTCGAGTCTTCAACAAGTACTGTTAAAAAAATAAATAAATAAATAAATGAAGAATTTTTGGAAGAATGGTAAAGAATCTTCAGATACTTGTTACAGACTTCGTGGAATCAAATATCTTGCGATTTTGACAAACGGTAAACATGTGCAAAAACTAAGTAGTGTTTTGTAAAAAAAAATGTCAAAATGGAAGCGGGAATCCACAGATATCAAGAATATAACTAAATGGAAAAAAATAAATAAATAAAAAAGAGAAAAGAGAGTTATGCATTTCATGTAAATAGATATTACTTACATTGTTATTTTTCTTCAAGCTGAAGACAAAAGAGCAGAAGCCCTAAAGGGACAGCTTCATTTAGTTTCTTAATTTATGATCGTATATGTTACCATATGTCTGTATATTTATATAACGCATAATCAGGTTGACACATCAGTTCTCTTATTAAATCATTACAGTTAAGCGCCGTTAAGCTTGGCCAGCATAAAATGGGTGACCATTTGGGAATACTAGGTGCTGCATGTGTTCAGATAAGCAGGCATATATAATAAATTAGTTGCACAGTTTCAGGTCACCCTTGAGCAAAGTGTAATACTATCAGCTTTACTCTGATATTCTGGAGGGGGGGGGGTAGATGGAGTTTCACAGCCGTGGTGAAAGTGATACATCTATGAAAGAACATCTCTCTTGAAAAACAAAAAATAAAAAAAAAACGTTTAGAGGAAACCCATTAGCACAGTACGGCAATCTTTTTGTGAAGGTGATCATGAAACATGATAATATTATAAAAGAAGACCGAATGTCTGAGGCAGATATAAACGAAATAGCATACATAAATGGTGTTAACAAAATATTAATTTAATGCAATACCAATAATAAACGTTTTTAGAAGGGGTGGGGAAAGGACATTGGTGAAAATATAAAATACCAATGACAAAGTGAAATAAAAATATTGATTACTAAGTCCCAACAGTAAGCTATTATAAGTATTGATTAGTATGATAAAATATCAATGATAAGGAGAAATAGAAATATTGATTAGTGTCTACCAAATACAATGATAAATTCTCATAAATATATCCATTTATATCAACCAAATATAAAAATGAAAATAAGAAAATCTATAAATTTGGATTGGTGTCCGAATGTAACTTAGTAACAGCCAAATTAGACGTATTTAAACACTAGAACCTGTAAAAACCAATTGCATATAACCATTTACAAGTAAGACAAGGAGAAAGAAGGGAAAGTAAAAACCACTTGAAATAATTATAAACTTTTATTTAAAGAGGGAAAAATAAATTGAAATGGGAGAAAAAATTAATAAAGTCTGAAGTTCACCTTTTAATCGTATAAAAGACTGTATTTTGACTGCCAAAAACATGTCCCCTTTTGGCGAACCTTAAAGGTTCTAGTGACAGTTCAGGAGAGAGAAAGAATAGAATTAAAAGATAAGAAAAGATTAAGAAAACTTACTTTGAGGTAAGAATAGTTTGTTTTTTTTAGAAGCAAGCATAATTTATACAGAATTTTTTTTTTAGAGAGAAGAGTTGTCATTCCTGCTTGAGATAGCATGAAAATAAAAAATGTTTCGTTGGATTTTCTTCTTTTTTATCAAATAAATCTGCATCTTCTTCAATTTTCTTTTACTCATATTTGTCGGTTTTTACTTAGGGAAAAAAATATTACTTGACCTGATGTAGCTTCGACAGCTTAGTCGAATGAAAACTTTTTCTTATTAAAGAAGGCTCTTTCTTCTTGCTGCACCATTGAAGATTACGCACTTTCCTTTTCACTTCGAATATTTCCTGAGGAACAGGCAAATTATTGTTGTTTGCACCGTCACTTTTTTCACTCGTCTGAGGTTTAACATTTGCACTTATTTCTTTTCCTTTAGACAAGACTTTTGACTGGATTTTTTAAGACTTTTCTGTCTGAACTCAGCTCGCATTTTTCTCTTCATTTCCTCACCTAGACGAAAATTTAACTGACGAAATAGGACCTTCATCTCCCAAAGCCAAGGCAGCAACTGCCTTTTTCACTTCCATTTTTGCTTAAATCGGAGAGCAAAAAGTCACTCGATCAATCGCCAGCAAAGAAACAGCCATGTGCTATCAGTAGCCGTCTGCAACTACTTGCATAGAGAGGTGGGTTAAAGAAGGAAGAAAGGGAAGAGAGACAGAAGGATAGATGGAAGAATTAAATTCTGACACTGGTTGCTTATTTGTTTTTGTGCCACATCAACCATTCTGAGGTCATTTAATAATTAATTTAATTACTTAATTACTTCCATAAAAGTTTTTATGTTTAAGTTTTTTTTTTATATGACTTATATGTAAATTAATTAATTGTTTTATCTAATTTGTCTTATTACTTTGTAAATAAATTGTCCCTATTTACTTGCCTCTCCATGAAGGTACAAGGCCAAAAAGAGACACACTAGATTGGGATAAAATAAAAATTGTCTCAGTCTAGAAGGATCTCTCCTTCATTGAAAATAGACAGAAAAGATGAAGTAAGCATTGGACCATACAATACACTTTATCATTTGTTTGGAACAGGTACTATGCTTTGTAAATAAATTGACTGTAATTGATAAATTCTTTTTTGACCCATAGTTAAGGTCATAATAAGTACTACTGTTACATAGTAGGGACCCTATGCCAGTAAGTAGCGATGAAGTAAGCCAGTGTGACTTTTAACAAGGGTCACCTTTAGTGCATGTCACAATAACCTATCCACTATCAGAATTGTACCCAGAGCCAGGTCACGTGGGTTGAAGCCGGGGTCAGAGCTCAAACTTCATATACAAAACAGTCGAATAATGTAAGAATATGACGAATGAGTCACGTTTTTGAGTGAGAGAAACTAAGGGTTTTGGCTAGTTTTGCTCTGAAAGTCATGCAGATATGGCCCAATAATGTAGAATAATCTAAAGCAAATGTCACTTTGATGTTTGTCCATCTGCGTCTCTCATTTCTAATTATGCATAGGAAATAAGGAAGAAAATAGGAAGGAAATCATTTTAGTTGTTTATCTCTCTCTCTCTCTCTCTCTCTCTCTCTCTCTCTCTCTCTCTCTCTCTCTTCAATAAAACCTTGAAGAACTCAGCGAACATCTTCCGTGTGTCTTTCCTACATGAGAAGTTTATTCCTCTTAGTTTTAAAGACAAGATGACCAAGAACCACTCGACAACATGGCCACTCATGAAACGGTGATGACACAAAGAAATAAAAGACTATCATGTAAACACATGCACATGTATGTATAAAAATTCATTTGATTTTTTGATCGCTCATGAGTAAAAACATAACATTATCACTCCCCAAAGCTCTTAAATTGGGGCTTCACCACAGAATACAGTTTAAAGGACAAAAGAATTGATTAGTAGTTACCAACTATTTTATCATAAAATGTGATATCATAATCAGCAGTATAATCCTCATCATATTCGGTTCAATGTCTGTTTTACGTGCTGGCATGCATTGGATGGTTTTAATAAATTGACTTCCAAAGTAACCTATCTCTGGCCAGGACTTTATCCTTCTTTCCCTCAGGTCGATTTTTATCACTTCCTCCTATGTTTTCTGTGAACTGAACATGCTACTTCAATTGTTCTACATCTACTAACCGAAAGACTCGCATCCATTCTTTCAACATGGCAATACCATTAATGTCTACTCTTCTGCACCTCCCTATAATGTCTTTGATTAATCTTCTCTGAGGTCATAAGATCTAAGCCTTTCTTTAAGACTCTCACATTACATATCATTCCCATATCAGTTCTCTCCATGCAACGCATTTCTTCAGCCCTTACTGACTTGGTTTCACTTCCATACATCATCACACTGCATACACATGCTTGATAGTGGTAATGCTCTGCTGGTTAGTCATGGAAGAAGTTCCCCGAACTAATTTCATTCACTCATAAAGTTTTCAGTCACACTAACACCTGTCCCACCCTCTGCTCTAATGGTATCACCAAGGTGAGAAAGCTTCTCAACAACCGCAATAGTTTCTCCACATCTGAGTTCTCATCCATCTGCATTGTCTTACATTTCTTGCACACAAATTGGTTATATTATATTCGTATCTACCAAATGTTGCATGATAGCTTTCTTAATATTTGTTCCCACAATATTTTCGATATGTTGTATCATCCACGTGAATGGAATCTGACAGGGTAAACAACTATGTTTTTTGGCATATGAATTTATTAGCATAATCTCTGCTCGTTTATACAATTATATATTTGTAAGACTTGTTTTATCCCTTCCTTGTGGATGGTGGCATCTTTTGACTTTCTCAATAACTCACTTTACTGATTAATTATGCCAATATTTCTTATCTCAGTCATAGCTAAGTACCTTTTGATGCCAATACTTTTAAACGCAAATTCAATGCATGAATTGTGATAAAAATATTTATTGGTATTGACCACATCACAATCAAAAATACTGCATGAATAAAAATTCAAATCAATGACAATACCAATATTATCAATTGTTTAGGAAAACGATGTCATCAGACACAAACAAGACAAAAATCGAATTGTGTATATAATCATCTAAAATTAAATAACGATAACAATATTATCAAATATTTAATAGACTATTATTTAGATTCTTTGGACTATTGTTCTCAACTTGAGTGTTATTTTTGCAACGTTTCGGTCCATTTAATCTTTGACTTACTTCAGGTGTATCTTGTCAAATTTGGGAATCTTTCTGTCACACTTTAAGAATTAGGCTGTCAAACTCGGGAATCTGCATGGAATTTTGAACAGAATTTTTTATTTAATCCACGGGCATAACATACTCTCGTTTCATCAATCATGACTTGGCAGGAGTCCTAAATAATTTGCAATTGTATTTTGAGTGTAACTTACAGCATTCAGTTTCATTTACCAAGTTGTATGTCCACTACGCTACGGCTCCTTGCATTGTAAAAATAACACACGAAATGAGAACTGTAGTCTGGAGAATCCAAATAATCAATCCTTATCTTTTTTTTTTTTTTTTTTACATAGGCGTCACCACTTATCAAGGCCGATAGGCCACTCAAGAATAAGGGTTAAAGAGTGTAGAGTAGTCAAAAGGACAATATAGTAATCGATAGTAATGGAAGTTCGGTAAATTTGTTAAGTGGAACGGCTCATCAGAAACTTGTTCACGTTGGACTTGAAGACAACCATATTATAGACAGCTGGAAAGCAGGAAAATGGAAGACAATTCCACAGGCGTGCAGTTCTAAGAAAGAAGCTTTGATCATGGAATCTATGTTTAGGTTTAGGTATAGATAAAGAGTGGGGAAAATTATTGATAATGTTTTCAGCTAGTCTAGTGTTTCTTGTGAAAGTTTGGCGAGGGGGGACCATAGATTGAAGCTCAGTTGAACACTTTCCATGAAAATAACGATAAAGCAGAGACAAACTCGCAACATTTCTTCTGTGAGATAGAGGTTGCAAGGAAGAGAAAAGGACATCTCCTACGAGGCTACGAAGTCTATTTTGAATCCTATCAAGGCAGGACAAGTCTTTTCTAGCAGCTCCTGCCCAGATGTGGCAACAGTATTCCATCCTTGGACGTATCTGGCTCTTATATAGATAGAGAATTGCATCAGCAGTGAGATATCTACTGGATCGATAGAAGGATCCGACCATTTTTCCAGCGGCCTTGGCAACAGATTTGATGCACGTATTCCATTTAAGATCAGGAGTAAAGGTCAAGCCCAGAAGCTTGTCAAAACTTGAGGCCTCCCCAAAACGAGAGGCATTCATTTTAATTGATGCCAGATGGAGATCAGAACGTTGATGATGTAAAGATAGAAGCTTGGTTTTAGATGCATTAAAAGTAACCAGCCACTCCTTTCCCCATTGTACGACGTGATCAAGATCAGAGGAGAGAGAATCAGAGAGAACTTGGTCGTTTACTGTCTTAGATGTGTTACCATAGATGGTAGTGTCGTCAGCAAAAATGTCTACGAATGATGTAAGGATGTGATTTGGAAGATCATTAATGTAGATCAGGAAAAGAGTTGGGCCCAGGATGGACCCCTGAGGGACTCCAGCATTTATACTGTGAGCTTCTGATTTTTGCCCATCCACTACTACTCTTATGAACCTATCAGAGAGAAATGATTTAATAACTGAGAAGACATTTCCAGCTATACCATAGCTGGAGATCTTGTGAAGTAAACCTTTATGCCATACCCTATCAAAGGCCTTTGATATGTCAAGAAATTCAGAAATATTCAGTTGACTATATAGGAATCAGGTAATTCTGCATTTCATAATAACGACCAATGTGTGTTTAGTTCTATATAAATATGAATCCATTACATCACACAAAAACTTGCGAGTAAAAGACATGCTAATAATGATTTATAAAATGCAAACACTAGTGGAGAACTGCACGCCTATGGAATTGTCTTCCGTTTTCCTGCTTTCCAGCTGACTATAATATGGTTGTCTTCAAGTCTAATGTAAACAAGTTTTTGATGAGCCGTTCCATATAAGTTAACAAATTTACCGAATTTCCATTACTAACGATTACTTTATTGTCCAATTGTCTACTGTAAACTCTTTAACCCTTATTCTCAAGTAGCGTCTTGGTCTTGATAAGTGGTGATGCTTAAGTATATTTGATGAAGAATGTATATTAGTACAAGATTAAGCAGAAAGTAATGTGTAATGTGTTTATCTGTTGTGGTGCACATGTCACTTATGTATGGCATATAATGTCAACATATGTGTTCATGCGTCTACATGTGCTGCATAACGAGGGCCATGTCTGAATGTAACAATTTGAGTGACACCTAATGGTGGGAGATGACCTCAGACGAAAGCCCTGAAGCTATATGATTTTCAGGTGGAAAATTTTGATCTATTGGCTGGCAAGCTTTCAAGAATAAAAGACGTGTGTGAATGCTGCTGTAATAGGAGGCAAGCGCACACAAGGTAACTATATATAAACGAGTTTTCTGTCTTTCTCTTATTATTTTTCTTCCATGTATACACATGTGACCCATCCCTACGATTGGTTTTATGACTGTTGTTTCCTTATTTTATCTTACCTTATTAGCAATTAGCAGTTTTAATAAAGACATACTTGCCTTTAAAGAATTCATACATACATACATGCATGCATATATACAGAGTGTTCAAGACAAATTTGACCCTTTTTATGAGAGAAAGAAAAAACGTCATATTTTGTCTATTAATTAATATATGCTCTAAATGCAAGATAAATAAAGCTTTTTTATAAATCAACAGACGTTAAGTGAAAATATAAAATGCCTGTTTTTTTGTAATTTCTCCCCCCCCCTCTCTCTCTCTCTCTCTCTCTCTCTCTCTCTCTCTCTCTCTCTCTCTCTCCCTTCTAGGCATATCTACATTTCTTTCATTTCCTACATTTCTATCTTCCTTTGTTTTCTGATTCAGATATCAAATTCTTTTACTTCTCCCTTCTTCTTCTCAGATTTTGTATGATTTCCTTCTTTCTTCCTTTCTTTGTTCTTTCCCCTTTTTTCATTATTTTTCTTTCTTCATTTTTCTGCTCCTTTTCTTTCCTCTCCCTTTTTTTTTTTTTGCTTTTTTTATTGTTTCTTTCCTTATTTCTTTCCTTATACAAGTTCTTTCTTTCTGTTTTGCTTTTTCTTTTCTCATCATTCTTCCTCCCACATATCTCCCTGCCTCATCCCATTTAGTTTGTCCATAAAATGGCTGGCCCTTTACTTTGTGGTTTTGCCATCAAAATGAGTTTTGTTCATTTTGATGCTTCACAAATAATTGTACTTTTCAATTCGCCTTAATTGATTACATAATTACAGAAATTAATTACTACAAGCAGTTAATCAGTTTCGCCTTCCATTACTCAATTATTGGCAATTAGCAGTTTTAATGGGGACATACTTGCCTCTAAGGAGTTCATATATATATATATATATATATATATATATATATATATATATATATATATATATATATATAAACGTGATTTTTATAAAATATGTTGAAAAATGCTTTAGTAAGAGTTAAAAACATATTTATTATTCGGAGAGGGAACACAAATAAAGGTGAGAGCTCTTAATCCGCGAAGTTTTGAAGAAATACTTCTCATCAGAGAAGAGGAGTTAGCAAAATGCGTAAAGAAATTTTGCTTATAAAGCATTTAATGAAACTCGATATGAAATGGATCATATTAGCGTGAAAATGAAGTTGACAGCAATAAAACAGATGGAGTGAGGTAAAAAGGAAAAATAGTTTCACATGTAAGGGTGTCCATTGTTACTGAGTACAAAATCCAGTAAATCTATGAATTTTGTGAAG
>NC_136483.1:55860105-55942605 GCF_053919585.1 Euprymna scolopes
AAGAAGTACTTTTTTTTTTTTTTTTTTTTACATAGGCATCACCACATTATCAAGGCCAAGAGGCCACTCAAGGATAAGGGCCAAAGAGTGTACAGTAGAAATTGGACAATATAGTAATCATTAGTAATGAAAATTTGGTAAATTTGATAACTTATATGGAACGGCTCATCAAGAACTTATTTATGTTAGACTTGAAGACAACCACATTGTAGTAAGCCAGAAAGCAGGAAAACGGAAGACAATTCCACAGGTGTGCAGTTCTAAGAAAGAAGCTTTCTTCATGGAATCTACGTTTAGGTTTAGGCACAGATAAAAAGTGGGGGGAATTATTGATAGTATTTACAGCTAGACGAGTGTTTCTTGTGAAAGTTTGGCGAGGGGGGACCATAGATTGAAGCTCAGTTGAACACTGTCCATGAAAATAACGATACATCAGAGACAAACTCGCAACATCTCTTCTGTGAGATAGAGGTTGCAAGGAAGAGAAAAGAACATCTCCTACGAGGCTACGAAGTCTATTTTGAACTCTATCAAGGCAGGACAAGTCTTTTCTAGCAGCTCCTGCCCAGATGTGGCAACAGTATTCCATCCTTGGACGTACCTGGCTCTTATATAGATAGAGAATAGCATCAGCAGTGAGATATCTACCGGATCGATAGAAAGATCCCACCATTTTTCCAGCGCCTTGGCAACAGATTTGATGTACGTGTTCCATTTAAGATCAGGAGTAAAGGTCAAGCCCAGAAGCTTGTCAAAACTTGAGGCCTCCTGAAGACGAGAGCCATTCATTTCAATTGATGCCAGATGTGGATCAGAATGTTGATGATGTAAAGAGAGAAGCTTGGTTTTAGATGCATTAAAAGTAACCAGCCACTCCTTACCCCATTGTACTACGTGCTCAAGATCAGAGGAGAGAGAATTGGAGAGAACTTGGTCGTTTACTGTCTTAGATGTGCTACCATAAATGGTAGTGTCGTCAGCATAAATGTCTACAAATGATGTAAGGATGTGATTTGGAAGATCATTAATGTAGATCAGGAAAAGAGTTGGGCCCAGGATGGACCCCTAAGGGACACCGGCATTAATACTGTGGGCTTCTGATTTTTTCCCCTCAACTACTACTCTTATGAACCTATCAGAAAGAAATGATTTAATAATTGAGGAGACATTTCCAGCTATACCATAGCTGGAGATCTTATGAAGTAAACCTTTATGCCATACCCTATCAAAGGCCTTAGATATGTCAAGAGCAATTGCTCTAGAAAGGTTGCCTCCGTCGAGAGATTTGCTAATCCTATGAGATATAACTGTAAGCACATCTGCTGTAGATCTAGCAGAACGGAAACCATATTGAGTGTCAGTAAGAAGGTTATTTTTGTTGAGATGGTTGATTACTTCTGTATTTAACACAGATTCCAGCAACTTACTCATGACGCACAGGAGACTTATTGGCCTGTACTGAGAGGGGGATGAGCGATCACCTGAATTTTTAAATACAGGGCATACTGATGAAATTTTCCAGGGAGATGGGAAACTATTCTCCTTAAGACAATGTTTAAACAGTTTTGTAAGTATGGGAACTAGTTCAGGTTGAAGTTTTTTGAGTACTATAATTGGAATACCGTCAGGGCCAGTTGCTTTACTGGAATCAAGGTTTTTGATTAGCTTGGCAACATCACGTACAGATATACGTATATCACATAGCATGTTTTCTGATACAGGAGAAAATATTGGAGGTTGGCGGCCTTGGTTGCACAGGGTAGAATTAGCTGCAAAGTTCTTGACAAAGAGTTTGGCTTTGTCTGATGCTGACGAGATTACCTCAGGTCCATTGATAATAGTTGGGATGGAGCACACGCTTCTGTTCAGGATTCTGTTTGCTATTTGCCAAAACTGGTGGGAACCAAGCCGCTGCTCAGCTACTTTGGACTTAACAGATTGAGCATACAACTCTCTTGCGTTCTTTATTACTTTCTTACAATGGTTGCTGGCAGTCCTGAAAGCGGCTTTAGTTTCCATACATCTATTACGTTGGAAACAGTGGAAAAAGTGATTTCTGTATGCAATGGCAGCAGCACATTCTGGAGAGAACCATGGCTGGCTGTTAGGTTTTTGCTGAAACTTTTTCGAGGGTATGAAACGGTCAATACCTACAATTAACCATTCCGTCAGGTCTAATACTATAGAGGACACATCCTTTTTAAACATGGAATGCAGAGGTAGATCAGATATAAATGTACGGAAGCTATCCCAGTCAGCCTTAGTGTATCGATATACTGTACGATGGAGAGGTACGTCTGGGGACTTATTACATTTCATTTTTATCTTAATTGATACAACAGAGTGGTCGGAAGATCCAAGAGGCGACAGAACAGAAACTGAACATAGTTCAGGGCAAGTTGTGAGAAAAAGGTTTAGTAGGCTCGCATACTGGCCGTCATTGTCGGGCACACGGGTGGGTTCCTGAACAATCTGAGTGAGGTCATAGGCAATGGAGAAATCATGACAGAACCTCCCCTCATCATCGGTCTTATTTGAGTGGGTCAACCATTCGACGTTGTGAACATTGAAGTCTCCACATACGTGAATGTTAGCTGAAGGATAAGTAGATAGGACTTGGTCAATTTTCTCAGATATGCTTTTAAAGATAGTAACTCCGCTGTTGTGGGGGCGATAGAGAGTAAATATAAATGCAGTAGTGTGAGCTAAAGCAACCCGGAAGCACATATAGGGTAAGTTAGGATCTTCCCTGGAGATGTCCCTACCACATGGAAAGCTATCTTTAATATAAGCACATATTCCCTGCCCATGGCGATCTTGGGGGTCAGATTTAGAAGTTAAGTTAGAGTATCCTTTAATTGCGAACTCTTCTAGGGAAATAGCCTGTCTAATGCCAGTTTCACTTAAAAATAAAAGGTCTGGTTTAGTCTCCTGTAATTGGGTTTCAACCTCTGGAAGGTTGCAGGCAATGTGTTCTTGGCCATTGCTATATATATATATATATATATAGATAATTTTGTTTACAAATTGTACATATGTTTTTTATTCATAACGCTGAGGATTTATTAGTTAGATTAGGATCCACAGAGTGAATGAGGTATTGTGGTAAATGTTGCCAGTCAAGAGTAAGACTCCAAAGTCTACATCATTTCACTTTCTTAACTTTAGTTACAAAGACCCTGTACACCCCCCCATTTCTTATAGGACTTTGTGCCTAAGTTTGTTCTCTTGTTTGTAAATTTTTGCTTTTGATTGTTAACAATTAATTGTAATTTTTTCTTACCAGAAATAAACTATATAAACAAGATCAAAGTGTAGCATCTGTTCTGATACTGCACTACACTTTTTTGGTCTCGGTTAATGGAGGAGAAAGTCTTCATGACTGATACATTTTTTTATTTTTGTTATTAACCAGAGTGCCCCTTTTTGGGGGAGATGGTTTCTGCCCACATTAAAAACCGACCTTGTGTCTAATTCTGCCATTGTGGCGAGGCAAGTAAAAAAAAAAAAAATAGATTGAGTGTTTTAATCTTAATTTTGGTTCCTTTTTTTTTTCATGTTATTCTCTTCACAGTAAGCACGCTGCCTTTCTGTCTGACATTTGACCATGTATATTTTTTGACTGAAAAACTTTTATTCAGAAAAAAAAAAGTTCTAACTTACCATATGGAAAATCCTATTACAGCTTGGACTTTAATTTTTCACTCAACCGGATTTTACCCACCCGGATGTTTTTACATAGATTCTTACTTACCCAATCATTCTTCTGGACTCCATCTAAATGTCTTTTCACATAGGTTTTTCTACATTTTCATAAACTTTTTTATTAACTTTTATGCAAATATTTCACAGTTTCATTTTATGCGCTAAACAGCAAAATCATAGATTTACTATAAGTAATATTTTGCTACTATCTTTCCTCTTCAGAAAAGAAAGCATTCTTTGAAACTTTGTGGAATAAGGAATTTTTAAATGTTAATTGTGTATTCCCTTTCCGAATAATTGTTGTGGTGTTAGTGTTTGCATAATTGACGAGAAAAACAGTAATAATTAAATAAATATGTATTAACAAAAATATGAAAAGAGGTAATTGCTGGACTAGTGGTAACGACCATACTCTCCTCGTTCCTGTCTCTGACTCCTTTGGTAAACCGGTTCTCATTCCCCGGAAGTGACGTCATGGAATAGTTCATTATTCCAGGTAGTAGGGGTTGGTCCCCAACAAGAATTAATTGCTGTAGATTATAAATATATTCATTTCACGTGTGTGGTTTTATTTCTTTGGTAAGGAAGATTATTGGTTATTAATTAGTTATAAAGCACAGCTTTATAAAATGAATAGCGCACTTTATGCAGCTGATAATGTTTCTATAAAGTTTTCTATGAGTAAAAGAATAGAGCACTTTATATAGCTAATAATGTTTCTATAAAAATGTGTTAACTTTATAAGATTTCCTTTCTTTCATCAAAGATCGATGGCTCAACGGTAAGAGACTCCAACTGCTTACAAAGTATTTTTATTTTTATTTTTTTTTAAATTTTAGTTCATCTCCGAACAAGGCACATTGATGAGACATACAAGACTACTGTCAATTCGTAGCAATACCTAAGTGGGGAGTTTAACAGCGAGGCGCTTGGTCAAATTACATTTAAATTTAAACATGTTGGTACAGTCAGGAAAACAGGGAGCGTGTAGGGATTTCCAAAAGCTAACAATTTGAAGAAAGAACCTATTAGAGTAGAAACATTTCTGGCATCTGGGGACTTCTACAGTGAAAGAATGGCATTTAGCTGATTGCCGGGAGTGGTTATGTCAAGGGACCACCAAAGCAGCAAGTTCATCAGAACACATTCCACATCGAACACTTGTAAAATATGTTCAAAGATGCAACATGATGGAACAGGGGCTGGAAATTCGTTGCCAGTGTGAGACTTATTACATTAGAGAATCTTTTTTTTTTTTTTTACATAGGCGTCACCACTTATCAAGGCCGATAGGCCACTCAAGGATAAGGGTTAAAGAGTGTAGAGTAGTCAAAAGGACAATATAGTAATCGATAGTAATGAAAGTTCGGTAAATTTGTTAACTTAAGTGGAACGGCTCATCAGAAACTTGTTCACGTTGGACTTGAAGACAACCATATTATAGACAGCTGGAAAGCAGGAAAACGGAAGACAATTCCACAGGCGTGCAGTTCTAAGAAAGAAGCTTTGATCATGGAATCTATGTTTAGGTTTAGGCACAGATAAAGAGTGGGGAAAATTATTGATAATGTTTTCAGCTAGTCTAGTGTTTCTTGTGAAAGTTTGGCGAGGGGGGGGGGACCATAGATTGAAGCTCAGTTGAACACTTTCCATGAAAATAACGATAAAGCAGAGACAAACTCGCAACATCTCTTCTGTGAGATAGAGGTTGCAGCGAAGAGAAAAGGACATCTCCCACCAGGCCACGAAGTCTATTTTGAACCCTATCAAGGCAGGACAAGTCTTTTCTAGCAGCTCCTGCCCATATGTGGCAACAGTAATCTTTTTTTGAACCCTCTCTAATAGGGAGAGACTAGTGGCTGGTGCACTAGCTAAGATATAACAACGATACTCCATGGGTTGTTTTTCAATTCTCATCTTGAAGCATTTATTCTGCTAACCACACTGAAGAGTCATGATACCAGGAAATGAGTATCTGTGAATAATTATATATGCATATAAAAGTATAAATTTACCAGGACTCCATCTAAATATCCTTTCACCTATGCATTTTTGCATTTTCATAAACTTTTTCATTAAATTTTATGCAAATATGATTCACTTCATATGTTGCAGTTTCATTTTATGCGCCAAACAGAAAAATCATAGTTTAACTATAAGTAATATTTTACTAATATCTTTCCTCTGAACAGAAGAAGGCAGTCTTTGAAACATTGCAAAATAAGGAATTTCTAAATGTTCATAGTGTGTTCCTTGTTGAATAATAAATTGTTTGAAAATCCTAATTTACAAAGTTTTAATTTTATACTCTTATAATAAGCTCTATTCCTTATTTGGTTTATTTTATCTGGTTAGGAGTATCCTATGAATATTAGTATTAATATTTATATTCGATTGAAATTTACAGAATTACTTATTTAGTAAATTATATATATATATATATATATATATATATATATATATATATATATATATGTTAGCTGGACACCCAGTATTGTCCGATCGTACAATACGCTTAAACATGATATTTTAATTTATAAAGATTGCGTATGAATTATTATAAACCCAATCCTCTATTGATTATTATATATTACGAGGAATAATTAGCCTGGTGGACTAATTCACAAAAAAGAAAAAAGAAGAAAATAAAAAAGTAATAATTATAATGTCGTTCATCAAATTCCATCTGTGTTTGTTTGCAATATCACGTCAGCTGATATTTGGGCTTGACGATTAATACTCCGGAAAGTTATTTTTGATTAATGTTTAGTTTTTAAATATGCAAACGAGACATGATTTGCGCCAATTTTAAATGGTACCTCTTCTTTTAATGTAAATTGAACTAATTAATAAGAAAAAATTCAAATAAAATGGTGAGGTACACTTGGACTGAATGATCCCCTGTTAAAACAGGGGATCATTCGATCTGTAGCCGAATGCTCAACCACTAAGCTATATTTCCAGATGTCAATAATTCTCTTTTTTTTAAGAAGTGATTTTTTTTTTTAATTTTATTATCTCCCTTGCCAGTGTAACAAAATATTCACTTGTAAAAATTATTTTTATCTATAAGAAAGAAAAACTATTTTTAGAATCGGATTTTTTTCTATTTTCGATACTTATCAGATGAATCTTTGTACAAAACATATCTAAGAACACTGCCAGACATATAAATGACCTTTGTGTGAAATTTGTAAAAGATAGGCTCAGCCGTTTCGTAACTTATGAGGAAGGAACTCTTTCACACACATAGTTACTTTTATATAGTAGAGACAAATATTATTTTAAAATAGATATTAACTATGTTAATTACTTTTTGTAACTATAGAGTCTAATATTTAATGTTTAAGCAATCATCAATGTAGGAAGTGATAATTACTACTGGTCAGGAGATTGGAACCCAGTCACAAATTCACCCTTGAATTTGTAGGCTAGCATCTTATCATTGCCATCGGCAATTAACACAAGAATTAAGGGAAATTAAGGGCATACAAATTTTAAATCAGCAGACGTACATAGTAAACAGTCAGAGAGTATTCAATAACTAGAAGTTAGAAATCTGCATTTGTGCTGAAGTTGACCGCTTTTTCTTAATTCCCTAAAGAGGGCTCAACTATAAATAATAATTATTATTTAATTATAATTTCAAGCCTTTTAAAGAATACAAGAATTAGAATAAAAGCTAAAAGGCGGTCAACTAGAATTTATGCAAGTGTCACATCTTCCGCTCATTTAAACACTCTACATTGTCTAATATATCTGCCCGAATTTGGCATTTATTGATTGTTAATTCCGTTCATTCTCATGGCAATTGTTTGGTGGCCCAAATGTAAAGGCTTAGCAAATGGTGTTAAAGGTTGCTTCATGGCTGGGTTCGAATCTTCCTGACCAGGAATTGTTACCTCCTACATTGATGATTGCGTAAGCATGAAACACTAGTGTCTGTAGGTATAAAGAATTATAATTATATATATATATACATAAATAATAATTTTTATACTTGTAGACACTAGTGTTTCATGCTTTTGTAATCATCAGGGGAGGAAATGACGATTGCTGCTGATCAGAAGATTCGAACCCAACTACAAAACCAATTTTTATTCCATTTGCTAGAGCGTTACCTCGAGGCCACCACCAACCGCCACAAGAATTAAGGGAAATTAACAACTATAAATGTCAAATACAGGCACAATATAAAGATAGTTAGTAATGTTCAAATGATCAGAAATCGTGAACGAACACAAAGCTAGCCAATTGCCTTTACTTTCTAGGCGGTACTCAACTTAAAGAACTTTCTTCTTAAAAGGGCTAACAATTATAAGTAATTATTTTTATGCCTATTGCCACTAGTGTTTCATACTTTCGCAATCATCAATGTAGGAAGTGACGATTTCTATTGGTCGAGAGATTCCAACCCAACAACAAAGCCACCTTTGACTCTATTTGCTAGGACGTTACTTCCGGGCCACGAACAAACGCCACTTTTTTCAGTCCATGCTGTGATAGGATAACACATTATAGTATTTGATATTATTAGCCCTGCTAGTTGAAATTTCAGTGTTTCCATGAAACAGAAAGCAGCAACAGAAGATCGAACTAATGTATAATGTCAACTGAAATTGTAAAAAACAATATGTGCTCTTGCACAAGTAATTGATCACTCATCTTATTTCTTATATTACACTAAATCTCTCTCTCTCTCTCTCTCTCTCTCTCTCTATATATATATATATATATATATATATATATATATATATATATATATATATGTAAATGTGAACACCTATTTGTGAAAACCGAATAAGTCTTTCTTTCTTGTTTCCATATTTCAAATGTTGTTGCTAATTATGTCTGACAGCATGTATATGCTTTTCGATGCCCAAATTTTGGTTTTACAAATTGAATTTCTTGTTTTTGCAGGTTTCTTTATTTCTTATTGGTCCTTCGATGTCACTCTCTGTTAGTTCGTTTGTCTTCTGATTTACATCACGGGTTTCGCACAGAATCGTGTAGAAAGTTGTGTAAGTGAAGCCGTGCAGAGAATTCTTCGTTAGCTAAGCAGACTCGACTCTGAAATCTAGTGAAGAGTGATCGCTTTTGTTCCGTAGAGCCAATTCCTCTCAGAAGACACATTTCTCTCTCTCTCTCTCTCTCTCTCTCTCTCTCTCTCTCTCTCTCTCTCTCTCTCTCTCTCTCTCTCTCTCAAGATGTGCGAATCTTTTATGCCTCCTTGTAAGGTATTCACAGCAAGAACTCGTTTTGCTAATACAACAAAAAATCAGTTTCTTCTTTCGATGCTACACGTGCCTAGCATCAGCTGAAATATCCACAAATTTTGTAAGAGCTTTGCACCTATGGAACATATTACTACGGGACTTCTTCCTTTCAGATTACAACATGATCATTTTTCAATCAAATATTAATAGATATCTATCATCAACCGTCCCACAACTATTCGAACTTGATTCATTCTATCAATCATTCTCAATCCTCTCATGAGATTCTTTGCCTTTTCGCTGATAATCTCCATTTTAATTTTTCTAAAGAAATATAAAGTAGTACAAGACTGTTATGTTCAGAGAATTAATACTATCTTGAGACAGGTATTCTTCTAATATATATAGTTATACTGAACTATTTACTTTCTCTGATAAGAGAAGTATAAATTTTCGAAACTCCATTTAACAAGGAATAACCTTTATTGTTTTCCCTGTTTTTTTAAGTTGATGATATAATGAATCATGTAATTTTTTTTTATTTGTTATCAGTTAATTGTATTTATTTACACACACATGTACTAGCAAATGTACCCGGCGTTGCCCAGTGTTAAACGTAATGTTAAATTTCTTTAAAAAATTGAAGTAATAAAAAAAAACGGAAAGAAACTGCCACATAAATCAATTTTTAATTATGAATCGAGGCACCCAAGAGATATGTCCCCAGAAGTTGATGAACGAGGACCAGTCAGAATCCAAATAGGAGAAACCTCCTAATGCACGGTACACTACGCAATGGAAAAGAGGGATGATTACGGGAATGCAATTCCTTAACAACTTTAGGGTTAATTAAATGCCACGACATATTTTAGGCTTAAGGCATGTGGTTCATGTAGATGATGAGAATGTCGGTGCTGCTGCTCCAGAGAGTAATGAAGGTGAACCAGTGCCGATGCAAAGACCGCAGAGAGAATGCAATGTGCCTATCTGGGGACGTGTAGTCTAAAATGTAATTAAAAAAATTAATACAAACCAGCAGCGAGGAGTGAACCTGAGACTCTTCGATTGCAGATCGGGAGTCTGTTGGTGGGCTAGATTCATTCTGCCCACAGCGACGGTTGGATTTCGCCCGACGGCTATAGAACATGGGCCCATAGGTCATTCAGTGTCAGTTGAGGAGGATTATTTTTATTTATTTATTTATTTATTTATTTTTACCCCGATTCCCCTCCCCAATTAGGTGACAGATCGCTTGATTGGTCAGAGATGCGAGTTCCTCTTTCTAAATTTTCGTAAGAGGTGTTTTGGACTCGCATTACCCTTTCGACTGGCAAATCGGTTAATCTGCCACAGTTTAGTAAAGGGGGTGGGTCTTTTGTTACTAACATTGTAAATATCATTTTATCTTTGTACATAAGATTTTTATCCCCCTAACCCTCCTTTTCCTTATGTGGGTTTTAAGCAGGTTCTCATGGTATGATGCTTTGTGGTGATTGATGAAGGATGTATACGCTAATGTATAGTATGAATGCGGTATTGTGGTGAAAGTAGAGTGAATGAAGAAACTAGTTGGATTAGCTTCGTTAGCATTACACTGTGAAGACCATCCTCCCCCGCCCCATTTTTCGGCATCGTGCCAAATTTTTCCTAAAAATACATTTTGTATTTTTTAAAAATAAATATTCAGTTGAGGAGGATGTTACTGCGTTGGGATCGTGTTCATTTAATTCAGCAGTGTTGCTCGGGATTGTGTTCTGTCAATTCGACGGTGTCTCTTTGGCAGATGTGTGTTGGATTGTCATAATACCAACATATTCAACCACACGTATACAACAGTAATCTACGGATATGCATGTTTAGAGATCCTATCTCTCGTCAGCGTAACTTGACTGTTTCTTTGAATTGAACCTGAGACCATTTAATACAAATGGTCTCAGGTTCAATTCAGAGAAACAGTCAAGTTGGTCTGGTGCGTTAACCCATTAGGCCTAAATCATTTTAAGTGTTGTTTTTATCGCTTTTAAACTTATGTAGATTTTTGTTGTTGTTGATTTTTAAATAATAATACCGTTAATTAACGTCTCCAAGCATGAAGATCTTTTTCCTTAGAAAATCGCTCATATTTTGTTTGACATAAACAAATAGTATTTATTTTTTATTTTATATTACTTATAAAACAGTAATCTACAGACATGCACGGTTCGAGATCCTATCTTGACTGTTTCTGAGTTTAAAAACGATAAAAATAACACTTAAAATGATCTAGGACTTCGTGTCTCAGGTTCGATTCCTAGTCCTGCTAGTTACATAAATAGCTCGAAATTTGATATAAAGTAATTGTTTTCGCTCACCCCCTAAATGATAAAGTTTACAAAAAGATAGAAAAATGTGCTCACTTTTTTCACCATGTTGTCTAGAATATATATTCTTTATTTCATAATTATCAGTTCGTTAGTTTATGACTAAATCCAAGACACACACACACACACGCGTGTCTGTGTATGTGGGTGGGGGTGGGGGTGACAAACGAATCCATGGACATTCTATGGTTCAATTCGAAATAAGTACTGGTGGTGGTGGTTAGAAACTGAGATTTTACTTTTACTTTATTAAAACAATCTCAAAAAAAAAAAAATGGTGAGAATACAGACATACACAGAGGATGAGAAAAAAGAGACAGAGATCTTTTCTGTCATGATTATTAGATTTATAGAGACGAATGTGGTTACCACTGCATATAAAACTTACTAAAGATTAACAAGAAAAACAAAAGCATAGGCGTGGAGGTATTGTTAAAAAAAAAAAGGTTTTAGGTAACCACTCTGCTCTACTATGCGATAAAAATATAAGCAACAAAAACCAAACCGTTATATCTGTTGTCAATTCTGACAAGAGCCAGTAATTCTGCATGCATGTGTCGGCATAAATATTCTCCACTCAGTGACTTCAGCGTGACATATAAACATTTACGAAACAATAAACAGTTGGCCTATTCGGAACACCACTAAATATTGATCGGAATAAATGCTTTTATGACACCAAAACCCCGTCTAATATTTATGCCCCTCCCTCTGATCATAAAACTCGCGTATTATATCATATCAGAACGGCGATTATTTACTGGTAATAAAAAAAAAGCATCTTTTTTTTCTTTTTTCTTTTTCTTTTTCTTTTTCCATAACTGAACAGGATAAGTGTATTTCTATGCTCCATTAAGTAGGTGAGGTTTTCTCGTTCTCGTTCAACCGACTACTTTTCTGTTTTCTGTTCTATTTTTTTTCTTTTCTTTTTCATCCCCCCCCCCTCGCCCCTACATCTCCGGATTCGCTTGCCCAGCAAGAGAGGAACTATACTTGAATTGGAAAATAGAATAAAAGCATGTACGATATTTCCTTATTCTTGTAAAAATTGCATATCAACTAGTTATGAAATGATTCCAATATTTTTCCCGATTCCGTACTAAATTCCCGATTCCCATACAATTACCGATTTCGATTCCGATGCTTTATAAATCACTAAATATTAAACTATATAGTTGTATTTTTTCTCTGATTACCGTAAAAACACACATGTTAAATGGGCAAATATTTTCCTAAACGTAAAAATATATTTATGGGGACGATCTATCGATTTTAGCTTCAGTGGTGGTTTAAAATCAGTAAATATTTGTTATTTTATCATTATTACCAGCAATGGAAGATTTAGCTTTAAACAAAATCAAATAAAAAAGACAAAAGAATCGTTTTGGCATTGGAAAATCGGTACAAATTTTTACAATTCCGATACCCTCAAATATTTTGATTTTTTTCCGATTCCCGATTCTGATTCTCAACACTAATATCAACCCTTTTAATGCCGAATCTAAACATTTTGAGAAAAGATTTTATGCTTCAAGTTCTTTAAATGTTCAAATATTTATTCATGGTATTTGGTTTACTTGTTTTGTAGACGAAATTGTTTTTGTTTTTGATTTTGCAGGACATAATTAAGTCTTGTGACCCCCCACCACCACTAATATCAATGTTTGGTGCATTTTTTTGTGTTTCTTTATTTTATTTGCTTTGTTCTTTAACGGCATATCAATCCTTTAGGGGTTACTTACTGCCAAAGCAAAATAACTGTTGGAAACGATTCTTTGAACGCGATTAGTTGAACATAAGCTGCTATTTGACTCATTTCAGAGATTGGGGGAATTGTGGGTTTATACTTGTGCCAACAGTATTAATGCGTAAATGACTTCAATAGATTTATTCAAATATATAGTCTCATCCCTTTACAGTAGAGATCCCTTGGTGCAAGAAAGCCTTTTACTCCAATAGTTTCGTCCCCAGAACTGCGGGTCTTTGGAACTCCCTTCCGGGATTCTGCTTTCCCAACTGCAATGACATGCAGAAGTTCAAGTGTAATGTTAACAAACATCTTTCTACTCATCTCCCTTCATAATGACCCCGCTAATTAAGTCCCTGATAGTAGCCCCCCGCTTCAAAGTGGCACTGTGCTTTGTTTGGGGTGAAAATTGAAATTGAAATTGAAATTGAATATAAACTCAGTACATTTAATTCCATAGTCAGTAATGGTATCCATTATACCTATACTATCCATTCTTCCCGATTTGATGCTTAAATGGTAATTTTATGTGAAAACTATTTAACTTCTGTTGACCATAAACATTTAATGGCAGTTAATGTAAATTGTTTTGTGTTTGCTTTAAATTTTATTGTGTTTTAAAGATTGGCATAAAGGTTAGGGTGGTCGCTAATGCACCAGGAAACCAAGGTCCAATCCTCGATCGAGTTACTTGATGTCCCCTTGCTAAACTGCATTATGAAGTATGAATCATAGTTATGTGCAGACATACAGAGAAAGCAGTGATAACCTCCCTCACATCTCGATGTAGAGCCAACAAATGTAACGTTACACACACGTTTTACAGACACGTTAACATCCAGACACCTGAGATCAACATGGTGCAGACTCAGTCACAAAGGAAACAAAGACTAGGAAAGAACTTGAACTCCTGTTTCAGGTTTTAAGAGAAAAACGCTGTCCCTCATTCTCCCGCCACGCGTGACTTCTCGTTACGGCTGTAACGTCACCCACATCTCTAATGTGATCGTCCTCTCTGACGTGCTCTCTCTTCTTTTATAGTCTTTTTCTTTTTCCTTACATTGACGTTATTTCGCACAGGGATAGATAGCCGCCATATGCACGTCCACTCTCTGTTACAGAAAAGAGAGTTCAGGTTACTTTCGACTACGGTTGATCCATTTATTTATTTCATTTTATTTTTTTTATAAATATCTCCAAGTAAATTACATAAAATTTCTAATAATATTTTGGTAACTTTCTAATTTACAGGTGTCCGGATGTGATTGACTTTAGGCTTTGTTTTCTGGCATATGAACCCTTCAAGGGTTATTTGATACCAAAACACTACACCTATTGGAAACGAGTAATTAAACAAAAGTTTCTATTTTAAATCACGTTCCTTACAGTATAAATGAATTTAATAAACACGATTTAATTTTTTTATTCAGTTAAATTTTAAGGCATACCAACCGTTGTTCGATTTTTTATGAAATATTTTTTTTTTCAATTTTTTGTCAAGAAGAGTTCTTACATGTTAAATTATTTGTATGTTGTTCTTACATGTTAAATTATTTGTATGTTGTTCTTATATGTTAAATTATTTGTATGTTGTTCTTACATGTTAAATTATTTGTATGTTGTTCTTATATGTTAAATTATTTGTATGTTGTTCTTATATGTTAAATTATTTGTATGTTGTTCTTATATGTTAAATTATTTGTATGTTGTTCTTATATGTTAAATTATTTGTATGTTGTTCTTACATGTTAAATTATTTGTATGTTGTTCTTACATGTTAAATTATTTGTATGTTGTTCTTATATGTTAAATTATTTGTATGTTGTTCTTATATGTTAAATTATTTGTATGTTGTTCTTATATGTTAAATTATTTGTATGTTGTTCTTACATGTTAAATTATTTGTATGTTGTTCTTATATGTTAAATTATTTGTATGTTGTTCTTACATGTTAAATTATTTGTATGTTGTTCTTATATGTTAAATTATTTGTATGTTGTTCTTATATGTTAAATTATTTGTATGTTGTTCTTATATGTTAAATTATTTGCATGTTGTTCTTATATGTTAAATTATTTGTATGTTGTTCTTATATGTTAAATTATTTGTATGTTGTTCTTATAGTTTAAATTTTCATTTATTATTCTAGTTGCCTGCTGTTACCAGATCAGGCTGTCTGAAGATACTAACCTACGATGCACTAAACATTGTTATTGTTTTTTTAGCATTTCCCTTTGCAAAACGCAATCATGTTTTACAAGATCAAAAACAAAAAAAGACAATCTAACTGGACACGATGAATAAATGTTTCAAAATATAAAGAACTTTAAGCATAAAACCTTTTTCCCAGATTACTAGATTCAGCATTAAATAACCTGAAAAGCGTGTAAAAGAAAACAATCAAACCAATCATACTGAATAAATCCCTCTATCTTTCTCTCTCTCTCTCTCTCTCTCTCTCTCTCTCTCTCTCTCTCTCTATATATATATATATATATATATATATATATATATATATATATATATATATATATATATATATATATACTAGCGAGGGGTACCCGGCGTTGCCCGGGTGTTTTTCGGGGTATGTGAAAAAAGCCCGAAGCGTTGACGGCGCGCAGTTGGAAAATAGTAAAGTGTTAAAAAAACAAACAGGTACGCGTTTTTGATTGACGTGACGGCGATAGGTATTCAGCAGTTACGATTTTGTGCGGGACAGTTTTGAATAAATCGGTTTGTTTGTTTTTAAAACCCCGCTCCCTGTTTATTAGGAGGAGCGAAATGAAAGCTACAGTCTGATATGACGAAGTCAACATTGACCAAACTGGCTCTGGGCCTTTTGGATTTATTTGCTTCCCCACTGAGCAGATTAGGCACAAGGCCGTTTTTTAATGTGGAAATAGGGGGAGGGGGAGGGAAAGGGGGGACCAGCTCCCGAGAGGTGGGAAATGGGAGCTGGATAGTAACTGTGGTCTGTAGGGTGATCCCTACATTGACCAAGTTCAGATATGTGGGGTTACCCCCACATATGGACTTTGCTAGTCATAGCTAGTCATTGCTTGCAGCATCTGTCGGAACAGACCCGGACCTCCGAGGGGGTTTAGGCCTGTGTATTAGAGTCGAGGTTCGCTTTTTTTATACCGAAAACCGAATGTAACGCGTGCCGATGCGGGAAATGTGGAATAATTAACGTTTGAAAGTCAATAAAATTAAATAGACAGGCAAGCTCCGTGGATAATTCGTAGATATTACAATTTATAGATGATATAAAAAGTTTTAAAAAGTTGTGAAGCGAGCAAGCGCTTCTTTGAAAGAAGCCTTTCGTGGACATCGGGGAAAAGCGAACATACATACACACATGCATTTTCGCTTTTATATATAGATATAGTTGTTTGAGCGGTCTGGTTTCGATCCTGGCTGGAGGTAGTTGCCTGTCTAACCGCACTGATGAGCTGTGATACAGCAAAACAGTACTGTATTTGGATGACTATAATGCGCCTTATCTTGGGTTGAGCATATTGGAAAGTGATATACAGACTGCCATTAGCGTATTAAGCGATGCTCTTTGTGTAAACAAATCGAGCTTTGGCATTTGGACGATGTTAAAACATCGTTAATTCACTACCCGCACAGCAGCAGCCGAATAGCGTAGTGGTTAGAAGCCTTGACTGTCGTTTGGTCGGTCAGGTTCCGATCCTGGCTTGAGGTAGTTGTCTGTCTTGCTGCACTAATGAGCTGTGATACAGCGAGACAGTACTGTATGCGGATGACTATATATATATATATATATATATATATATAAATATATATATATATATATATATATATATTCCTAGAATTTTTTTTTTGTGTATTGATATTCATATTAAAAACCTTTTTTCTGTTTAGTTAGGTATTTATTTGCTTCTCGGCGAAAGCAAATGCGACACAAAGTTGTTTTTAATGTGTGTGTGTGGGGGGGGGCAGCTCCCCTAAAAGAAGGGCAAAAAGGGTGTACTCTTTCAGTATTTCAAAATAGTAATCGTTTTAGTATAGAGGGTTTCCCCTGCGTTGACCAAGAATCAATTAACTTAAGCATCAGAACAGATACTACACTTTGAGTTATATATTTTTTATTTACTCTGAAAAGTTCACAACAAAACAGTAATAAATAAAAACTTAGGCACAAGGCCACTCAAAAATTGGGGAGGGGATGTTTATGGTCACCCTCGTCTCTGTATCTTTGCTAGTCTATGCAAATTTTGATCTATGAACCTATAGTTATGGTTGACGGACTGGAAAGAAAAATGGTTCTTATTATTGAGCAGTACTCAACATAACATGCTATGTCGTCGTTTGTTATATTGTTTACTGATCTCAAAATAAAAAAAGTTGTTGCAGTAAAATTGAAGAATCGGGACAAGAAAGGTATGTATTGCTTACACTTTATGGTAGTAGATTGTTAACATTCTTTTAGCATCCTCAACATCACATAGACAGTCAGTTACCCAACCTTCACTGCAAAATGTCAAAGATCTGCTCACTTTAACCTCAACTCACACTGATGTTTTTCTTTTCAATTATTTCAATTCATGGCATAACTGGAAATTGTTTTTAACACATTCTTCAAATTAGCATACCTCAAAATACACAATGAAATTTTATATTTTAATTTTCGTCTACACTTTGAAAATATCACAACAATCATCGTCTCATTCCAAATGCGATGTTTATCTACACCCCTTACCAGCTAAGTTATAATTCTTATTTACTATCCTGCTTTTTCAATCACCCTAGTATAATCTCGTTACACTTCTAGTTTAACTTGGGAACTTGTACGGTATTTTGAATTGAACTTCTCAACCACCTCGAAGTTATTAAAACAATCATAGTCGCATTCAAAATTTGATGTATACCCACACCTCTGATTTACATGTTGTTACTATCTAGATTATAGTTATTATTTTCTACCCTGCTTTTTTTCTATCACCACAGGGTTATATCATTCTGCGATTTATTATTAACTTGTTCCTGTTCCTGTTTACTTTGCCTTCCCACGAGGACAGAGTTAGACGTTTTTTAACGTGGAGAACTGAAATTTGTTCAAGATCTTAGAGAATATAGGTGTTGTTGGTTGAGAGTTTCAAGGCAGGTAATAATCATTTTGCTGAGTCGACCATGTTTGATTTGAATAAGAAATTTGAAGGAAGACAACAACGTCTTCTCTACAATAATCTAAATCAATCCTAGTTGATCATGAGTATAAACTTGTGTCTCGTACCCACCAATTCCTGGCAGGGGACGAGGAAAGCAATACGGCATCCTGCCAGATTCGCATCTTGGCTTGAAATGGTTTGTCTTTTGGCACCAAACTAACACTGAGCGGAAACGGAAATGGGTGGAAGTCACACACATCCGCAATGATGCACCAATCATTCGTGTATCAATGTGCAAATTTGAGGTGCCTGTTTTCACTAGCTGAATCACAACTTATTATTTTTACACAAGCGATTATGTATACATATAAAAGAAAATAGATTTCTCGTTATGTAACTACTACAGTTTCTTGAGTTTGTCTTTTTTATCAATCTAATGGGAACCCTTTTTCTTATTTATTGGACTCTTCTACCTCTTTACCTTGTAGGTTATAATTCTTATTCACTATAGTGCTTTTTCGATCACCTTGGAGTAAATCTTGTTAAAGTTGTTCAGTTGGCGCAGTTCTTGTTATTATGCATTCAATTTATCATCTTGGATATGTAGGGGTATAAGGGCCTCTGGTAGAGGTAGTACCCTTGTTGCTCGTCTGCTGTACCCTCTTGCAAGGTGGGCGAGTGTCACCAGTCCTTGACTATCTCCTAATCTATCGCATGTGACTCCAAGTACTATACCCCAATTCCTTGCTTCAGCAGGGAAGCTAAACCATGTGACAGGACATCAAGGCCAAGGGAAAAAACTTAGGCAGTCTCGTGTAAAACTCTGGCAAAATTTCTGACGGTCCTGTATTTGGTATCATGTGTGACCGTCTTGACTCTGTATTGCCACCAGGACAAAGTGATACTAGACAAGAGAGTGTGATATATGCTACGTAAGCCTCCCGCACTTTAAACCAAATCAAGCACATTGAGTAGTTAAAAGCCTAAGTCCTGGGTCGATGAGGGAGTGATGTAGCAGGTGTGGATACACTGGTAGTTGAAGCCGCAATCCTGCATACAGGCTTTTCAGGGTATTGGTCGACATTTACTGACCAAAGCAGCAGTGAAATTCAGCCGCATCCTGCACGATTAAATAGTCTTTTTCATGAATGCATTGCTTACCTCCCTCGTCTGAGGAAGAGGCTAGAAAAGGTGCCCTAAACATTACCTGCTTCTTCGTTCACCCCAGCTGGCAGGGATCTAGTCAAACAGTCAAAAAAACATTCAAAGTAGTAAAAAACATTCAAAGATGACTTTGCTTACTTTGGCCACATGAAATGTGCAACCTCTTTTAGATTATCAAATAGCAAAGAGACGATCCATCTTACTTGCTAGAGAATTAGGTTGCTATAACATCGATATACCAGCTTTATCAGAAATGCAACTGAAGATAGGGGAGAATATACATTCTTTTGGAGCAGTTGTAGCATAGAAAGCAGAGAAGCTGGTGTCAGTTTTGCCATAAAGACAAAGTTGATTTAGAACTTCCAAAATCTCCCAAATGGCTTTAACAATTGCCTTATGACTATACAGATACCAACTGGAAAGAGGCAAACTACAAATGAAGCTAAAGACAAGTTCTACCAGGAACTGGATAATCTCAAGCATTCCAAAATGAGATGAACTATTTATTCTTGACGACTTCAACACTAGAGGTGGCACAGACTACCACAAATGGGATAGCATACTTGGTAGAAACGGCCTGCGGAAATGCAACAGTAATAGTTTGCTGCTTCTCCACATTTGTGCCACACACAAACTCATCATTACAAACACGATATTTCGCCAAGCAGATCAACATAAAATGACATGGATTCACGTAAGTTTCAAACACTGGCACCTCATCGATTATATTATAACCAGAAATGCATGTCACAGAATTTTTGTATGCTCGGTTTTGTTTTAAACCATTCTGAATTCTTCCCTGTCGTTAGGATTAAGGAATGCTAGGAAAGTGTGACTAGAGATGGCACAACCTTTGCTTTACTATAAGCTCTTTATCAAATAAACACATCTTCTGATAAATCAGAGCAGCAAATTCATTAGAACACATTCAACTGAAGTGCTTGTAAAACAAGCACAGAGATGCAACATAGCAGTGCTGGAACAGAAGTGGATACTGAAGGACCTATTAGATTTGAAACTTATTTTTAACCTTGTCTAAGAGGGAAATACTAGTGGATGGTACACTAGTTCAGATGTGAAAACAATACTATATGCAAGAGAGGGTTGTGGTTATAGGATATTGGTAGGTGTGAGAAATAAAGCTTATCATGCTTTTGAATCACAATGTCTCCACATATCACAACATTACTTCCATCCATCTTTGATTTCTTTCTTCCAGTGATGATGCCGGATTATGAGAAGTCTGGCAATGCTTTGCTGTAAACTCCTCATAACACAGGAATATTCTTGGAGGGAATACCTTATCTAAAAGTTTGAGAAGTGGCTCTTCAGAAGAAATAGAAATTCAGACAATTTTGCTTAATTGGTGTCTAATGACTACGAATCCAATTTAATGCAAATCTGAAATATTTGAATTTTTAAATTTGAAGATTGTGCCCATACTATACCTCTTAAAACTTCTTTAAAATGTTCAAAAGAAACTGAAATTTGGTAAATACCTAGTGTTAAAATTTCACAACCTATTGTTAAAATTTCACAAAAATCAGAGGTATCCGAATTTTCTACAAAGGTTTCCACCTCCCGTTTTGCCCCTTTGTATAAAACTAAATTAGATATAGCCTTGCGCATAGTAGTTGTGTTTGAAAGTTCATAATAATCAGTTAATTAGTTTTTAGTTTTTTCACGCATATATGTATATATATATATATATATATATATATATATATATATATATATATATATATATATATATATATATATATATATCTTCTATCTATCTATACTCCTATAAATTCGTTTTTCTTTTACATGTATTGATATTCATATTAAAAACCCTCTTTTCTATTCATTTAAAAGAACTGGCTTGACTGTCATACGGGCGGTCGGGTTTCTCAAGCCAGGATCGAACTTAAGTATGTCTTATATATGATTGTTTGATAGTAGGGGAATCGTTGATTGCCCATTATCTGCCTCAAACTCCACACTGAACATGGCACACCACTCCCTCCCCGACTTTCCTTTGCAGACAGACTGCACACTAGACGATTTGAAAATCACCCCCTCTCAAGTACTTGGTATCATGAGAAACCTAGACACCTCAAAAGCATGTGGACCCGATCTCATCCCGGCTGTGCTATTAAAAAAATGCTCTGCTTAGGTTGCTCCAGTTCTCTCCAAACTTTACAATAAATGCCTTAATGAATCTTGCTTTCCCGACTGCTGGAAAACCGCTTCTGTCATACGAGTCTTCAAGAATACTGGTGAAAGAACTGACCCACTAAATTATCGCCCCAATAGCCTCCTCCCGCTTTTCGTCAAAATATTTGAGTCCTTAGTAAATCAAATCTAGTCCAACACCTAACAGCTGCTAAACTCCTGCTGACAAACAATATGGATTTAGGCAAGCCCGGTCAACAGCAGATATCTTAACTGTAGTCTCTGAACGTATATACCGTTCACTGGAAAAAACAGGGGAAGGTAGATCGGTAGTCCTTGATATATCTAAGGCTTTTGATCATATGGTATCACTGGAAGAATACATAATGTAATTAAATCCTTCTTAAGTAAGAGAAAAATCCAAGTTGTCTTCGACGTTCGTACATCTAAACAATATGATATAAATGTGGGAGTGCCTCAGGGGTCTATCCTTGCACGTTTATTATTTCTGGTATTCATAAATGAGGTCCCTGATAAAATTGTTTCAGAGATGGGTATATTTGCCAATGACACCACTCTCTATAACAGACGTGAGGGGAAAACAAATGAACACATATCTAAGGACATGGCAGAAACACCAGAGGATGATCTCCAATCTGTAGTGGAATGGGGACAAAAATGGATGGTCACATTCAATGCTGCCAAGACTAAGCTTGTTTCCTTCAATAACTACAAGAAACCTTCTCGACCACCAATAGCAATGGCCAAGAACATATTACCTGAAAGTACTTCTTTTAAACTCCTCGGCCTAACGTTTACAGGGAATATGAACTGGAATAGATACATTGAGAGCATTGCCAAGGCTGCTGCAAAGAAGATGGGCTCTCTCTACCATGCTAGAAAATTATTTATGCCTGAAAGTATCCTGTACCTCTATAAGGCCACCATTCGCCCATGTATGGAGTATTGTTGTCACATTTGGGCTGGTGCATCTGCTGCTTTCTCTCACTCCTAGACAGGGTTCAAAAGAGAGTTGCCAACCTGATAGGTCCTGAACTGTTATCTAAGCTTCAGCCTCTGTTCCATCGACGAAATGTTGCATCCCTCTGCCTATTCTACAAATATTTTAATGGTGAATGCTCTGACGAACTACAAGCACTTGTACCTCCTCGACGTGACTACCCCCGACAAACCCAACAAGCAACTAAGTCCCACCCCTTTACAGTAGAGATCCCTAGGTGTAAGAAAGCCTTTTACTCCAATAGTTTCTTCCCCAGAACTGCAAGTCTTTGGAACTCCCTTCCAGGATTCTGCTTTCCCAACTGTACTGATATGCAGAAGTTTAAGTGTAATGTTGGTTGGTTGGTTTTGTTTTACGGCATATCAACCCTTTTTCGGGTTATTTAATGCCGAATCCAAAGATATTGAAGAAAAATTTTTAATAGAATATATTTGTTGTTTTCAAGTCGGTTTCTATTTAACCCATAGTTGGAACCCTAACAGGTACTACCACTCCGGGTCAGAGTGGACCTAGGAGCAATGGTAATTAAAGGGTGGCTCCACACTCCCCAAAGCCACAAGCTGGGGCCTCACCACTGGATATAGTTTAAGGTCATATCCGAGACCCCCATTGAGGGACTTTTACCCTCTGCAGGGGGGCAGTCGGTGTATTCTAATGCCCCACCGACAGGGTCTTAAGTGTAATGTGAACAATGTAAATTATGTCAACGATAGTAGCTCCCTACTTCAAAGTGGCACTGTGCCTTGTTTGGGTTGAAAATTGATTAAAAAAAACCCCAAAAAACTCCAAGAATTCCTAGAGTTAAAACCCAATAATAATAATAATAATAATAAAAAAAAAAAAAAAAGAAGAAGAAGAATCAGAGAAATGGCTGCAAAGATACAATGACTAACGATAATGAAAACGGCTGAAATATTAAGGAAAACGCTTGAACCACATGCGTGAGGCAGACAAACGGCTGCAGAGGTAAAACACGAAGGAGCGTTACAGGGAATGAACACTGAAGCTGCATATCTACAAGTTCTACATCTCCATCATGCATCCCCTCCCATTATCCCATCATCGACACCGCTCCAAAAGTGTGATACCAAATAGCCGAGATGAGTCAAGGAGGATGAAAAGACTGAAAAGAGATCGCTGACCAGACCTCTGCTGGACAATCACGAAGAGAACTGGGACCTTGGTGAGGCTTAGTGCTATTCAAATTCCAGTATAGACCAATGGCCACTGCCAACGAATGGTGAGAGGCTGTTGCAATAACGCAAATTTATTTGCAAATGCTATCGAAGGAGGTGGAAAGTGCTGGAGGCCTGGGGAGACTTGTTGTCACTCAGCTTCCAGGGAACACCACAGGTTTTCAATCAGAGATCTTTGATGACCTGTGTCAGAGATTTTTGATGGCCTGAGTTAAAGCTCCATGTGAGCCAATATAATGTGATTATTATTATTATTATTATTATTATTATTATTTTTATTATTATTATTATTATTATTTTATCATTATTATTTCTACTACTACTACTACTACTACAAAACTGTTTTATATTCTATTTTGTATTGAGTATAGTTATATCGCTAGAATTAATGACTAGTCTATGACTTATTGATCTAAGGATTTGTTTGAAAACTGCGGGTGGGCACTTAAATTATTTATTAATTTAATACATAATGTTTTTTTTAAAGGCTTGTATTTTTTATTGTTTAACTTCAAGGTTATGTCTAAAAATGAACTTTTACATTTATTTTTATTTCAAAATGAAAACCTAAGTTACTAAAAATTTATATGATTTCTTTTTTATCCACGCTTCTGCCTGTGTTATGAAACTGAAATACTATTTAGGCAGTTCATTCCTATTTCAGTCACGTAAATTATTTCGAGAAAACCCATGCTCGAGCTGGATTATTTTGTTTTCTTTTCTCCTGCACCAAAAACGTTTGCTTTTCACATAAACGGCAGGTTTTTCTTCTTCTTTCCCCTAACAAAAGCAAACCAGGTAGTATCGATGAACCAAAACACATCTGTTGAGCAAAAAATTTGTTGAGCATCCATCTTTTATTCTGCCACCTTCGACTCCTAAATGTGCATAATCGTATTAATCTTGTATATGACGTGTTTCAGGTTCGTGCACTACTGCTTCCCTACAGCGGGTACATGCTAATTGTGGTCACTTATTTCTGTGCCTCTCTACACAGGAATATTAAAACTTATTATCCCTGTAAATACCAAGATTTTCTTTATCGACAATAGATGAAAGTTCATTGTGTGTGTGTATATATATATATATATATATATATATATATATACATATATATATATGGGGTGGAGAGGGCTCCCGTAAGCCGTGATGAAGGCAAATTTTCTAGGAGAAGCAAATCTCTGATTTAAAAAAACATAAAGCGGGAGACCGTACCTGCATTAAGCTGGTCTGCAGTTTTACTTGTTGCTGGCTATCTTGCTCTTGCTTGTTGCTGGATCTCAACATTGTGAACCGAGAGAGAGACTTAGCTGTCGTACAAAGCTAAGACTCTGTAACATCATCTGTGTGTAGATACTCCTTCAGGCATTTGTCTATAAAAGTGGTCCTGTGGCAATGGAAAAGTTGTGACGTGTAGAGGCTTGAAATGCTGAAAGCACGTAATAATTGATCTCAATGACTGTCTTCAGTGTCATGCCTGCTTGAGCGTGTGAATTCATCGGTAGGACTTAAAAAAGAAAAAAAGAAGTCATTTTTGGACTCATGTCTAAGGGAGTGGCATTCGTTTGACAAGACGTTGCGATCATCATATATATCATAATTTAGGAATTTAAAATTTGTGATTTAAAAAAGTTAAATTTCAAATATAAAAATTTTATTGTATGCAAGACAAAGAAAACAGTATAGTAAAATATATTTCCTTAACCCTTGAGTTTTCGATGTTTATACATCTCGGAGGAAAATATTAGCAAATATTATAAAAGGTTTGCATCTGGTTTGCTAAAGGTAATAAACAGAAAATTAAATTAAATGTTTTTAAAGTTTTTAAATCATTTTAGTTACATAGAATAAGGGAAATTGTGTATTGATGCTGCAAAAAAAGGATATTGAACTTTAAATCGAAAGTGTATGCTAAATCCTGTAATGGAAGTTCTTGGTATTCGGCAGGTAAAAAGATCCAACACGTATTGTAATAAATCCAAGGAAGCTGGTAACAATCCAATATATACATATTTCCACAGTTTTTCTTTAGTTTGATTATATATATATATATATATATATATATATATATATATATATATATATATATATATATATATATAATATTCCAGGGTTAAGCTACATAAATGGGGCCCTGAAAATCCAGCCTCGTTCTGAGTTCAGGGAAAGTTGGATTATGTGGTATTCTGTTACTAGTGTCGAGACAGAATCTAGCCCCTTTGAATAAAGTGCCGAGTTGTTAACTACGAAGAACAGAAAAACGGAAAAGGTGTGATATATAATAAATAAATGTAACCAAGGACAAGATAAGTTAGAAAGAAAACAACAGAAGCAGATTTTGTTTTTAATTCAACTGTTCAAAGAATTAGATTTTTTTTAATTCAACAGTTCAAAGAATTAGAATTTTTAATTCAACAGTTCAAAGAATTAGATTTTTTTAATTCTACAGTTTAAAAAATTAGATTTTTTTTTATTCAACAGTTTGAAGAATTAGAATTTTTTTTAATTTAACAGTTCAAAACTTAGAATTTTTAAAATTTGACAGTTCCAAAAATTAGAATTTTTTAATTCAACTGTTCAAAGAATTAGTTTTTTTAATTCAACAGTTCACAGAATTAGAATTTATTTTAATTCAACAGTTCAAAGAATTAGATTTTTTTAGTTCAACAGTTCAAAGAATTAGAGAATTTTTTTTTACTATTAAACAGATCCGAGAAATTAATTAATCCTGTTAGTCTGCTATTTTGTTGACAATGTTCTTAAGACATTCTTCCTTAAAAATGCTTTCGCCTCGTTAAAGCAACCCCAAAACTTGTACATACTGTTTATATCCATGTGGAAAGGGTTAATGTTTTGCCGCGTTTATTCAAAGGGTTTAGGTTCTCCCTCAACACCGTTGACAGACCCATCTTTCCCCGAACTCAGAACGAGGCTGGATTAGCGGACCCCATCTGCATACCTTAATCATATTCCTGTTTAACATGCATATATTTGCACCGTCATGTTTTCCCATCGTAGCATGAACATTTTCACGTTGGGCTTTTTTTATCCATATGTTATCGCTATAGAACAGGAGTGATTTTCTGCAATGTTTAAGTATTTTTATTTTTTATAGCAAATTCCAATGAGTTTTCTCGTGTATATTCTTTGATGTAAGGCTAAAACTCCTTCATATCGAATGGTGTAAATGTGCAATTACTTTTGTTGCTAAACCTTTTTATTGTAACATCGGAGTTTTCTCATTGAATCAACTTACATCTATTTCCTCGTTTCATGTTCACTTTTTTCTTTCTAATAAATTTTGTTTATATTTCCTAAATTCCTATATTGCTTTTGTAAGATTTAATAATCCGCAAGACGGTTTGTATGTGAAATTATCTGAATGGTCTTTCAGTGTAATAAATGGTTAAGATTTTATTCTGTTATCTAATTTTAGATTGGTTTCTAATTATTTTCCATTCTTTGTTTATATTTTATTCTGTTTCGTCCGTTGCTTTTTTTTTTATAGAATTGTGGCGTGGTCCCTGGCTTTGGTAAGGTTAGTTTTGGACAATGATAGCGTCTCTATGTATAGCCAGGAAACACACTAGCATTTAATCCATAATATAAATCTTACCTGTCTGTTTAAATGCATGTATGTATGTATGTATGTATGTATGTATGTATGTATGTATGTATTTCAGGTCATGTCATATGCTACTGGACCATGTAACCCAGTACTACCTGCCTCATGGTCGGCTCACCGGCGACTAAACTGGTTCCCCCACCAGACTTGTTTGGTGAGGAGGGTGACTAGTCTCCCTGAAGGATTAAAAACAAGACCTTCCAAAGGGCGAATGAACCCTTTTTTAGGGTCAACAGCCAACTAGCATCGTGTGTGTTTGTGTGTATGTATGTGTGTGTTGGGGTGGAGAGGGATCCCCGTAATCCATGGTGAAGGCAACCTTCCTAGGAGAAGCAAATCTCTGATTCAAAAAACCATAAAGCAGGAGACCAGTATTCGCATTAAGCTGGTCAGCAGTTTAACTTGTTGCTGGATCTCAACATTTTGAACCGAGAGAGAGACTTAGCTGTCATACAAAGCTAAGGCTCTGTAACATCATCTGTGTATAGATACTCCCTCAGTAATAACTATTAAACTATTGTGGTGATGGAAGTCATTTTTGGGCTCATGGACTTTAAGTGTCTGAGGGAGTGACACTCGTCTGACAAGACGTTGCAATCATCATGTATGTATGTACGCCTAAAAATTTCGACAGAGGCGACGAATTTTCACGAGATCGGTATCGTTTTGAAGTTCAACCCCTCAGACGACAAATATCGAAAAATTGGCCAAAAACATTAATTCCTTCGCCCTCAACTGGGCACTTTTCTACAAGGAGGGGGTCGCTTTTTCCGCCGATATTTTCGAAAGTCATCCCTTCTTTTCGATTGACTAGCCTTAATTTAAACCTATGTCACTTTTGGTTTGACGACGGGTGCAACAGCAAAGACGTCACTTTTTTTTCACGTTCTTTTCCTCCTTCGCGGTATGGGTTTGAGCCTCCCTTCCTGCCTACTGCCACTTTGTTTTTCTTTTTTTTTTTTTGCTTAACACACACCTCCAAACACCCGAGCAACGCCGGGCACCCAGGCTAGTATAATATAATTATAAAAGTTATGTTATAGTGAAGAAAGAAAATGAAGGCGATGTATGAAAAATGCATGCCTATTAAAAAGTTGAGAAAATCGAAGGGTAACCAGTTTGTAAGTGCTAGTTAAAAATATGAACAGAGTTTTGTAAATGCAAAAATTGAGAAAATTAAAATTTTATATAAATACATTTTTATACAAGAGATGAGAATATAAAAGTCACTTCAATCATGAGGTTGTTCATTTATGCAAACTTGTGCTTGGTGAAGAAAGTTGACTTAGTAGTCATAAGTTAATATGTTTATAATATACGTATGTGAGTATTTGAAAAAGTGTCATTGTGTATGTGTGTGCGTTGGTTTACCTTGTTCTTGCTTGTGCTGTGAGTAGCAGTTTATTTCTGTTTGCCTGACTCTTGATAGTATATAGGAATGTGTGCACAAGATGAAGAAGGCTTGTATGCAAGTAATTGAATCCTTTTTTATTTATCTCTTCTGTCCAAAAGCACTAGAGGATTAGGTGTTAAGTAGACGTTCTTGAGGTCCTATTCAAGGTGTGGCTGGCTGGAGAAGTCTAACTAGTTTTGGGCTGTTATAGGATTTTCGAAGTTTACAGCTGATCATTAATTTCTCATAGACTTGTTACTTTGGGGGTTTGAAACGATTTTGATTGGTTGAAAATACTTGGAGTTAACACGTTCGTGTGAAAACTTACTTGCTTTTGAAAGTGACGAAAAAGCGAATCGAAAGAAAACGGAGAAAGAATGAGGGTAGGTTATTAGAGCCATTTAGCGTTCGTTGTAACTTTGTTATTGATTAGTTTATTATACATACTATTATCAAGGTTGTAAATCTTCCTCTACGGAATAGTTTATAACTTTTATATCTTTTAAAAATTTATTTAGAAAAAAAGTTATTTATTTTTCTAAATTAATTATTATATTCGTTATTTCGTTTTTGAAATCTGCATTTCTGTTTTGATATTTTGTGGTTTTAACTCTATATCTATTATTCGTGTTTTTATTTCTCTTATTATTATCGTTAGACCGGAAGTAGAAAATATTCCAACGTAATCTTTTAATAGTCTTCTATTTTTTGTCAGTTTAATTTTGTATCACCAATCATTACGTACTGATCTTTTTAATGAAGGGTCTATAGCCTTTTTCACCTTTTTTTAATGAAGGGTCTATAGCCTTTTTCACCGTTTTTTAATGAAGGGTCTATAGCCTTTTTCGCCTTTTTTTAATGAAGGGTCTATAGCCTTTTTCACCGTTGTTTGCTCCAAGTACAAGTAATAAATAATAATAAAACATTGCAAAAAAAAAATGTTTGCTTTGTTCTTCGAAGTAGATCATGCACAAACAAGGCGCTCAATATCGTATAGAAAAGACCTATATCAATAGTAAGTAATATAAAATACACAAAAATGTCGAATCAATAGTATGCAAGCCAATAAACTGTCAGTCAGCATATGTCTCTCTTCGCATAGTTCAAACTTGATGAATTGTCTTGCTGAAGACTTAATCAACAAAGGTCCGGTCGTTGAGTAATTAATTAGCGTACATGCAGCTGTACGCGTTATAAACTGGCGAGACTTCTTCCATAGTGTTGTCGATGATAACTTTGATGGTCAAATTTACAGGCATATAGGACACCTGTGTTTTTCTGCTCCATACCAGGGATCCCAAATTACCATTTCTATTATTTTTTCATTTCTATCATTTGAAGTTATAAATAAAATAAAGTAAAAGGTTTAATTTCGTATTATTTCGATTCTTTGAATTACGGTCCTCATCTTGAGCGTTATTTTAGCAACATTTTGGTCAATGTAACAAATGCCCTTTTTCAAGCGTAGCTTGCTGGACTCGAACATTTTTCTGTTGCACTTATCAAGTACTTTATCCACTACGCCACGAGTCCTTGCGCAAGGACCCGTGGCGTAGTGGATAAAGTACTTGGTAAAATTCAGATGTAAGTGATACTCTTCTGGAGGTTGAAGGTGTAGTCAGCAGTTCAAGCAGCATTCAAAAATACAATTGCAGATTACCCAGGACTTCTACTCAGTCATAGCTGATGAAATGGGAGCATGCTACACCCATGGATTAAATGAAGGCTCCATTCAAAATTCTGTGCAGATTCCCGAGTTCAACAAGATACATGTGTAACATTATCCAAGATGTTCTATACTCGGTAGCTAGGTAGACAAAGAATAGGAAAGAACTTCAACTTGTTTTTTCCTGTAGTAACATCGACATTTATTTCCTCATTCTCCCACCATGTCTGATTTCTCGTTACAGCTGTGACATAACTCATGTCTCTAACGTGCTCTTGAACGTCATCCACGATTCTAACGTGATCTATCTCATTTTTATAGTCTTTTTCCTTACAGTGACCACATTTTGCATGCATTTGCATACGCAGATTCATGCCCTGTTACACACCTGAAGAAGTTGCAGGCTACATTGATTGAAACGTAAAAATAACACTCAAGATGAGAACAGTAGTCCGAAGAACCCAAATAATACAAATAATCAATTCTCATCTCAAACACTCAGAAACTGGTTTAATTTCATTTTTATGGATTTAGACCGCACGATATTATTGCATTCCCTTTGATTAAAACGAATATACGTACTAAAGAATTCCGGCTAATACACAGAGTATATATAAAGACTTGACACATGGTATAATTGGATATTCGTCAGTTGTCATACAATCCAAGGTTGTTGGCATCATTTTGACAACCTAGCAGCTGACTTTATCTACCAGACCTTTCTTTGTCATAAATATGATTTGGTTCGGTCCTAGGATGTGCACCCTCATAAGCCTTACCTTCTCCTTCAAGATAGGGGTATAGCTAATCACCTGCGATGATCCCACCAAAGAATACTGACAAGTTTGTTCTCAGATCCTTTTGCACCTGAGCCATGGTGTCCCTTCAGGGAAGCTGGTTTTCTCAGCCTTCCGGCTTTGAGCCATGTCTTGCTGAAGTGGGATGCAAGTACATCCTACTTCATCACTTTTTTTTTTACTTATATGCCCACACTCTTCCAACATCTTGTATATATGGCGTTTATCTCCAAAATAAATATACAAGTTAGAAAAGCATTTCATCCAAGGCATGAAAATTGTTAAACAAATTGTTTTTACTATAGGCTTTAAAAATAAAGGTACAAGATTCAATTTGAAATTTATCTTCAAAGTGCACTTTTATAAATTTTACAAAGTAAGGTATAAAAATTTAATACCTTACTTTGCAAAATGTATAAAAGTGCACTTTGGAGATAAATAAATTTCAAATTGAATCTTGTACCTTTATTTTTAAAGCCTATAGTAAAAGCATTTTGTTTAACAATTTTTATGCCTTGGATGAAATGCTTTTCTAACTTGTATCGTATCTTTTTAAGATTATATTTTATTTAATTTATTAATTTGGATTTAAAAAAATAAATGTAGTTTTGCATGTATTTATAAAAATTCTCCTACTCTCTATTTCAGTTTGTATTTCTCCTCACACCACAACTCATTTTTGCAACCTCCTTTTAGTATTATTACAGGTCTGGATATTCTCTCTGTTTCAGTTTGTATTTCTCCTCACACCACAACTCTTTTTTGAAACTCCCTATTTGTCATACATGTCTGAATAATGCGAAAATATGAATTTTTTAAACAAAAACTTTACAATAACTTTTTTAGATGAAATTTTTTTAAACTTCTTTCAGAATAGAAAATCTTAAAAATTTAATAAGGAACATATTTCATATAGGTTTCATTAAAAATATTCAGTAGTAACGAGAGAAATAGAGATGAAAATTTCAAAAGGACTGTATAACTGGTTACGCTCAATAGTAGTCCTTGCCAGCGAAAATCTTTGTTATTCTATTATAATTATTATTTAAAACATTTTGTGTCCTGCTCTTTCGCGCGAGGACTAATAAGAACTACAACTTATATATAAAGTATTGTACGAAGCCACAATCGCCTCTATAGAAAACCCTAATGATAAAAAAATACTACAGTAGACTTACAGGAACTTCATTTAAAGACCAATTTAGAGTTCATAAATGCTCCTTTTTAATTACCCTAACCATTGTAGCTTATTATTAAAATAAAAAAAAAACTTACAACCATTACACCATAAAATGTTAACATTGCAGAAGTGATAAATATCTCAGAAAACACTTATCCCGGTATATAAACCCCTCTCACCCCCAAAACGCCTGCCGTGTTGACACGGGTAAACTCATTTCAAATACGTTAACACACACCCATCACTTTTTTTTAATTCAACTGATTTTGTCCATGGCACATATCTATGCTTCTTTCTTTCCTTCTCTTTTCTGTTCCTTCTTTCTATTTCTTCTTTCTTTATATAAATATCATTTTATTATTATATTTCTCTATCTCTCTATATTTCTCTAGTTTGTCCCATAAAAGCATATCCTCTTCCTTTCTCATTTTTGACTTTTACGAGCACCATTTGAAGAAACAGACAGGAGACTCCTCTGTCTACTGAAACAATTTTACTCGTCTAATATTTTGAGGTTGTAAAACAAAAATCATATTCAGTTCTACTAACTTATTGAGCACTTTTTATCTTATTTTTTTACCACTTATACCTAAGTACACACACACACACACATACACACACACACACACACACACACACACACACACACATATATATATATATATATATATATATATATATATATACGCACACCATTAGTTATCATTACAAAACTAATGTATGATTTTTCATCTGATATTTTATTATAAATACAATGTGTCTGAGAAAAGTGTACTTCTAATGTTCTCTGACGTTTTCCAATCCCTTCGCGCGCATTATTATTGTTGTCTGAACAATAATGGGAATCAATTTGAACATTTGTGAACATGATTCTTTAATTACGTTTGTTTCTTTTCTTCTTCTTCTTTTTTTGTATTCCATTTCACTCTGTGTTTATAAATAAAGGTTTTGTTGTTATTCGAAGTGTGAGTACACTTTTTTGAAACACCTTGTATTTTAGAAATAGCATTTTCTGGGTTTTATTGTGTTTTTGTATTTAGTTTTAGACTCTAAATATGAAATCGTGAAAATGTTTACTATTTTTCGGAAATCCAACATGGCGACATAAGACATTACTCACGTTAGTTTTAAATTCAATTATCTTCTTTTTTTTATTTTGATGGAGGAGAGTGAGGGGTGCTAATAAAACATTACAATAAGTGTTTTTTATTTTTTATTTATGTTTTTGCAGACTTTAGATATCTCCATTTCTTCTTTCTTCGCCAAACTCTTTTTTTTATTTCATATAATAACTTTTTTGGCAGTTTTTTGAGAAACATCTTTTTGTCTTTGAGAAGTTGTTTAGTGAACAACCACTAATACAATGAAACGTGTATAAGGCATAATATAAGGAAAATTCAGGGGTATAAAAAAACTAATAAAAATTTATGAGTGTGAATTAATTCCATCTTTTGTTATGCATGCTCTGGAGGTAGAAATTCACTTACTATAAGTTTAATATTTGCTACAATTTGTAATATAATTTATAGAATATATACCCCAATAGTATATACTTTATTATAATTTTAAGAATATATATGAGCCAGAGGATAAAACTGCCGACTATCAACTAGATGGTTGTAGGTTTGATCTCTGGCTTATGGTTGGGTGCTAAACTAGCCACCATGAAGAACTGTGATACAGCAAAACAGTCTGTTTATGGATGACTGTTTAAGTCTCCCTTGTTGGGAAGAGCAATGTCGTAAATGATTTCATCTGCTGCTTTCTTAGCTTTATGCGAAGCTCTTTGTTTGTAAATAAACAAAGAAATCGAGCACTTTAAAAGTGGCAGTCAAAATATATATGAATATTATATAAATAAACATTCAAAGATATTATTTGCGGGTGCCAATCCCATCAGCCAGAAGATAGAACTGACGACTATCAATGATGGTTGGAGGTTCGATCCTTGGATTTGTATGGGTGCTAGACTAGCTGCACTGAAGAGCTCTGATACAACGAAGCGAAACAGTCTGTCTGTGCATGATTATATATATACAGTGGCACCAAAGAAAAGTTTGTACTTGTCATTTTTTCAAAAACTGCAAATTTAAGCTAAATTGAATGTAACTGTTTGAACAAATACTTCATTTGATTCGCCTTTTATTCCTCTATAATTTTACCTGTTCAATATTTCTTTTAACTGAAGTATCAGAGTGTTCACATACATTTAAAAAATTCACTTCAAATCGAGAAGACAAAAAGAAATTCCACAGCAACAAATGAGCTTAAAATATACACGTTTTGGGTAACAAAGCATCTCTAATCGTAATTGTTGTTGTTCCAGATTATACAGCATAACATTTAGTCCATATTTCTCTCAGTGATCGTCATGAGCTCACCTTTCTGGGTTATCCAATCAAGAAAGCAGCCACAAATTGAAATGAGATGAGAAAACGGTACGGATGACTGTGCAAAAGCACCAAAACAATGGTAGTGTTTGTGATGCCCCTAAGTCTGGCCGTCCTACAGTTACTTCTTACAGGAAAGACAATGCTATCAAGATCCGCAACCTCAGAAACAGATTTGTAACGGCTCCCCAAATCCAATAACAATGCAATCTTGTTAAAAAGTGCTCTCTTTCTACAGTTAAGAACAGATTGAAGGAATTTAATTTGTGGGGCTGTGTTGCAAAACGCAAGCCAATGATTTATTTACAGAACAAAAAGCGCCATCTGGATTTGTCAGATGAAATGAAGATCATGACTCTTCATATTGATTGAGAGTGATCTTTAGCAACAAAAGCAAGTTCAATAGGCTAGGCAGTGATGGTAGGTAGTAGGTCCATCGAAGGCAGGATGAAGAAATTAGCCCTAGATGCACAGTTTCAGGTGGTGGAGGTTCAGTTTTGGTGTGGGGCATTATTAGTGCCAGTAGTCCAGGACCTATAGTTCGCTTGCAAGGTCGAATTAATGCGACCAAGTACATTAATATGTTGACTGAGGATTTTCTACCCTAATTTGGCCGGTGTGATTAAAAGTAGTACAAACCTGACCTTGTACAACTGCCGTCCATTTCAAGAAAGGGATAAAGAAAAAAAAAAATGGCCGCTCCTGCTATTTATGGACTGGTGGCCATGTGAGGTAACGTGAGTTGGGGGAAATATGCAAATTAGATGCAGTCGGTTTTTCAAATCAAACTGGGCTGACGTTATCCGCCTGATAGTCAGGGACCCGAACCTTGGATTAACCACTAAGGAGGCTGTCCTATCAGCAGGTGCAAAGTACTGGGGCTGCTGTATTGCCATTTGGTGAATGGATTCTGGACCATGCAGTAGCTTCTGGTGGGGCCTCTCGATGCCATACTAGTGGGTAATTGTTACGGCTTTACCTTATCATTAGCTACAAATAAAAAAAAAAAAAAAAAAAAATTTCTTCATTTCTTTTTCTCTCTTAGTTTCTCCTCTCTGTCCTGCTCTAAGTAAATCTGACGACCTAGTCCACAAATTTCAAAATTTCATCATGACAAGTTTCAAGAAAAAATACACGATTAAACCCAAGGAGGTTCTGTCATGATTTCTCCATTGCCTATGACCTCACTTCTCCAACATCAGGGGTCTACGTTCTAACCTTCCACAGGTTGAAACCCAATTACAGGAGACTAAACCAGACCTTTTATTTTTAAGTGAAACTGGCATTGGACAGGCTATTTCCCTAGAAGAGTTCGCAATTAAAGGATACTCTAACTTAACTTCTAAATCTGACCCCCAAGATCGCCATGGGCAGGGAATATGTGCCTATATTAAAGATAGCTTTCCATGTGGTAGGGACATCTCCAGGGAAGATCCTAACTTACCCTATATGTGCTTCCGGGTTGCTTTAGCTCACACTACGGCATTTTTATTTACTCTCTATCGCCCCCACAACAGCGGAGTTACTATCTTTAAAAGCATATCTGAGAAAATTGACCAAGTCCTATCTGCTTATCCTTCAGCTAACATTCACGTATGTGGAGAGTTCAATGTTCACAACGTCGAATGGTTGACCCACTCAAACAAGACCGATGATGAGGGGAGGTTCTGTCATGATTTCTCCATTGCCTATGACCTCACTATAACACTCAGATTGTTCAGGAACCCACCCGTGTGCCCGACAATGACGGCCAGTATGCGAGCCTACTAGACCTTTTTCTCACAACTTGCCCTGAACTATGTTCAGTTTCTGTTCTGTCGCCTCTTGGATCTTCCGACCACCCTGTTGTATCAATTAAAATAAAAATGAAATTCAATAAGTCCCCAGACATACCTCTCCATCGTACAGTATATCGATACACTAAGGCTGACTGGGATAGCTTCCATACATTTATAACTGATCTACCTCTGCATTCCATATTTAAAAAGGATGTGTCCTCTATAGTATTAGACCTGACGGAATGGTTAATTGTAGGTATTGACCGTTTCATACCCTCGAAAAAGTTTCAGCAAAAACCTAACAGCCAGCCATGGTTCTCTCCAGAATGTGCTGCTGCCATTGCGCACAGAAATCACTTTTTCCACCGTTTCCAACGTAATAGATGTATGGAAACTAAAGCCGCTTTCAGGTCTGCCAGCAACCATTGTAAGAAAGTAACAAAGAGCGCAAGATGGTTGTATGCTCAATCTGTTAAGTCCAAAGTAGCTGAGCAGCGGCTTGGTTCCCACCAGTTTTGGCAAATAGCAAACAGAATTCTGAACAGAAGCGTGTGCTCCATCCCAACTATCATCAATGGACCTGAGGTAATCTCGTCAGCATCAGACAAAGCCAAACTCTTTGTCAAGAACTTTGCAGCTAATTCTACCTTTTGCGATCAAGGCCGCCAACCCCCAATATTTCCTCCTGTATCTGAAAAGATACTATGTGATATACGTGTATCTGTACGTGATGTTGCCAAGCTAATCAAAAACCTTGATTCCAGTAAAGCAACTGGCCCGGACGGTATTCCAATTATAGTACTCAAAAAACTTCAACCTGAACTTGCGCCCATACTTACAAAACTATTTAAACGTTGTCTTAAGGAGAATAGTTTCCCATCTCCCTGGAAAATTTCATCAGTATGCCCTGTATTTAAGAATTCAGGTGATCGCTCATCCCCCTCTCAGTACAGGCCAATAAGGCTCCTGTGCGTCATGAGTAAGTTGCTGGAATCTGTGTTAAATACAGAAGTAATCAACCATCTCAACAAAAATAACCTTCTTAGTGACACTCAATATGGTTTCCGTTCTGCTAGATCTACAGCAGATGTGCTTACAGTTATATCTCATAGGATTAGCAAATCTCTCGACGGAGGCAATCTTTCTAGGGCAGTTGCTCTTGACATATCTAAGGCCTTTGATAGGGTATGGCATAAAGGTTTACTTCATAAGATCTCTAGCTATGGTATAGCTGGAAATGTCTTCTCAATTATTAAATCATTTCTTTCTGATAGGTTCATAAGAGTAGTAGTTGAGGGGCAAAAATCAGAAGCCCACAGTATTAATGCCGGTGTCCCTCAGGGGTCCATCCTGGGCCCAACTCTTTTCCTGATCTACATTAATGATCTTCCAAATCACATCCTTTCATCATTTGTAGACATTTATGCTGACGACACTACCATTTATGGTAGCACATCTAAGACAGTAAACGACCAAGTTCTCTCCAATTCTCTCTCCTCTGATCTTGAACATGTAGTACAATGGGGAAAGGAGTGGCTGGTTACTTTTAATGCATCTAAAACCAAGCTTCTCTCTTTACATCATCAACATTCTGATCCACATCTGGCATCAATTGAAATGAATGGCTCTCGTCTTCAGGAGGCCTCAAGTTTTGACAAGCTTCTGGGCTTGACCTTTACTCCTGATCTTAAATGGAACACGTACATCAAATCTGTTGCCAAGGCTGCTGGAAAAATGGTGGGATCTTTCTATTGATCCAGTAGATATCTCACTGCTGATGCAATTCTCTATCTATATAAGAGCCAGGTACGTCCAAGGATGGAATACTGTTGCCACATCTGGGCAGGAGCTGCTAGAAAGGACTTGTCCTGCCTTGATAGAGTTAAAAATAGACTTCGTAGCCTCGTAGGAGATGTCCTTTTCTCTTCCTTGCAACCTCTATCTCACAGAAGAGATGTTGCGAGTTTGTCTCTGATGTATCGTTATTTTCATGGAAAGTGTTCGACTGAGCTTCAATCTATGGTCCCCCCTCGCCAAACTTTCACAAGAAACACTCGTCTAGCTGTAAACACTATCAATAATTCCCCCCCACTCTTTATCTGTGCCTAAACCTAAACGTAGATTCCATGAACAAAGCTTTTTTATTAGAACTGCACGCCTGTGGAATTGTCTTCTGTTTTCCTGCTTTCCGGCTGACTACAATATGGTTGTCTTCAAGTCTAACGTAAATAAGTTCTTGATGAGCCGTTCCACATAAGTTATCAAATTTACCAAATTTTCATTACTAATTATTATTATATTGTCCAATTTCTACTGTACACTCTTTAACCCTTATCCTTGAGTGGCCTCTTGGCCTTGATAATGTGTTGATACCTATGAAAAAAAAAAAAAAAAAAAGTCCAATGTGAACAAGTTCTAATTGAATCGTCCCTCTAAGTAATCCAAGTTACAAAATTCCCACTGTTTACTATGCTAAAATCACAATGACTAATGTATACCTATTAACCCTTATCCTCGAGTGGCCTCTGGGCCTTGATAAGTGGTGACACCCATGTAAAAAAAAAAAAAAAAAAAAAAAAAGCCTGTGTCAGAGAGTGGAATTGTGTCTCTTTGGCAGAAGTAAGTTTCTGACAAATGTGTGCCGGGGTTGGATATCGAGAATTGCAAGAAGGAGAGCATAACGGTTTTGAATTCTTTCTTTGGATTTTACTTTTTAACATTACCAATATATTTAACTGCGGCCGGAATTTGCCCATCTTCATGCAGGATAATGCTCCCATTCATGCAGCTGGCAATGTCAAGATGTTCCTTAAAGAGCATGATATTCCGTGTTTCTGTGATTGGCCTGCAAAATCTCCAGACCTCAATCCTATCGAAAACGTATGGCATTACATCAAGCAACGGCTATACAATGATACAATTTCAAGTCTGGAAGAATTTTGGACAAAAATTAAAGAGAAGTGGGATACCCTTTCACTGGAGTATTAGCACAGACTATTTCAAGGAATGCCCCCAAAATTGCAGGTTTTCAAATTGCAGAAGGGCTATGCTATTAAATATTATCTAATTTATTATGTTCCAGTTGTATTTGTGTTGCATTAATGTTCTAAGTTACATTTAAATAACAATTTCCCATTGTGTGCAGTTTCTTTTTGCCTTCTTGAATTGAAGTTAATTTTTTAATTGACGTGAACACTAAGATACTTCAATTAAAAATCAAATATTAACAGGTAAAATTATAGAGCAATAAAAGGCGAATCAAATGAGGTATAGTTGTTTAAAAAGTTACAATCAATTTAGCTTAAATTTGCAGTTTTTGAAAAAATGACAAGTACAGACTTTCTTTTTGGTGCCACTATATATATATATATATATATATATATATATATATATATAGTGGCACCACTATATATATATATATATATATATATATATAGTGGCACCACTATATATATATATATATATATATATATATATATATATATATATATATATATATATAAGCGAGATAAGACACTGATAGAATTCAGATGAAAAATCCTGATAGATATTACTTGAAGTAATACTTTCAAGGAGATCCTAGCTAAAAAGGAAAAGCTTAATATTTAAGAATAGAGCAATATATAAGTTTCGTAGTTAAATTTTAAATTCTGAAAAAAACAACATATAGAGACATATATTCGATTTAAGAATTTATTGCTTGACAAAGGAATATATAGAAGGGGTTATTTTAATTTCCTTAATCCAAGGATTTTCAACAATGGTTCATATCATCAGAGGAAATGAAATGCAGTTAACAAAATGTTCAGCTGTGAATGGGCGCTATTTTGCTTTTCAGCACAATTATTGAAAATAGTTTTTTGAGTGGTTGTGGATAATTATATGGAGAAAATTATATGAAAAGAGAAGTTGATATAACCTGGGTAGTACATTATTGGAAGGAGTCCAATGTCGTTCGGGGTTATAAACCCAGGTGAGCAGAAAATAGGCCCATCAGAGAAAGTGATATTCCCATATGGCGAAAGCGTACTGCTCCTTATTGATATTTCGAAAAGTATACCAGGCAGCCTTATTCGTTGTTGTGTTGATTGTTGTAGTCCAAATGCTTTCTCGGTGTTGACAAAGTATATCCGAAATTGGGTGGATATACCATATCCATATATAATATATATAAAAAAAAGACATTATTTTTGCACCAACATAATATTTGAAACTTAACTTCTAATAGAGATGCACAGACACATTTTGAAGAATTTCTTCTCCCCTCTTTATCTCTCTTAGTGCTACCTGATTAAGCTCTCTGAAGATACTGGCTTCCTGATCTAAAATGTACCAACCATTGATATCATTGTTTTTTTTTCCTTTCCCTTTACAAAACTAAATAATTTTCTGCAAAGTCAAAAACAAAAGCAACAATTTTCCTCTACAAAACAACCAAACCAAATACCATGAATGAATACTTACAGAAGGCATAACAATTTTTCCCAAAATTACTGGATTCGACTTTAGATGACTTGAAAAGTATCAATGTGCCGTAAAAACAAAACAACCAAACAAAACACCCTGAATACGTATTTGAAGATATAGAGAACTTGAAGCATAATAACTTATTCTAAAATTATTGGATTCGGCATTAAATAACCTGAAAAGGGTTGATATGCCGTAAAGCAAACAACCAAATCAAATCTCTCTTTCGAAATACTTGATGCTGTCCAATGCCACCATGTCAAGTTTTCACTCTCAAACCGGAAGTAAAATTCTTCCTCTTTTTGTAACAGCAAGAATTTGCTTATGCAATGCAAAACAATAATCATTTGCAAAAGAACAATCTTATCACACAGTTAAAAATATTTTATCAAACTTTAGCATGGCAGATTAATCAACAAACACAGCCTTTTACTATGAGAGTATTAGGACATGTCTAACAATCTTAAAATGTTATTTAAAATTTGATCATTATCACCGGTTTAATGCCTTTTTTACATGCTGGCATATATTGAACAGCTTTAAGGAATTGACTTCTAAAGTAGCCTATCTCTAGCCAGATCTGTATTTATCCCTCTTTTTCTCAAGTTTATTTTTTATTAATTTCTTCCATGTTTATCTAAGCTTTCCCTTGTATCATACCATACTGTACTAAAGTGGCACTCACCATAGGCAGGTTGAACCAGCTTTCTCTAAAGGACGAAGTTTCATGGAAATATGGAATTCACATGTGGTTCCCGTCAGCCACTGGGTTTTTGCAGCTTTTCCAGGGAGGTGCCGACAACCTCCTACATACAGCGTTTGGTATTCCCAAATAGTCACCTATCTGGAACTGACAAGATTCAATGTTGCTTAACTTCAGTGATCTAACAAGAACTGGTGTACTAACGTCCATATGCTGTATATTTCACCTGTGTACTTGTTTATCTGTTTTACATCTACTAATTCCAGAGCTCTCATCCGTTCTTTCAACGTGGCTATCAACGTGACACATCAGTTTTCATTAGATCACTGAAGTTAAACAACGTTGAGGCTGGTCAATACCAGCCAGGTGACCCTTTGCGAATACCAGGTGCTGAATGAGGACATCAATACCTTCTTGCAAGAACTGCAAAAACCTAACATCGTCACTTTACCTGACTGAGATATACATGCGACTGGGGACGATTTGTGAATTTAATATTCCCTTGGCACTTCCTCCTAGGGTGAATGTTGTGCCGGTGTGTTTAGCATAATAAACACTAATGGATAGAGCCTGTTAGAGTAATGCTTGGTCTCATCTAAAATACGATGCATCAATTCAGTCAGTGCATATAATGATTAAAAATACATTTCATACTGAAGTGTGAAAGGCTGACCAATAGTCAAACCTTCTTATTGAGATGCTTGGATGTGTCTTAATATAGAGCCCATTCAATTTTATATGAAAATTCTGTTTGAAACTGAAGCCTTACCAAGGTACAAAATCGTCTTTGAAATCTAGTAGGCAAGAACCTTTTCGCCTCCCTACTTCCTCTTTATCACAGAAGAGACGTTGTCGTCTATCTCTTCTCTATCATTACTTTTGTCATAGGTGTTCGACTGAGCTTCAATCTATATTCCCGTCTTTAAAGCTTTTGCAATAAATACTCATCTTGCTACAGCAACTGTCAACAATTTCCCTCACTGTTTATTTGTGTCTAAAACTAAATGAAAATTCCATGATCATAATTTCTTTCCTAGAACTGTCCATCTGTGGAACACAATACCGTGGGGCTGCTTCTCAGCTGACTATAACATGATCGTTTCCAAGTCTAATATAAATAAGTTCTTGTTGAGCCGTCCTCTTATATAATTAAACCAAAGTTCCAATATTACTGATCGTTATGGTGTTGTTTCACCTAACACTCACTAATCCTTATCCTAGAATGACCTGCAGGCCTTAATAACGATGTCTCCCAAGTAAAAAAAAGCAAAAGTGTGGTAGACTGACTGACTGATGACAGACAAAGCTCCTTATAGAGTTACAGTGACACATCTAAAACGCATATATTTTGAATCGTTTCGTTTTTTTTAATATCGCCCATCATCGTTGTTATGTTACGTAAGTTGGGAAATGAATTTCATCATGTAATAATTAATTCTTCTTATTAACTATGGCAGAAAATAAATCTTTTCTTCTTTTTCTTATGCGTTAATCCCGAACTATTGTAGGGTCTGTAATAATAGATTGTTATCTCCACTTGACACGATCATAGGCTTCGTTCGAGCAAACGCCGATTTTACAATGATCTTTCTTATATAAGCTGGGAAATAAGTTTTACCACGTAATTAGTAATTCTTCTGATCAACTACGATCGAAAATAATTTTTTTTCTCATCTTTGTTTTCTTCTGAACTAAAATAAAGTGAAAGGTTTAATTTAATATTATTTCGATTCTTCAGATTACTGTTCTCATATTGAGGGTCTGTAATGATGAATTCTTATCTCCACGATCACAGGCTTGGTTCAAGTTAAGGCTGGTTTTACTATGATCTTTGTGCAAGGTGTCTGCCCATGCTGTCATCGGCCTTCCATTCAGTTGCTTCCTGGCAACTTCTAAAGCCAGCACCAACTTTACAGCAATGTCACTGTTGGCTTTCAGCACATTACCAAACTATCTGAACCACTATTCTATTAGTTTAGCTTTAATCAATGTAATGCCCAGATAATTAATTCTCAAGAGAGAATTGATGACGCCTAATGATATCAAGAACCCAAAAAGAAAACCCATCAAGCAGACGTAGTCAAGGATATATCAACCCCTTGATTTAAATCATTTTTATCATGTTTAACACGTGGGGAGCTGGTTGCTGTACCAGGATGTAACAGCCGTTCTAGTAACGTCCCCATGGTGCGGTCACACCAAGTCACATTCCTCAGCAAGCGAAAGTAATACAGTTGGCACATTTCCAAACCAATCTGATCTGCTATTCTCTCATCTTGCTCTTAAATTGATGCGATCACCTAGTTCCATCAGATACTGTAGCAGATATCCTTATTGCAGCCGTGATCGAGCAGTGTAATTCCAAACATCCAGCAGAGCATTTGGGTTTCACAAAGTAAAATATTTTAAAGAAATAAAAACCAAATAAGGGAAAAGTAACTTTACAGATTCAGACGAAAACCTAGAAACGTGAAAAGGTAAGTAGAGGAGTCAGGACTGTGATGATGCCTAGCTTAGCTTATTCTGTATATCACACTAATTAACATTTAAGCGATGTTGCTATCTTTTGACTCAAGTGGTCACGTCATTCAAAGCTGCACATCCTATGGTTGATTTATTCATACCAACTCGCATGCAGACATAAACAAAAGGACGTGATAAAAACGGAATGAAGGGAGAAATGCGGAAAAAAGTTTGCTTTAAAGAAAGAAAAGAATTAATGAAATAAGTTTTTTTTTAATACGGAAGGAAAAATGAACGAGAATAAAGGAAAAAAAAAGAAATAAAAATAAAGCAAACATTAGAAATTTGAAGAAAGTGCATTAGAAAATAATTTCAAGCAAATAAATGAGTCTTAGAAATTTGAAGAAAACGAATAAAAAAATAAATACAGAAAAAATGTATGAGAAAAAAATTAGGAGAAAAGGAATGAAACAAAAAAAATGTCGGAATTGTTGTAGACCAGTAAGGGTTCAGAAGAAAATGCACAAATGAATATTTAGTGGAAACTAAATATATTGAACAGAAAAGCACATGCAACAAATAAACGGTGTGGTTATACGTTAGTCCGACTGCCAAGTATGCATGATTTGTGCTTAATGCTGAGAGGCATATTCTCCCGTTTTTTTTTTTTTTAGTAAGTGAAATAGTTTATTATTATCCGTAAGGTTGACACCACAACAGAAAGAAATGAAAGAGAAAATAAATTTGCAGGAAATGTAAACGAAATGAGATTTGGAAGAAAAGGGGTGAGAAAGGAAATGAATAAAAAAAATACATAGAGAAAATGAGTAAACAAAAAAATCTTGTATGAAATGAACGAGAAAAGAAAATTGAAGAAAATTAATGAGAAAAGAATTTTAAATGAAATATAAATTAAAGGAAAGGAATAAAAAAAAATAAATACAGTGAAAATAAAAATAATTGAAGGCAAAGAATAAAAACATACAAGAAACGTTCCAAAAATAACATCTCCTATTCTTATTTCACCCTAATGAATCAGAGGGGAGTGTCAATTGAAGTGTTATGATGACTAAACTTATGCATTCATGACCTGAAAGTTTCATCTCCCTCTTGTAGATATTGACGTGCGCCAGAAGTAGAGATGTGTCATTGAATTCCTGGCAAAAGTACATTAAGAATAGTGGGGACTATGTAAGAAAATAAATTCTGAAGCACAAGATGTCGCTCGTTTTAACGGTACCACTCCCGTCTTCGTAGCTCTTCAATGTTTTGAGTTAAAAAAAACTAGAGGCTTTACTTTTGGAACGACCCTCGTATAATGTGTGTAAAGAAATGAAAAAAGAAATAGAGAAAGAAATGTGAAAGAAATGAATGCGAAAAGTATTTGAATAAAATAAAAGGATGAAGAAAATAAATAAAAATGAAGGAATAGAGAAATGTGAAAGAAATGAATTAGAAGAAAAAATGGAAAAATGAAAAATGAATATTTATTCAAAAGCATCATACTTTGTTGAACTATCTTGGATTTCGCTTCAATCTCCAAAGATGTTGCAATTCTTTATCAAAAAGATATTCTTCAAGTGCAAATATGGTAATAATTTACCATCTGCGAAAAATTTGAAAAAGAGATTTTTCACCGTTGTCTGTATGAAACACTTTCAAAAACATCCGGTTGTTGTTGTCTTATTTTTTAAAAATAAATCAAAAGATTTATTTAACTACAACACGAATAAAATATGTAGAATTGTAAAAAGTTCTTTAGGGAAAATAATCAAAACAACACAAAAATACAATTTGTTCCAAAAATGCTACTGCACGATTCTTATCAATTCTCAATAAGCGTTTAGAGGTTCAAGTAGAGACTTATGAAAAATCTTCGCTTTTCTTCTTAGTTGCAAATTGCCAACTGCGTGAAAAAAAAATTGTCAAGAGAGAGAGAGAGAGAGAGAGAGAGAGAGAGAGAGAGAGAGAGATAGAGGGAGAGGTGGAAGAGAGAGAGAGAAGGGAAGAGATATATATATATATATATATATATATAGAGAGAGAGAGAGAGGGGGAGAGAGAGAGAGAGAGAGAGAGAGAGAGAACTAATTGGAGCTTGTTTTGGCCTTAGGGCCTGCATTATTGTTCAAGTAATCGACTCCCTCTTGTTATGACTGACAGTTTCACAAAACTAACCTCTAGATATAAACAATTTAAGTCTACATATATTTCAATCTATTAGGTATCTTCGTTTTCTATTTTCCCAGAGAGCTCAATCTTGACCCGTGGCTTTGGTGACAGTTATCTGTAATCCTAATTTATTAGTCACCAAATCTGGCAATAGTGAAAATAAATTCTGAAGCACAAAAAAAAATTGGACCTAATTAAAAAAAAATACTGGATCCGCTGACCTTACTGTTTTTTTTTTTGTTTTTTTTTTTTGTCACACCTCGTTCCATTTACAGTGTATCAACAGCAGTGAGTGATGAAAGAGGTAAACAAGTGTCGATATCAGTCGGTTTTGTTCAAGGATTCTACTTTTCTAAACTCTTGTGACCTGACATTTTTCGGTACAAGTCCAGAGTTCATCCTAATTAAAAAAATAAAAATACAAAAACTAGAGAAATATTTTTATGATGTACGTACCCGTCACAGAACGAAGGTGTCATATTCCAAAAATTACGTAAATTGATCAAATAGTTTTTTAACTAACAAAATCAAATTTCATGAGGACGTGAGTTGGTCCGCCATTTTTAAAATTTATTACTGGTTCGCTTCCCCTTAACAACGTCTCCAGAAATAGAGATCAAAATCAGTCTTGTAAGTAGTACGATGAAGAGTAAATCGCTAAAAATCATTAAAAAAAAATGATTTTCTATATATTAAAAACACTACTTGATCAATTAACTTGACTTTTTGTAGTTTAACATCTTTGTTTCATGATGAGTACGTACATCATATATTTTTTATTCACCTTCACCCCAAACAAGGCATATCGTCACTTGGATATAAGGGACTACTAATTAAGATTTACAAGATGTTGGTTTACATTAAATTTGAACTTCTGCATATCAGTACAGTTAGGGAAGCAGGTAGCAGGAAGGGAATTCCAAAGTCTAGCTGTTCTGGGGAAGAAGCTATTTGAGTAGAAAGCTTTCTGGCATTTAGGGACCGCAACAGTGAAGGGGTGTGGTTTTGCTGCTAAGCAGGTGTGTCGGGGATATGTCCGTCGAGGGAGCACAAGTACAATGGGTTCATCAGAGCACATTCCATTAAAATACTTGTAAAACAGGCACAATGATGCAACATTGCAGCGATGGGACAGAGTTTGGAGCCTAGCTGACAAATTGGGGCTTCTTAGATTAGAGACCATTTTTTTGGATCCTATTCAAGAGAGAAAGAGATTAATGGCAGATGCTCCAGCCCATAATGGCAACAATACTCCATGTATGGAGAAATAGTGGCCTTGTACAGGATTCTGTATTTTATTTATTTATTTTTTAGGTTGAAACTGAACTTTAACCCACTTTTCTTTTATTCATATGCTTATTTTTCCTTTTCCTTTTTTTTTTCATTTTGTTTTTATACACACACACACCTGTTTTACATTAGATATCACCCATTAGTAGATAATCATAATAAAATTTTGTTCTTTTTTTTTTAACACAAATTCAACTTCAATAATTTACTTCAACTCATCAATGACAGCTTCACCTAACAAACCATCTAGCTCTAGAGGTCACATCATAGAAATCCTTGGTAAACACTTGCTGAAAAAAAACTGCTTTCAATAGAATTTTTGATGTACTTAACTCTAGTCTTCATAAGAAGAAGCAGGACTGATCACTGAAAGATGACGCCCTGCACGAGGTACGAGTTAGCAAAATCTGTTGAAAATCAGACTATCGATAATGATTTTTCACAAAAAGAATTAGAAAACATTAAAATTATCAAAGAGGTAAATAAGGAATACGATTTATACTGGAACTGAACTTATTCAATATTAATTTAAAAAATAAAGAAGAATTAATTCAAAAAGAAAAGTTATGTGTTGTGCATTAAAAGTAAATAAACATTTTGTTGTTTCATTTATTTCAAAGACTAAAATTAGTTTATTTTAAAATTGTATTCAAAAAGAAAAGAAAGGAACAAGAAATATGTAAATTACAGGAGGCAATCAAATACGGCAACAAACTTGATTCATCTTTAAAATCCATGAAAATAATGAAATTTTTATTTAATTTTAACGCAGAAATAACACACAAATTTCCTTTTGAATTAATCTTTATTTTCTTGTTTTAATTAATATTGAATAAGTTCAGTTTCAGTGTAAATCATGTTACTTATTTTTCTCTAATGCTTTTTGCAAGAAGCTCTCATTGATTATCGACAGTCTAACTCTTTCCTACCTCGTACTTGATGTACTTTTTCAGTGGCCAGGCCTGCTTTACGGTGGCTACGCCTTCTATTTACAAAAGCCACGAAAATACTGCATTCTGTAACATCAGTAGGTCACATGACTTTAGTGGAATGGCATTCTATTTACGAAGGCCACGACTTAACTCTCTTTTCCAGTTAAAGTTACACAGAATAAAACATTCTAAACTCGATGTTTGATCTCAATCGATCGAATTCCGGATACCCATTGACCTACTCCATATGTTACATCTTTAATAAACCCGTTAATGGAGGCATGGGAATTGTTTATAAGTTTTTTCTGCTTACTGTTAACAACAGGATCATTTGTTTATATCCCTAGTATTATTTTTGTATAACATATCTCTTCCTACTAATTACAAGTGATATAAAAGAAAAAGACGGAATACTGGATGAAGATGTGTTGCTAGTTACAAACCTAATAGAATCTAAATCGAGGAATATTTTGTATAACTTATTTTAAAGATTTCCAGTCAATAAACATTGAGACATAGATGTTATTTTACTCCATATTCTACTACATCACTAATACCTATTAATAACCACTTTATTTAAAATATAAAACTGAACTAGACATATTAATAACCACTTTATTTAAAATATAAAACTGAACTAGACATATTAATAACCACTTTATTTAAAATATAAAACTGAACTAGACATATTAATAACCACTTTATTTAAAATATAAAACTGAACTAGACATATTAATAACCACTTTATTTAAAATATAAAACTGAACTAGACATATTAATAACCACTTTATTTAAAATATAAAACTGAACTAGACATATTAATAACCACTTTATTTAAAATATAAAACTGAACTAGACATATTAATAACCACATTATTTGAAATAAAAAACTGAACTAGACCTATTAATAACCACATTATTCAAAATACAAAACTGAACTACACATATTAATAACCAAATTATTTAAAATACAAAACTGAACTACACATATTAATAACCAAATTATTTAAAATACAAAACTGAACTAGACCTATTAATAACCACATTATTTAAAATACAAATCTGAACTAAACATATGAACAATCAGATACTTTAAAATACGAAACTGAACTAAAACTATTAATAACTATATTATTTAAGATACAAAACTGAACTAGACCTAATAATAACCACATTATTTAAAATACAAAACAAAACTAGTCTTATTAAAACCACATTATTAAAATATGAAACTGAACTAGACCTATTAGAAACCATATTATTTAAAATAAAAAATTGATCTACACATAAATAACCATTTTATTTAATATACAAAAATGAACTACACATATAATTAATATAATTATTAATAACCATATTATTTAAAATACAAAACTGAACTATACCTATTAATAACCATATTATTTAAAATACAAAACTGAACTAGACCTAATAATAGTCACATTATTTAAAATACAAAACAAAACTAGACTTATTAATAACCATATTATTAAAATATAAAACTGAATAGACCTGTTAATAACCATATTATTTAAAATACAAAACTGAACTAGACCTATTAATAATATTCTGATTTAAAATATTAAACTGAACTACACATATAAATAACCTCATTATTTAAAATACAAAACTGAACTAGACCCATTAATAACCACATTTTTTTAAATACAAAACTGAATAACACATATTAATAACCACATTATTTAAAATACAAAACTGAGTTACACAAATTAATAATCACAGTATTTAAAATACAAAACTTAACTACACATATTAATAGCCATATTGTTTAAAATAAAAAACTTAACCACAACTATTGATAACCACATTTTTTAAAATACAAAACTGAACAAGACCCATTAATAACAACGTTATTTAAAATATAAAACTGAATTAGACCTATTAATAACAATCTAATTTAAAATATTAAACTGAACTGCACATATTAATAACCACATTATTTAAAATACAAAACTGAACTAGACCTATTAATAACCGTATTATTTAAAACTAGCATGGGTGTCCGGCGTTGCCCGGGTGTTTGGAGGTGTATGTTGAAAAAAAAAAAAAAGTTCAATTTTTTAACTTTGACCATTATTATGACTCCTTTGAAATTTATTGTTTTGAGGTCAAATGGAGTTATTAAGTTCGATCCATGTCCAAGGAATATATTTCTAAAATTTCAAGTGTTTAGACCCAAAATCGGTGGAGGACTTTGGTACAGTTATCAAAGGTCAAATCGTTGAACTTTGACACCTTAACCGCCAAATGTTTGGTCGAAAACCGATCACATAGGTTTTCGCAATTCTCAGTACACTGGATATAAACTTTCGAGTCTGTAGACTGAAAATTGACAGAGTTATTGCAAAGGAAACTGTACACAGACAGACAGACAGGCACACAGACACACAGAGTCGTTCACTTTTATAGATATATAGATACAAAGCTGATCTAGACCTATTAATAACCATATTATTTAAAATACAAAACTGAACTAGAACTAGACCTATTAATAACCACATACTTTAAAATACAAAACTGAACTAGACCTATTTATAACCACATACTTTAAAATACAAAACTGAACTAGACCTAATAATAACCACATGATTTAAAATACAAAACAAAACTAGACTTATTAATAACCACATTATTAAAATATAAAACTGAACTAGGCCTATATTAATAACCAAATTATTTAAAATACAAAACTGAACTAGACCTATTAATAATCAGATACTTTAAAATAAAAAACTGAACTAGACCCATTAATAACCATATTATTTTAAATACAAAACTGAACTAGACCTATTAATAATATTCTAATTTAAAATATTAAACTGAACTACACATATTAATAACCACATTATTTAAAAATACAAAACTGAACTAGACCTATTAATAACCATATTATATAAAATACAAAACTGAACTACACATATTGATAACCATATTATTTAAAGCTAGCATGGGTGGCTGTCGTTGCCCGGGGTATTGGAGGTGTATGATGAGCAAAAAACAAAACAAAAAAAAGGTCAATTTTTTAACTTTGACCCCTATTATGACCCCTTTAAAATTTATTGTTTTGGGCTCAAATTGAGTTATTAAGTTCGATCCATGTCCAAGGAACCTTATCTAAAATTTCAAGTGTTTAGACTCAAAATTGTCTGAGGACTTTGGTACCGTTCTCAAAGGTCAAATCGTTGAACTTTGACACCTTAACCGCCAAATTTCTGGCCGAAAACCGTTCACATAAATCTCTGCAATTCTCAGTACACTGGATATCAAGTTTCGAGTCTGTAGGCTGAAAATTGACTGAGTTATTGCGAAGGAAAATATACACAGACAGACAGACACACAGACACGTTCACTTTTATAGATATATAGATACAAAACTAAACTAGACCTATTAATAACCACATTATTTAAAATACAACACTTTACTACACATGTTAATAACCACATTATATAAAACACAAAACTGAACTAGACCTATTAATGACCACATTATTTAAAATGCAGAACTGAACTAGACCTATTAATAACCATATTTAAAATGCAAAACTGGACTAGATCATTTAATTACCCCAATATTTAAAATGCAAAATTCATATAGACCTATAAGATAATATAATAACATAATATAAAATACAAAACTTTATTAATACCTACTAAGTACGAAACACATTGTTTAGGATGTTTTAAATGATTAAAAGTTACAATAAAAAATAAAAATAGTTTTATTTAAAATTTAGTAAGTAATGATGATAAAAAAACGCACCCTATATTAACAAATAAATATTGCTGGAGAAAAATCGGAAACTTGAATTTTTTAATGTTTGTTTACATTTGCGTGTGTGAAGGTGAAGATCAGCCAGTGCCGTGGCAAGTTAATTGTCTTGTTTCTTCTTTTTGCTGGGGTCTTTTAACCTTAATTGGTCCGAATTTCTAAATATTTAATACTATATATCACAAATAATATTACGATAAGCAAATGACAGACGTGTAAAGCGATTTATACATTTGGGAAATTAATTTCAAGTTATAGTTTTTGTCTATTATTAAATGATAAAATTTCAGTTCCAAAGCGTCTTTTGTGAGGTCTTTGAGAGATTCAATATCAGCATAAGTAATGCTGAAAAGTGAATCGAATCTTGGTTAAGGCACATTCATAAATTGTCAAAATATGATGAGACTATTGAATTTAATTTAACAAAATGGAAAGTAGAACTAGCTTTACTTTCGGCAGCTTCACGCTTTTCTCATATTATCCTTAAGCCCACTTGAAGTGGTATATTTTAGCTCCTTACATCAAGTGGCTTTATACTTTGTTTGAAGTAATTTCCATTAAAAAATATTAAAAATGAGCTTAAGTATGGCTCATACCACATTTTGTAAAAACAACATAAAACAAGAATGCAGTTTTCCTATTTGTGTCTGTTTCTGTGACTCACATTTACCTTAAATAGGGAGGAATCCTTAAAGCCAGATACAACCCAATTCCTGTGTCTTATTATTCCAAGGAGCAAGTATAACACGCCCTTTTGTATAGAACTATTGTAATCATTGAACAAAAAAAAAAAAAGATGGAAAACTGAGAAAAATTGTGACTTATTAGCATTTCAATTTCCAATGCGAACGAAGCATACATCATACTAGCCCACCATTCCAATTAGTATTCCAAATACCACCCAACACAAAGAAAAAACATCTTGGATGAAATAGACTACCCGGTCCCTCTAAATGAGGAATCTCAACCGCTTACATTATGAAGTGGGACTGTTTGATTTACCTCTAGATGACTCTGGAATATGTAGTTTCCAGCAATGCTTATATACGTAGATATGATGAGATAATTAAAATATTTCTGTAAAGTGAAAATCGTTGATATGCTACTCTTTAACGACAGTATAGGAGATACCTTCTACCACACATTTGACTATCATTCTGTGCAAAAACCGGAATTATCCTTAACAGAAATGAATTTCAATTTTTATTAGGATATGATTCAGTTTGAAGGCTTTCAAATAAGATCATCACGAGTAACTCTTCCAAAAGTTTATTTCGTGCAATTACTAACTTTCCTATCGCAAATAATATAACTGATGAAAGATCTTAGATTTGAAATTCGAAAGGACATTTCCTCAGAGGTTCGAATCCTATTTGCAGCACCATATTGAATTTAACAGTTGGTGCTTAGTCATTCGATCAGTTGAATTGAATTAAAAATTGAGGTACAAGCCTAGAAGCTGTTTTATAAGTAGATTGGGACGTTCCATTACGCTTAGATGGGCAATTTTATTTTCTAGGTTTTAATTGGTTGATAGTCCATGAATAGTCTTTTATATAAAACATTGCTTCATTCGAGCAAGAATTTTTTCATAAACAATTTGAATATCCTTATGTTGTTAAGTGTCAATTTGATCAGACAGAAACGAACTTTTTTCTCTTCTTGCACTTGAGGCCCCCGAATGTGTGAACCCTGTGTCAGTCATAACATCTGCCACTGTATTAATCTGTCACTAGTCAACATAAACGGATGTAGACAACCATGTTATATCATCAAATTTATTTCCATATTTAAAAAGGCCGTTTCTATGCAATCGCCCCCCAAAAGATGTTATTCAACAAACATAACAGATTTTGCAGACACCAATAATGCAGCTATACATATTTCATCGCAAAAGGACAAAACTATTTTATTGATAATTATATGCAAAACAATCGAAAAAAATAGAAAAAGAAAAAGCTCAAAGTCACTGTTTCATATTCAAATACTGACGACCTTATCACGAGTGAAAGCAAAAAATATAAAATAAATCTTTCTTTACGTTTTTGTTACCTTTAGTTTTCTCCTCCTGTTGAGGAAGCTTGGTATATTTGAAGGTGAAACATTGATACTACTTTGAGTTTTCAGTTTATGCTTTTCTACTATGTTGAATTAAATTTAAAGGATGATATGTATAGAAGGTCGGGGGTTAAATCAGTCGAAACGTTGTAAAAATAATACTCAAATGATTAATCCAAATAATACGTTATATTCTTGCTATGTTTTTCTGTTAAAAGCATATTCTTTCTGACAATATTTTAACTCGAGATAAAAAAAAATAAATAAATAAAGCACTGTCAAAAAACGTCTTTCATCCTCATTTCCTTGACAGGTTTGAATCGAAATGCGTCCTCTAGTCATGAGGTTCGGAGTTAGCATCATCTCTTCAGCATGTTTTTTGTTGTAAAGGCAACGCACAGGATAAAAGAAGACACGTGCCCGCTTTGGCTGTCGATAATCTCTCGGTTCTAACGAGGAACCATGTTGAGGCCCTGAAGACAGACTGTAGAACAATCAATTTCCAGTTCTTCCATTTTGTTACTAGAAAGTCGGGTGTCGGGTTGAGTCAGGTTGGCACCTAAGTACTGAACAGGCAAGCATTGTTTGGGGTAGATGTGGATTGATGCGGGCAATTGAGTGATAAGATGAGTGATAGTCACCTTTAGGCTGTTTTGATGCTGGCACGCACGTGTAAGTGAGGGTGTTGGAATAGGAAAAGAAAAAAAGACTGTGCAAAAAAAGGACAGGAAGATGAATGAGAACGAGCTCTTTTGCAAGGAAGAAGAAGAAGAAGAAGAAGAAGAAGAAGAAGAAGAAGAAGAAGAAGAAGAAGAAGAAGAAGAAAAGTATAACAGAAAAACGGGAGAAGAGGGACAAGAAAAAGAAAAGAAATGAAAATAGAATGAAGAAAAGACAGAGGGGATAAAGAAAAATGAGATAAATTAAAAGTAATAAAGACCAAGTCAGAGCAAGGGAGTTGTGATATACAAACTGTGATTAGTCGAATATAATCCTACGAAGTTCGAGAGAGGGTCCTTTTGAAATAGTCAATTAAGTCAATTCGTGAATGGCAGTGCTGGCTTGAAGATGGCCACATTAGACCCCAGTGTCCCCACGGCTAAAGAAATCATAATAAAAGCTCCAAGTAATTGACGAAGCCATCCACAATCTGATCGATGATGGTTTGTGGAATGAATAAAGTAATAAGAGGTTAATGTAGTTTGCTTCAAGCATTGTCTAGTGTGTATATAAAGGGAATACAATGCAGTACACCCCACCCTGTATTCACGTTTGAAATAATGTCGAACACATAGCCGAGGAAGATAAATTTTACTGAAATACTGTAGACTATCAGACTTACATCTAATCATACTGACGCAACTAAGAACACAATGCAAGTATGAAATAAAATAAAATACACATATATATTGTAATAATAAAAGATGAATCTGCATTACTTATTCCATTCTTATGTCTTAATTTGCTTCAGTTTGTGTCTATCCATTACATCCCTGCCTTGTATTTTCTTCTATAAATTACCTGAATAAAGTCAATTCATTTATGCAATCCAGCTATTACGGACAATGAAATTCAGGATAACAATCTAGATGCGGTTAGTATGTTTGGAATGAATTATGTTTATCATGGGAAAAATAGCAAGCATATCCAAGAGACAGATAGGAAGATTTCTTCATTATCTAGATCTATCTCTCTTTATCTTTCTGTTAATAACGTATCTGTACATAACATTGAAATAAAAATTATACTTAAAATTGTTGCAGAGTCATGGCACCCTCATGACAATAATGAATTAAGTTACAAAAAAAAAAGAACATAAACGATATCATTCAATCAGTTTTGCTGACAAAAAGTTAGCAAAGTGCAGCAAGCCATATAAAAGGACAGTTAGAAGATATTGCATCTATATACCGTCTGAATGTTTGTCAAAGGTGACTTTAAACCTGGATATGGAAGGCATCATCACAATCTCTTCTGGCAGGCTGTTCCAGAAAAAAGAGACAAGGATGGAGAATTGAGTGGTTTTGTATGAAAGTGAAAATAAAAAGCTGTATTTATTCTATTAAGTGATGATGTATGATTAAGCACTGAACAGAGAATTTGTATTACCCTATGTATTATTGGCAAAATTACAAACAAGACAAAAGAAAAGTTCAAGTTTAAAAAAAGTTTGATGTTGAAAGTTTTAAACAAGCATCTGGCATAACCATTTTTTTTTTACAAATAACTTTGAATCCAAATCCACGCTCCGTGCTCTGCATGAGGGCTGTTTGTGAAAGTTATGCAGAAATGAAGCTCAACCATAGGTTGAAGCTCAGACGAGCACCCACCATGAAAGTAACGATAGAGCAGAGCCAGGCTACTTCTGGAAGTTTCCCAATGACTGAAATAAATATACACTCTAAGTTGCATTCATCTATTTATCCGGGATGCTATAGATTTATAAAAGTAATTGCTGATGGACAGAAGTTTAAAGTATTAGTATCAATGCTGGCGTTCTTCAATGATACATTCTGGACTCAATCCTCTTCACTGATCTTCATCAATGATTTTCCAAATCATATTCTGAGATCATTTGTTGACATATATGCAGACGATACAACTGTCTATGGTAGCACTTCGAAGAGCATTAGTGATTAAGATCTTTCTGGTTATGGCTTTTCCAACCTTGATCACATGGTGCAATGAGAACAACTCTGGCTTGTTAACGTGAATATCTCTAAAACCAAACATCTCTCCTATCACCACCAGTGTGTGTATCATTTTGCCTCAGTTGAAATGAATAGCTCTCTCCATGAGGAAATCCTTGATTTGTTAAATTCCTATGAGAAGAAGAGACAGCACAGATGGCAGAGGGTTGAAACAAAACCTTTGCAACCAGACATCACATAAATTTGTGACATCAACAACAGAGTCTATTGATCCAGCCACATCAGATATTGCAATTCGCCAACACATTAATTTGAGGGTACTCTTGCAGAATTTGACCCGGATCCTCGGGATTTTCTGTCAATTAAAGCTCGAGCTTGACCGGCAATCACCGGATTAAGCCGAGCGTTCTTTAAATGTTGAAATGCTAAATCTTTTGTTGTTGTTTTTTTTTTTTTAATTACTTTTTGGCTGATGGGGGATATTTTTTTCTGTTTATTTTTTTAACATTTGTTGGCAATAAATAATTTGTAAATTTTCTTTACTTTCAATTTACGGTTTTCGTAAAAATCATTCTTTTCTTATAAAAAAACAATTTCTGTTTGCAAAAAAAAAAAAAAACGTTTACTGCCAATTTTCTTTAAAAAAAAGAAAAAACAAAAATATAAGTCTTCCTGAAAAAAAAAAAAACTGTACTTTCACTTAACAATTTACGGTTATAAAAAACATTCATTCTTTCTTGAAAAAAAAAACCCTCGGCTTTTGTTGATAAAAAATTGCAAAATAAAAAAAAATAATAAAAGTAACTAAACAATACAAAATGCAACTTATCTTGAAAAAAAATATATTCAGTAGATCTACAGTAGGTTTTTGTTATTTTTATTTATGTATTTCTATTTTTTCCAGTTTGTTAGTTTTGAAATCCGTCTGCGTCTGTTACTTTGCTCAGCTTAATCCAGTGACTGCCGGTCGAGCCTGAATCATAATTGACGAAAAATTCTGCAGGAGTACTAATTTGAGGCACACGGCTCCATTATTTCTCGATACATACAAATGCAAACAAAGTCATGAAGATATATATATATATATATATATATATATATATATATATATATATATATATATATATATATATATATATATATATATATATATATATATATAACTTCAAAGTAAAATATATGAGAAGCCTACATGGAATAGGTAGGTCTGTACTGTCTATATATTACAGAGATTAGTGACTGACAAACACACATAAAAAGTCTTTCTTGGCTACATTGGTGAACATTTATACACATTTTCGTTTTGTTTTTCATAAATATTCTGTAATGGATGTCAGAGTCTGTGCTACCTACTTCCAAACTTGAAGGTGAGCGAGGGAACAAGAAAGGTTATTTTATCATCAATATTCTGGAAGTTTATTTTCATTCTTTGATTCCTTACTTTAAATATGGTAGGAATAAATTATATAGATTCGCTTTTAATAGTTATATATATATATATATATATATATATATATATATATATATATATATATATATATATATATATATATAGTAATTTATAAAATATATATGGCGATTAAGCTACACTGAAGATTCTGCGTTTCATCCAACTATAGGATTCGTCAGGCTTATATATATATATATATATATATATATATATATATATATATATATATATATATATATATATATATATATATATATATTCCACAGCCAAACAACGTCGCAGCCCACAAGAGTCATGACAGTCAAAGAACCAAATGAGGGCGAAACTCGAGTCTTGGACTTCCGGTTCTTTGACAGTCATGGCTCTTGTGGGCTGCGACGTTGTTTGGCTGTGGAATTTATTATATAAAATCTCTCACATTCTGAAAATCATATATATATATATATATATATATATATATATATATATATATATATATATATATATATATATATATATATATATAAGATATTAAAAAAAACATTAATATTTTTTAATATCTTCTTATGTTAAGAGCAACTGTATATAATGTATTCTGGCAATACTTTAGTAAAACTAAAGTTTTCTATAAGATTTTTTTTACAAAGAATACAAATTTTCAAATTTTACACAAATGAAATTAAAAAAAAGAAGTTTGACGTACATGAATTAATTTGACCCAAACTGACATTCCAACAAACTTCTTTTTTTTTTTTTTAATTATGCTTATGTTAAAGTTGAAAATTTGTAATGATTACAAACTCTCGCTTCTTCTTATTTGTCCCTCAGTCCTCATTTTTTTTAAATGAGTGATTTTTCGGACAAAGGGAGAAGAAAAAGCTGTTTTCTAGGTTGGCAGTATTTTTGCGAACAGTTGGCTGAGATGGCGGAAATTTTCTGTTTCTATGTCTATCCTTGTAGCCATGTCACTAGTAAGGGTGCTGGAGGTAAACGTTTTGTCTGGGCTGACGTTATCCGCCTGATAGTCAGGGACCCGAACCTTGGATTAACCACTAAGGAGGCTGTCCTATCAGCAGGTGCAAAGTACTGGGGCTGCTGTATTGCCATTTGGTGAATGGATTCTGGACCATGCAGTAGCTTCTGGTGGGGCCTCTCGATGCCATACTAGTGGGTAATTGTTACGGCTTTACCTTATCATTAACTACAAATAAAAAATTAAAAAAAATTCTTCGTTTCTTTTTCTCTCTTAATTTCCCCTCTCTGTCCTGCTCTAAGTAAATCTGTCGACCTAGTCCACAAATTCCAAAATTTCATCATGACAAGTTTCAAGAAAAAATACACGATTAAACCCGGTTCCCCAACTTCCAACGTAGACCCCTACTACCATGTCTCCTTCTCCAACATCAGGGGTCTTCGTTCTAACCTTCCAGAGGTTGAAACCCAATTACAGGAGACTAAACCAGACCTTTTATTTTTAAGTGAAACTGGCATTGGACAGGCTATTTCCCTAGATGAGTTTGCAATTTCAGGATACTCTAACTTAACTTCTAAATCTGACCCCCAAGATCGCCATGGGCATGGAATATGTGCCTATATTAAAGATAGCTTTCCATGTGGGAGGGACATCTCCAGGGAAGATCCTAACTTACCCTATATGTGCTTCCGGGTTGCTTTAGCTCACACTACTGCATTTATATTTACTCTCTATCGCCCCCACAACAGTGGAGTTACTATCTTTCAAAGCATATCTGAGAAAATTGACCAAGTCCTTTCTACTTATCCTTCAGCTAACATTCACGTATGTGGAGACTTCAATGTTCACAACGTTGAATGGTTGACCCACTCAAACAAGACCGATGATGAGGGGAGGTTCTGTCATGATTTCTCCATTGCCTATGACCTCACTCAGATTGTTCAGGAACCTACCCGTGTGCCCGATAATGATGGCCAGTATGCGAGCCTACTAGACCTTTTTCTCACAACTTGCCCTGAACTATGTTCAGTTTCTGTTCTGTCGCCTCTTGGATCTTCCGACCACTCTGTTGTATCAATTAAGATAAAAATGAAATGTAATAAGTCCCCAGATGTACCTCTTCATCGTACAGTATATCGATACACTAAGGCTGACTGGGATAGCTTCCGTACATTTATATCTGATCTACCTCTGCATTCCATGTTTAAAAAGGATGTGTCCTCTATAGTATTAGACCTAACTGAATGGTTAATTGTAGGTATTGACCATTTCATACCCTCTAAAAAGTTTCAGAAAAAACCTAACAGCCAGCCATGGTTCTCTCCAGAATGTGCTGCTGCCATTGCGCACAGAAATCACTTTTTCCACTGCTTCAAACGTAATAGATGTATGGAAACTAAAGCCGTTTTCAGGACTGCCAGCAACCATTGTAAGAAAGTAATAAGGAACGCAAGAGAGTTGTATGCTCAATCTGTTAAGTCCAAAGTAGCTGAGCAGCGGCTTGGTTCCCACCAGTTTTGGCAAATAGCAAACAGAATCCTGAACAGAAGCGTGTGCTCCATCCCAACTATTATCAATGGACCTGAGGTAATCTCGTCAGCATCAGACAAAGCCAAACTCTTTGTCAAGAACTTTGCAGCTAATTCTACCCTTTGCGACCAAGACCGCCAACCCCCAATATTTCCTCCTGTATCAGAAAACACGCTATGTGATATACGTATATCTGTACGTGATGTTGCGAAGCTAATCAAAAACCTTGATTCGAGTAAAGCAACTGGCCCGGACGGTATTCCAATTATAGTACTCAAAAAACTTCAACCTGAATTAGCGCCCATACTTACAAAACTGTTTAAACGTTGTCTTAAGGAGAATAGTTTCCCATCTCCCTGGAAAACCTCATCAGTATGCCCTGTATTTAAGAATACAGGTGATCGCTCATCCCCCTCTCAGTACAGGCCAATAAGTCTCCTGTGCGTCATGAGTAAGTTGCTAGAATCTGTGTTAAATACAGAAGTAATCAAACATCTCAACAAAAATAACCTTCTTAGTGACTCTCAATATGGTTTCCGTTCTGCTAGATCTACAGCAGATGTCATTACAGTTATATCGCATAGGATTAGCAAATCTCTCGACGGTGGCAATCTTTCTAGAGCAATTGCTCTTGACATATCTAAAGCCTTTGATAGGGTATGGCATAAAGGTTTACTTCATAAGATCGCTAGCTATGGTATAGCTGGAAAAGTCTTCTCAATTATTAAATCATTTCTTTCTGATAGGTTCATAAGAGTAGTAGTTGAGGGGCAAAAATCAGAAGCTCACAGTATTAATGCCGGTGTCCCTCAGGGATCCATCCTGGGCCCAACTCTTTTCCTGATCTACATTAATGATCTTCCAAATCATATCCTTACATCATTTGTAGACATTTATGCTGACGACACTACCATTTATGGTACCACATCTAAGACAGTAAACGACCAAGTTCTCTCCAATTCTCTCTCCTCTGATCTTGAGCACGTAGTACAATGGGGAAAGGAGTGGCTGGTTACTTTTAATGCATCTAAAACCAAGCTTCTCTCTTTACATCATCAACATTCTAATCCACATTTGTCATCAATTGAAATGAATGGCTCTCGTCTTCAGGAGGCCTCAAGTTTTGACAAGCTTCTGGGCTTGACCATTACTCCTGATCTTAAATGGAACACGTATATCAAATCTGTTGCCAAGGCCGCTGGAAAAATGGTGGGATCTTTCTATCGATCCAGTAGATATCTCACTGCTGATGCTACTCTCTACCTATATAAGAGCCAGGTACGTCCAAGGATGGAATACTGTTGCCACATCTGGGCAGGAGCTGCTAGAAAGGACTTGTCCTGCCTTGATAGAGTTCAAAATAGACTTCGTAGCCTCGTAGGAGATGTCCTTTTCTCCTCCTTGCAACCTCTATCTCACAGAAGAGATGTTGCGAGTTTGTCTCTGTTGTATCGTTATTTTCATGGAAAGTGTTCAACTGAGCTTCAATCTTTGGTCCCCCCTCGCCAAACTTTCACAAGAAACACTCGTCTAGCTGTAAACACTATCAATAATTTCCCCCACTCTTTATCTGTGGCTAAACCTAAACGTAGATTCCATGAACAAAGCTTCTTTCTTAGAACTGCACGCCTGTGGAATTGTCTTCCGTTTTCCTGCTTTCCGGCTGACTACAATATGGTTGTGTTCAAGTCTAAAGTAAATAAGTTCTTGATGAGCCGTTCCATATAAGTTATTAAATTTACCAAATTTTCATTACTAATGATTACTATATTGACCAATTTCTACTGTACACTCTTTAACCCTTATCCTTGAGTGGCCTCTGGGCCTTGATAATGTGGTGATGCCTTTGTAAAAAAAAAAAAAAAAAAAAAAAAAAAAAATATAATTTTCTAGCCGTCTCGTTGCTCGGATTAAACAATTTGTTCATATTAAGTAATTAATTTTCCAAAACAAAGGAGAAAAAAGCGGTGGATGGTGAGTAATGAGATCGAAACCAGGACCTTAAGATGTTCATCTAACATATAGAAGGTTGGGTTATAGAATAAAGCTAGGCTTTTATAAATATAATATGTTACTTCTATTTCTTTTATTTTGTTAATCATTATTGAAATATGTCGTCATTGTAAAATCATTCCCGAGTGGAATATAATTTTAATTGAAACATATCTTTTTTATTGTTAAGAACATAGGCCACGTTTCCACAAAGGAAACTGAAGAATCATAATAAACTATTGGGTTTGTAGGTAGTATGTCATCGATGACAATACATGCAAATTAAACGGGTTCCTCTATATATTTTTCTTTTATTCTTTTTCACCTCTGACATTGTCACTTAGATGAAACTGGCTACTATTTGCAGTTATGTCCAACAGGGGACTGTGGAGAGTTGAGCAGCAAGATGTCTGTTTACATTACAATTAAACTTTTGCATTTTCATACAGTCAGAGAAGCAGGAAACAGATGAAATTCCAAAGTATAGCAATTTAAGGGAAGAAACTATTAAATTAGAAGACTTTCCGGCATCTAGGGACCGTAATAGTAAAGAGGTGAGATTTTGTTGCTTTTTGGATGAGTTGGGAGTATGTATGTCGAGTGGGGCACAAGTGTTATGAATTCATCAGAGGACATTCCATAAAGAACTTGCAAAACAAGCAGAGGGGGTAACATTGCGGTGATTGGACAGAGGTCGGAGAAAAGCCGATAGTACAAGACCTATTAGATTTGAGACTTTTTTTGGGATCCTGTCTAAGAGTGAGAAACTAGTGGCAGATGTACCAGCCCAGGTGTGGCAATAATACTTCACACATGGACGAATACTGGCTTTGTAGAGGTATAGGATACTCTTAGATATGAATGATTTTCTAGCATGGTAGAGAGAGCCCACCTTCTTTGCAGTAATGTTCTCAAAATATTTGTTCCAATTCATGTTGCCTGTAAATGTAAAGTGAAGAGTTTAAAAGACGGCCTTTCGGGTAGGGTGTTATTAGTCATAGCAATCGGTGGTTGAGAAGGACTCTTGTAATTGCTAAAAGAAAGACGCTTAGTCTTAGTAGCATTAAATGTTATCAGCCATGATTGTTATTTGTTATCTGACAATCTGATAAATGTTGAAAATTTAATTAAAATATGATAATTCCTATGGAATCATTTAAAACGTGTAGTCTTATTATAGGGGCCTCATATTATAAATGGGGGAAGTGGTTTGAGTTCCCTACACCAGTACTCACGACTGCAGCTTAATGATAACAAATTTGACGCCAAAGAGTAAGTATTTTTTTAACAGAGAACTCATTATTACAATCATTTATTATAATCCAGAAGGATGGGTCCTTACCTACACGACAGTGTTAATGTCTTTTCAATTAATCTCAACAAGGCAAGCCCTTATCAGCAATAAAAGAAGATAATTCCAAAGCACTGCAATGTTTAAAACGTAGCCAGACGACATTTTTATCAGCAAAGAGTCAGCTGATGATTTGTAACATTGCCATTGGATGAGAGTGTTTCCTCGCAACGCCCAGATTTTGATTCTTGTCACTTTATCATATTTATAATTTATAGCAGGATTTCGGTAATATCTTTCTCTGTTGAGATTTAAGCTTACATTTAGTTGCTTATATCAAGTGGATTTTTGCCTGTGGTTCGAAGGCAAGCAATTTATATGCATTTTATGACTTTTTTCCTTCCTTATGACTTTTTTTAAATCTGTTTTTGCATAGAAAGTTGGTTGTTTTTCATTACATGAAAAAAAAAAAAAAGAAAAGAAAAAATAAGCTAAGTTATCTTAAATAGAATCATTTGATGGAATCAAACATGATACAGCTGACATTTTGTTTAAAACGAACCTTCAGAATATATTGGAATTGAATACTACTTTTAATCTAATCTGTTACCAGGATACCTTCTGATATTCATTTTTATTAGTGTTGAGACAATTAGAATCGGAATCGGGAATCACAAAAAATCGGAAATCTCTGAATATTGAAATTAGTATCGGAATTGAAGAAAAAGTTATGCTTATTTCCCGATGCCAAAGACGATACTTTTTTTTTTTTTAATTATTTGTTTGGATGTCTTTTAATATTCCTGTTAATTAGTGTTAGAACAATTAATCAGAATCAGGAATCAAAAACTAATTGAAATTTTTTTGACATTGGAATCAGTATTAGAATCGGAAAAATTTTGTGCTTGTTTTCTGATGCCTCAAATGGTTCTTTTATTGTTTTTATTTCTTTGTTTTTGTTTAAAACTTAATTTTCCATGCCTCATATTTATGATGAAATGATAAATATTTATTTATTTTAAACTATCCATAAAGCTAAACTCTATATCACCCCACAAGTTCACGCTTGCAAAAATCTGTGCACATATTAGATAAGTTTTTAAAGTAATCCGCACTCTCTCCCCCAAAAAGAAAACTCTATATTTAGAAATTTAAAAAGAATCGGAATCTGTAATTGTATCGGAATTGGGAAAAGTTTCGGAATCGTCCCATCACTAATTTGTATACACAATAAACTTTTGTAGAATAGATTGAATTGAAGAGAGGGCTTTATTTCATTTTTTTCATACCGTTTAGCAGATGTCGAGCACTTGGACTTGATGAGTTATAAGCCAAGACTTACATGTGATTCAAATGACTTTATGGTGGATAATTTTGTACAGCATTATCATGTTGACACAATGGCTCTCGTTACCACTGAAGTTAAGCAGCATGGATTCTGGCAAATACAAAATGCTAGGCGCTGTGTCACTTTCCCTGACAGGGATTTACATACGACTGGGCACCACTTATGAATTTAATATCTTCTGTAAACTTCCTTCTTTGGAAGAAAGCCGGCATAGTCCGCCCAGGACTAATACCACACCAAGTCGTTGTCTATAATCTTGAACATAAAGTATATTTAGATGAAGTTAAAATACGAGATAATTTGGTTCAAAGTATAACCATTTAGATTCATTTAAGAAAAGGACGTTCCCACACTGAAACAAGTTACTCATCGATTAGGTGAAAGACTGATAGCAAACACGCGGATTGTTTCATTGAGAAAGAAGCATTTAATTCAACAGCAAATGGATTAAAAAAAGATAAAGATACAGATTGTTTTTTGTTTTTTTGTGCATACAAAGAATACAACATGGAATTTAAATATCAAGTTTTCTTAGATCATTAGGTTGAATGACACATAACTGGGCAAACGTTAAAGGTCGCGGCCAAAGCACAATGCGTTGAAACAAAATTCTGTATCGGCATATATAATGGTTTTATGGTTTTGTTCTTTTAAATATTGTTAAATGAGGAATCATTCTGATTTAAACTCTATTTAGTATTACACATATAAACTTGAGAAAAGCACGCTTGAAATGTGTTAACATTATCTGAACGAGAAAAATCAAAGCAAGATAGTGACCGAGTTTGACCTGATATTATGTAATTTCTCTTATTCAAATAATGTTAACATATTTAAAGTGTGCTTTCCTCAAGTTTATATTCGTAATACTAAATGAATTTTCAATCGAAATCATTTCACATTTAATAATATACAAGAAAAATAACATAACATCATTTTTTATGCTCTTGCAGAATTTTTCTTGCATTCTGCTCTGGCCGCGACCTTTAATGTTTGCCCATATCTGATTTTCCAGTTGAATAGGTTCATATTTGAAATTGAATCCAATAGTTATTAGTTTTCAAGCTTAGCCAGAGTGTCGTATTAACTCATTTATTTAATTTCCAAATTTCACTCAACGCTTTTAATGGATAAACTACCCAGATTTTCAAACCCCGCGTGACCACGAGTTATTATCCGACTACATATAAATCCGCAGCTAACATCACGTGGACTCAATTCACATTCTTCCACTCAACACTATGGCGAAGAATAAGAGAAAAAAATATATATAGATTGAAAAAGGGGTCTATCTACGAAATATATGTCTCTCTTTAAAAATAAACACTCGTTTATTTTATAAAGGAAAAAAAATTCACGTTGCAGTTATTTGGCTTCAAAGTGTTCAATTCAACACGTATCTTATTTAATTTTCAAATTTCACTCAACGCTTTTAATGGATAATTAAAATATATATATATATATATGAGAGAGAGAGAGAGAGAGAGAGAGAGAGAGGGGGGGGGGAAATAAAGGTTGCATGGCCCCCTAATTTGAATGTACCCTGTAGGAATCAGTTTTTATGTTATATTTCTCTTAGTCTGTCACTATGTACGTTGCACATTTTCTCGGAAACTACTAATCCAATCTGACTGTAATTTTGTATGAACGTTTGTTATGATAAAATGCAGCGAACTAAGTATTATGGTATCCGTTTAATGTACATAGGAATGAGTAGACATTAGTCATAACTATATCACATTTATTCTAGAAATTTTCTTGGAAACTACTAGTCCGATCTGGCTAAAATTTTCTATGGGCCTTTATTAAAATAAGGTGCAGCAAACTAAATATGATGGTATCAGTTCGATGCAGAATTAAGAATTAGTGTTTGATACAAAAATAAGCACAAAATGAACGCTATTCAACTATCAATTTGACACGACGCACTCATTTTAAGTTAACGAGCTATAACTTTTCCCCACTATTAACGGGCTAAAAGGTTTGGTATGAATATAATGCAACACTGCTCTAGCAGCCTGGAATTATCATATAACTAGCAGTTAACCCCTTTTAAAGCAAAGCCACAAGAATAATCTTTTGAATACACGTTTCCTGTGTTTGTCACTGATGCTGAATGTTTTATTTCCTAGGCCACATCAGAGTCAATTTCATTTCCTTTGAGACACCAGTCATGTCTAGTCCGGCACATATAATTTGTAATATAATAGCCAATATTTCCACGACAGGAGATGTGAAACAACTTTGTTTACTACCAAATTTGACATATTTCAAACGTCTAATCATGTAATCTTAAATTGAAACCGGAATTATTTTCATTTTCGTTTTAGGTTATCAAATAAAAAATGCAGATTTAAAACGGTTGCTTTTCAGAATTTATAATTCAATTCCTAAGCTTTTGCATTATTGTGTCTATAATCACATTATCATATATAAATAAACCAATCAGTTCACTTCTATCTATATATCTAGATTGATTTCGACCTGTCTATTATCTATCTCCAGGTGCGACATTCACAAGTTTCTAGAGAATATTAAATTCACATACAGCCCAGTCACAGCTCTCTCTCTCTCTCTCTCTCTCTCTCTCTCTCTCTCTCTCTATATATATATATATATATATATATATATATATATATATATATATATATATATATATATATATATATATATAATACTAAAAGTCTATGGATCTTGTATGTTTGCAATCAGATTTCCGGTTTTCAACATCCGGTTGCGCATGCGTTAATAGCAACGTCTGCAATCCGTTATTCCAATTCCGGAATTGTTATATCGCTTTTAATACAAACAATTTAATTTAATTTGATCAAATAGTTATTTATATATACAAATGATACATAGATTCATAGATAATTATAATATATATTATAAAATCTATTTATCTATGAATCTATTGATAATATGAAATATTACCCTATACAATTTATGGAAAGAAAACACCTCTCACTTTCCCTCTAATAGATTTCAACACTCCTACTCCCTCTGTTTTCGTTACGTACGCGAGAAATAGTTACGTGTATGTGTGAGAGAGAGAAAAAGGCAGCGATGTAAAACTGGATAGAGTTATCCCCCTTAACTAATGCAGACCTTTTTACTAGAGGGCGTTATTACAAAAAAATTTCTTTTTCTTCTTCCCATGTTTTTTAAAGTCGTCTGCTTACATTTCCAAACGGAAAGCTGAATCGGTAAATGCACACATTTATATTACATTAAATAGTGTTTTCCTTTACACAATGGGTACTGAATGTTTGCTTAAATTAAATGAAAAAAGTTACATTTTATTTTCATTTTCTATTTAAAAAGCCATTATTAACATGTGGAGAGTGTTTTTTTTATTATTCTGTACTTTCAACTAACAATTTCATTTAAAAGATGATATATCAAAATTTGAATTTAACTATAATAAGGATTATGATACCTGTTCAGTGCATATTTACCTATAAGTATGACCAACCACTTATAATTCAGTAACTGTAATTTAAAAAAAAATAACAATTATAATAAACAGAACGACTCATAGAAATCTATCTATATTCTTTTTTCATTTTAATATACTTTCATAGAAATGCTTCTGTTATGTAAAAAAAAACTATTTTCTTTATGCCACAAGTGTCACGCTCATACATGAATTCCATAGCTAATATAACGTACTGACCCAACGGGTCACGGGTGGTCTAGTATATATATATGAGAGAGACTAGCAGTCCAGTCCAGCTTTGCTTGGGTCCTATGTACTGTTCATAAATCTATATATATATATATATATATATATATATATATATATATATATATATATATATATATATATATTAAAAGGTTTGACTCATGTCCAGGTAAACTACATCTAAAATTTCAAGTGTTTATACCCAAAATTGGCGGAGGAGGTAGAGCCTGCAAAGGTCAACTCTTTCAACTTAGCAGCCAAATTTACGCCCAAAAACTTATTAAAAAGCTTGTTGCATGTCTGAATACCCTTTATGTAAAATTTCAAATGTTTAGACCCAAAATTTGCTGAATAGTTTCCTAGAGACCGCAAAAAAAATGTTTACATCAAAACTTGGCTGAGAGATCAAATTTTTTAAACTTTGACCCCAACTTTATCTCCCTCCCCAAAATATGTATTGTTTTGGGCTCAAATCAAGTTAAAAAGTTTGATCCATATCCAAGGAACATACATCTAAAATTTCAAGTGTTTAGAACCAAAATTAACGAGGGAGTTTGATAGAATTTTCAAAAGTCAAATCATTGAACTTTGACCCCTTGACAGCCAAATTTCTGGCCGAAAACCGATTAAAAAGATTTTCCCAAATCTCAATATCCCTTATGTCAAATATCGAGACTGTAGACTGAAAATGACAGAGTAATTTGGTAGAGAAATGTACACACACAGACAGACACACAATTTCATTTTTTTAGATATACTAGCAGTTCAACAATTTTTAACTTTGACCCCAATTTTTGCCCCTTAACATTTATTATTTTGGTCTCAAATCAAATGTTTGACCCATGTCCAAGTTATCTACATCTAAAATTCCAGTGTTTAGATCCAAAATTGTCGGATAAATTTAGTAGAATCTGCAAAGATTAACTCATTCAACTTTGACCTTTTGGCAGCCAAATTTTCGCCCCAAAACTGATTAAAATTCTTGCCGCATGTCTGAATACTCGTTATGTATAAATTTCAAATGTTTAGATCCAGTATTGGCTGTGTAGTTTGCTAGACACTGCAAGGGCCAAATCTTTTGAACTTTGATCCCTTGGCGGCTCAAACTTTCGACCCAAACCAATTCAAAAGCTTGCTCTATCTCTGAATACCCTTTTATGTAAAATTTCACATGTTTAGATAAGAAATTCGCTGAGTAATTTGGTAGAGACCATAGAGGTCAATTTTTTTAAAGTTTGATCCCAATTTTAACCCCTTAACTTTTTTTTTTTGTGGGGCTCAATCAAATTAAAAAGTTTGATTATGTCTAAGTAACCTACATTTAAAATTTCAAGTGTTTAGACCAAAAATTGGTGGAGGAGTTTGGTAGAGTTTTTAGAGATCAAATCGTTGAACTTTGACCCCTTGACAGTCAAATATCTGTCCGAAAACCGATTAAAAAGATCTTCCCAAATCTCAATACTCCTTATGTCAAATCTCGAGTCTCTAGACCGAAATTTTACAGAGTTATTTGGTAGGGAAATGTACACAGATACTCTCTTCAGTAGTCCGTCGCTGACGACGATGACGTTGCACCATGCCTAACAGTCCCAGATAGATTATGCCTGATGGACTCGCTGGTGACTGTGGAGTCCAATTCGTGAATTGCATACACGGCCGCAGGCAGCACAGGGCAAGATGCCGTCTGCCCGCTGCGCCGCGTGCCTTTGGTGTCTTCTTCGCTCTGCTCGGTCGTTGTAGGTGGAGGTGAAAGTTTCCAAGCCCTCTTGGCAGATGTTTCGCCATTTTCTCCGATCAGCAGCAGCATGTTCGATGGTGTTGGATTCTATGCCACACTTTTTCAATGATGTTTTTAGTTGGTCCTTGAAACGTTTACATGGACCCCCAGGGTTGCGTCTGCCCTCTGCAAGTTCCTCGTAGAGGACCTTGCATGGGAGCCTTTCTGCTGACATCCGGATGGTGTGACCAAGCCACCAAAGTTGTCTATGAGTTAGAATTATTTCAAGTGGGTCCATTTGAGTGCGCCTGCGTATCTCATTGTGTGGCATCCTGTGCCACCATTTTAAACCTAGTATACGCTGTAAGCAGTTGGTATGAAATGCTTCTAGCTTTTTCAGGTGGCGTCTATAAGGCACCCATGACTCGCTGCCATACAAGAGGATGGAGAGACAGATTGCTCTGTAGACAGAAACCTTGGTGGTGGTGGTGAGGTTACGGTTCATAAAAACTCTGTGCGAGAGTCTACCAAAGGCTGCAGCAGCCAGACCAATGCGCCGTTGGACCTCACTTGTTAGGTCACAGGAGTCAGTGAGCACTGAGCCAAGATAAGTAAACTCTTGAGTGTTTTTCAGTGGCTGTTGGTTGATTGTGAACATTGGTGGTTCCTGACGATGTTCACATATGTTAAGTGCCTCTGTTTTGTTGATGTTGATGGCTAGACCAGCTCGGGAGTAAATGTTGGAGATAGTGTTGATGGTGCACTGAAGACCCTCTTCAGATGAGCTCACCAAAGCTGTGTCGTTAGCGTATTGCAATTCATGGATTGCTTCTTCTGTCACACGTGATCTGGCATGGAGGCGACGCAGGTTGAAGAGGTTGCCATCCAGCCGGTATGAGAGGCGGATCCCATCAGTAGGATGGATTTGCTGTTTGGCAACATTGGAAACCGCAGCAAGAAAAAGATTAAACAAGATGGGCGCAATGACGCATCCCTGCTTCACACCCGATTCTACCAGGAAGGGCTCAGATTTTAGTCCTGAACTGGAGACGTGAGCCATAGATCCATTATGGATAGCCTTCAGGACACCCAGGAATATTGGTGGGCAGCCAAATTTGACAAGTACCTCCCAGAGCAAAGGACGGTTCACAGTGTTAAAGGCTTTGGCGAGATCTACAAAAACCATATATAGATTTTGGTGTTGCTCGACGCTTTTCTCCTCGAGCTGTCTTGCCACAAAAGCCATGTCAATCGTGCTGCGCTCCTGTCTGAAGCCACACTGCGATTCAGGTAAGACTTGATTGACAATGTGTTGGATGATACGAGACAGTAAAATTCTAGTGACAACTTTCTCTGAGGTTGACAGGAGGGAAATGCCTCGACTATTGCCACAAATATTTCTGTCACCTTTCTGTTTATATATGCTGATGATATCTGCATCCTTCTATTGTTGTGGGCAGCAGCCTGACTCCCAGACATCTTGGATGATGTTATGGAGACAAGTGGTAATGGCATCTCCGCCATGCTTAAGAAGCTCAGCTTGTATGCCATCAGGGCCAGTGGCTTTATTATTCTTGAGGTTGTTAACTGCACGGCTCACTTCATGGATAGTTGGTATTACATCCAGTTCTTGAATTACAGGAAGGTCAGGAAGATGGTCAAGAAAAGTAGGGTCGATAGGGTTCTGCCTGTTCAGTAAGTCTTGGTAGTGTTCAGCCCACCGATTGAGTATGGCAGTCTTCTCAATATAGAGTATGGAGCCATCAGCACTACGGACTGGGCAGAGGCTATTGTTCTTTGGCCCATAGGCTGTCTTAAGGGCATTATAAAAAAAATGTTGGTCCCCCATATCAGCTAAACCTTGGATCTCAGTTGCAAGATTGGTCCACCATTCATTTTGCATTCTTCGGGTTTCCTGTTGGACTTTTGACCGAAGCTCGGCTAGCTTGGCACGTGATGCTGGAGTTGGATTTGCAGTCACTGCTTGCTGTTGCCGATTTTTTTCTTCAATTAGTTGATGAATTCCATCAGACTGCTCGTCAAACCAGTCTCTATGTTTTCTTCTTGAGAATCCCCAAATGTCCTTGGCAGTATTGAGGAGGACTTCACAGATGCTTTCCTATTTTTCAGTTAAGAAAGCTGTTGTTATGGGATCTGCTGCAGGAGTTGGTAAGGTAAGACATTCAGCCAGTTCTTTTTGTAGAGCAGCTCGTGTTGTAATGTTGTTGAGAGCTTCTAGGTCAAGATGTTTTCTGGGAGCTTGACGGCGAGCTGGAGGCCGGATCTTAAGAAGGAAAATAGAGCGGACAAGGCGATGATCTGTCCACCCATCTGCTCCCCTCATGGCTCTGGTGATTCTCACATCTTTCATGTCATTACGTCTTACAATAACATAGTCAAGTAGGTGCCAAATTCTGGACCTAGGATGCATCCAGGTGGTCTTGAACTTGTTTTGGAGCTGGAACATGGTATTTGTGATGGACAGATTATGTTGGGAGCAGAATGTTAAAAGACGCAACCCATTATCGTTACATTTTCCAACTCCATGATGCCCTAGGACTCTCTCCCAGAGATGGTGACTGCTACCCACTCTTGCATTGAAGTCCCCAAGGAGAATGATCTTATCTTCTTTGGGGATTGTCAGCATGATCTCATGGAGTTGGGCATAAAATTGGTCTTTCAATTCATCAGCTGAATCTAGGGTTGGTGCATACACATTGACTAGGGTAGCGTGACGTTTATTTGATAAGGGGATACGCCAAGTTATTAGCCTCTCATTGTGACCCGTTGGGCTCTGGGGAATGCTGTTGAGTAGCCTGGTCTTGATGGCAAAGGCAACTCCATGGATGCGAGGATCACCCCTATCCAGGCCCTTCCAGAAGAAGGTGTATCCCTCTCCTGACTCGGTGAGGGAGCCCTCATCCGAGAATCGGGTTTCATTGAGAGCAGCGATGTCGATGTTGTACTTCTTTAACTCATATGCAATTAGAGCTGTTCTCCGTTTAGGTCTTGAGTTGTTGTCAAGGTCGAGAAAAGTACGCACATTCCAAGTGCCAATTATCAGCTTCTTAGTATTATTAGGACCGAGGTATGGGTTGCCACGACGAGGCTCGGCTACCTGTCCGTGGAGAGTGGAACAGACACTTGTTTGGGTCACCTTTTCTAGACCCCTCCCAATTCAGGGTGGGCGGTGTGGATCCTGAAAAGGGCCACCCAGTCACCCTGGGAGCTGCCGAAGGAGGCTGCAGTTCCAGTCCCAGCCATCCAGCGACCATCACCCCGGGGCCGCCTCACGTGCAGGGTTGGAGCTAAGGGCTGCCAGCAACAACCTTGCCTGCCCCCACCACTCCTTCCCCATCGCCGGAGGACTTGTATTTGTAGGTGGAAAAAAAAAAAAATAGTGTGTGGGAAATAAAGAGTCGGCATGGGCAAAACTAGTGCAGTGATGATTTGAGTGAAAAGTGGGTGCACGCTCCAAAGTCCACTATCTTGGCAGACCATCAGCAGTTCCAGTGGCAGGCAGAGACCATGACGACTGGACTGTCAGGCTGCTGCAGGAGTGTGCCAAGAGTCCAGTTTGTCAGACTTAGCCTAATGTGTCACCCCAATACAGATTTTCTCGTTGGGGTTTACTCCCCTAGCCCAATGCCAACTAAGAATAACCCACTGGGCTGTGGGGCAGGGGTTGATGTGAGACCAGAGCGTGTCCACACGTCGGTGGGCCATGGACTCACATCTCTGGGGCCCCCTGCTGCTCCGAGGTCCCCTGCTGTTCAGCCTGGAGCCGCGAGGCAACCAGTTACCATGTGTGGCCACGAGGAGGCACAGCAGAGGTGTTGGTGTTAGAGAGGCTGTGTACTGGCAGGGGAAGACTTACACACTTGGCTTCCCTATTTGCACGGGGCTAGCCAGCGGTGGCACTGAAAGCAAGAAAGCACAAGCAGAGCATGCGACCTATTGCCCAATAACAACACTAGACACAGATACACACACAGATACACGCACACACACGTTTTCACTTTATAGATATATAGATATATATTTTTATATTAGGTTGATAAGTTCTTGCAGGTTTCTAACTTCTAAATTCAGATCATCATACCTTGACTCAAACAAAAATTTATTGATTGAAATAAGCATCATCAGAATCAACACACTTATGTGAGTAACATAAAAATTTTCTGATGAAGTTGTTGAAGGCATTTTTGGAATCGCTTAGGTTTTTAAAGTAGTCAGTAGATTAGAGGTCTGGAGAGCATGGCGGATTAGACAGTGTTTCGTAACCCAATTCGTTGAACTTCTGCAGAGTCGGTTTAGCAACATACAGTCGGGTATTCTGATGGAGGAGAATTAGGCCTTTTCTGTTGCCTAATGCTGGGTGTTATTGTTGAAGTTTCTGATGCATTTCATTAATTTGATGACAGTCCTTCTCTGCCGAAATGATTTCACCTGCATTCAAAAACTGTAATAGATGAGACCGGTTGCAGACCACTAAACAGTCAGCATGACCTTTTGGTGTAACTCTGGCTTCAGAAAGTGTCGTGAAGCTTCGTCAGTGTCTAACCACTGTGGTGAGCATCACTGATTGTCATAAAGAACCCAGTTTTCGTTGCAAGTCACAACCCAGTTGAGGAAAAGGTTATTTTTATTGTATAAATGAAGAGAAGATGACACTTCATAATACCATTTCTTTTGGATGTCGGTCAATTTGTGAGGCACTCATTTATAAAGTTTTCTTGTCTTTCCAATCCCTCTCAAGTGGTTGGAAATCGTTGTATCTGTTATGTCTAATTCAAAAGTAAGTTCTCGAAGAGTTGTGTGTGGATTAACTTTGACTAAGGCCCTTAATTGATCGTTGTCAACATCTGATGGCCAACCACTACACTCATCATCTTCAAAACTCTTGTTGCCACCACAAAATTTCTTAAACCACTATTGTACTGCATGTTCAGCAGTGGTTCCTGGGTCAAACGCTTCGTTGATATCGCATGCTGTTTCAGCAGCTTTTCGGCCTAGCTTGAATTGAAATAAGAAGATTGTGCAAATTTGATTTTTTCCATCTTGTATTCAACGTTCTGAAAAAAGAACATCATTGTTTTAAAACGATTGTAATTTAAACGATTAGATGGAGTGAAAAACGCTCTTTAAAATGATATACAAAGTAAAGGTTATTATAACGAAAACTTATCTGAAAATACATCACTTGAAATAAAAATTAAAAATCCCGCAAGAACTTTCTTCTCAAACTAATACATACAGACACTGGTGTTTTATGCTTATGTGACAATTTCTGGCGGTCATGTGATTCGAACCAAGCCACAAAGCCTGTGTGCTAAGCCTCCGCCTGCTCTGTTTGCTAAGCCTCCACCTCTGAGCCTCCGCCTCTGGGCCACCAAACAATTACTGTGTGAATGAAGGGAATTAAGAACTATTAAGTGCCAAATTAGAGAGAGAAAGAGAGAGAGAGAGAGAGAGATAAAGAGAGATAGAGAGAGAAAGATGAAGACAGATAGAGAGAGAGAGATACTAGCAGGGAGGCCCAACGTTGCCCGAGAATGAATAAGAATCAACGAATAATCCACACCATTGACATTGAAATCGATGAAATCGCTTATTATTCAATCAAATCAATTGATATCTGTTCTAGTTGGGAACACTGCGGTGCACTGGTAGGAAACTTCACATGCCTCTGTCGATGATTTAACCCACAATACAATGCACGGTAGAGAAGCTACTGTTGATTTTATTGATATTCATTATTGATATAATGTTAATTGAATTGAAGTTTAAAAATGCAAAAGTCAAGTATCTTTGTTCAATTGTGCCCTAAACAAAAACATTCATTTTGAATGCACCCCATGTCTTATCAAAGAACTTACTGCTGATTTTATGCATCAAGCCCTTTTGCGGTGATAAAATTTTCAAATGCACTTGTGATGTTCAAAAAGTTTAAACGAATCAACATCCGGCTGTTCCCTCTTTAATTAGTTTTTTTTTAGTTATCGATTTTCGATACTTATAAGTTGCATTCTAATATACATGCGTGCATGTAGACAAGGTTCCTTATATATATATATATATATATATATATATATATATATATATATATAGTCATCCACATACAATACTGTTTTACTGTATCACAGCTCATCAGTATGGGTAGATATACAACTACCTCAAGCGAGGATCAAACTCAATCACCCAAACAACAGTCGGTGGTTCTAACTGTTACACTATTTGACCTGCTATGCTGGGTAGTGAATTAACAATGCATTGACATTGTCCGAACTCCTAAGCTTTGCCACCCAGCATTGTCTGATCATAAAATATGCTTAAATTTTATGATATTTTTATTTATGCCGATTTCATATTTATTAATACAACTATCTATTGATTATGATATTGTACCCAACTGAAAACCAAGTCGAATTTGTTCCATAGGTTCGAATCCATTATATATTAAGTTTTAAGTCTGTAGACCAAAAATTGACAGAGTAGTTTGGCAGAGACAAAGTTGCTTATATATATATATATATATATATATATATATATATATATATATATATATATATTATAGGTAACAATATATTATTGTCTCCATTTCGTCTTGTAAGGGTGGCTACACATGTACTTGTAAAGTAAAGGTTGTACAATCACAACTACACCCCTCCTGTGTCAGCACTGCTTTATTCCATTGGCAAAAGGAAGTCCGAGTAGACTGGAAGCGGAGAGCATATACAGCACCTGGCATTCCAAAATAATCACCTGTTTAGTACTGACTAGACTCAACATCACTTAAACGACCCTGGTGTCTAACTCTGTCCCGTGGGGAGGCATTGTAAATAGGATCACTTAACTTTGGTGATCTAACAAGAACCAGTGTGTCAATTTGATTATGCTGTCTATGCGGACAACTTTTGTTCAAGCAATATCCCCTAAAGAGGTCTCTAGTTACTTGTAACTGGCTGACCAAAACATGCTCATAAATGTGCAACGACATATAAATGCTTATGTACAACAAATAAAACGTATATGTACATACATACATGATGATTGCAACGTCTTGTTAGCCGAGTGCCATTCCCTCAGACACTTAAAGTCCACGAGCCCAAAAATGACTTCCATCACCACAGGACCATTTCAATAGACACATGCCTGAGGGAGTATCTATACACAGATGATGTTACAGAGTCTTAGCTTTGTACGACGGCTAAGTCTCTCTCGGTTCAAAATGTTGAGATCCAGCAACAATCAAGAGCAAGATAGCCAGCAACAAGTTAAACTGCAGACCAGCTTAATGCGGGTACTGGTATTCCGCTTTATGGTTTTTTAAATCAGAGATTTGCTTCTCCTAGAAACGTTGCCTTCACCACGGCTTACGGGAGCCCTCTCCACCCCAACACACATATACACACACACAAATATACATGGTGCTAGTTGGCCATTGACCCAGAAAAAGGGTTCATTCGCCCTTTGGACCTTCCAATACACATACATACATACATACATATACAGGGTGACCCCCAAAAAACGGGCCCCAACTCTAATTAGGCCCCGTTTCTTAGTCTTTTGTTCGAATGAAATGAAACTTTGGTCATAACTAGTTTATTATATTCAAAACATCACATCAAAACACTAGGGTCTTTGGCCTTTTTTTCTCCATTCTACAGCATATGTTCTAGATGACCTCCATTTAGTTTTTGTTTTTTTGGGGGGTCACCCTGTATTATTATTATTAGTAGTAGTAGTAGTAGTAGTATTAGTATTAGTAGTAGAAGTAGTAGTAGTAGTAGTAGTAGTATTCCCCACTAGGAGTTTTCACACAAGTCACTGTCAATCATTGCTGACTGGAAATAATCAGTGGTGTTTCCTGGCGTCTAAGTGACAACAAGTTATTATTCTATTTTATTGTCAACTAACTATGAGTTCTCACAGGGCTTATTATCAGTGATTGCTCACTGACAATAACCGGTGATGTTTCCTGGGGTTCGCATAACAACAAGTCTCCCCAAATTTCCATTACTCTTCACCTTCTTCAATCTCCATTGTAAATGACTTTGCATTATCGCAACGGTCGCTTAACATTGATATTCACTGAGATTTAGGCCATAAAAGTCTGTCCAAAGTTGTAGTATTCTTTGTACTCCTCCAGTGAAGGACTGGTTTCTGCTCTATCTCTTTTTCTTTGGTCTTTCCATTCTCCTTGACACTTCACAACTAATTTGTATGGTGTCAGCCAGAGCTGGTGCCATCTCTTTTGTTGAAGGGGTGTGTGAGTTAGATGAAAATTTTGCAATTCCAGTTCTCTTTTGTTTATGTGATCGTGTTCATTCTATTTATTTTTGTTTGTTTTATTTCTGTTGCAATTGTGACTTGTGAGCATTCACAGTTTATGTGGGTTAGTTTCTGCATTCGAGGATTTTCCTTAAGATTTTATCTGTTTTATTATTTCCATCCACTCTATAGTGTCAGCTTTCCCTTTGATTCAATTTTTCTGAATCTGCTTCCAAGGTTTTTCATGACTGTTCCTAGTGTTCCTGTGATCATTAGTATTATATCGATTTTCATCATCTTCAATATTCCTTCCAGTTTTCTAGCAAATCCTGTGTATTTGTTTCTTTTTCTGTATCTTCACTCTGAATACCTTGAACAACAAAATCTACAATTTGGCAGAATTTTTCCTTCTTGTTGACTATTATGACATCTGGTCTCCTTGCTTGGATTAGTTTATTTATTTGTATGTCAATGTTCCAGAGGATTTTATGTTTTTCATTTTCTAATACTGCCTCTGGGTTGTGTTTAAACCATTTTCAGTGGCATTTGAAATGCAGTTGCTTGCATTGTTCCCAGTCTATTGTATTTCCCACACGGTCATGTCTGTTCTTATATTCTGTTGAAGCAAGTTTGGTGCACTCACATATTATGTGATTTACCGTTTCTTCTAATGGTGTTGCTTTGTGCGGCTGTTCATAGTGATTTCATTTTTCTGTTGAAGTGCTCTTTTTGTAGCCATGTTCAGGTGTTTTCATGAGTCTCTTCTCTTGTCATATTTAGGAATCGTCCATGTAGCATTTTCTCTTCCCACTTTTTTTTCCCATCTTGTTTCTTGTTTCTCTGTTCGCTTTTTTGTTCATTATTATAGGATATCTTGCTACAATGTTTAGTCTTTCTGTGTTATGTATTTTTCTAATTATTTTTTTCCATTAGTCACACAGTCTTCAATATTTTGCAGTCGCTTCCCTCTTCTTTTTTTCATGTAGAGTCGATCAGTATCATTCTTTGGGTGTAGTGCATTGCGCATTGTTTCCTGGTTCTCTGATCAACATGCATCAATTTTATTTTGGTCCAGAATATTTTAAATATGATACTTCCCAGTTGTTGATTCCTTGTACTAGGTTATTGCTATATAATTTAGTTTCTAGGAGTTGTCTTATTCTTTTTATGTGTTGTTTTACAATCTTCTTTCCCATTTCTGTTGATTCAATAGTCTCTAATTTCAGAATTCCCAAATATTTGTTAGTATCATGTTTGTCTAGTTTCCTCATATCTTCTTAATTGAATAGTTCAGAACCCTATGCTGCCTCCAGTTCCTCCCATTCTCATTTCTAGTGGCACACACTTTTCCATTCTGATTACCATTTGATTGTCTTGACTGAAGATCTGGTTGTGTTTATTAGCTTTTATAGATAATTTCAGTTCGTCCATATACATGAGATGGTTTATTATTGCTTCTGTGTTAGTAAATTTTTATTCACCGACATTTCCTATGTTAGTAAGTGGCATCACTGCTATGATAGATGCAATATAGAATCTCCCTAGAAAATGCCTGTATGTATTTTTATGTCAGTTAGGTATTTTCTTCCAGTTGTCAGTTCTAAGTCGTCATGTTTCCATTGTTTTTGAATCAAACTGGTGATGTCTGATTTTTTGTACACCCTCAAACATTTGGTATCCATGCTTGAGGCACTCAGTCATAATCTTTCTTGTAGTCGATCCATGTCATGGCTATGTCCTTTCTTCTGCCTTTCTTTTTTTACCTCTTTCAGGGTCTTTTGATCATGCATCTCTCTTTTCCATTTTTGGCATTGCTTTCTGTTCCTTGAAAATAGTCTATGAATATTAAGGGAATGATAGATTTGGTCTTTCAGTTGTGTTGTTATGATTTTTTTATGTGGTTTGTAAATAAGTTATTGGTCTATAGTTGCTGGTGGTCATTTCCTTTTTGGTGTATTTTTGTATCAGTGTGGTTTTCCCTTTCGTAATATATCTGGTATGCCTGTTTTTTATATACATCTCAGGTTTTGAATTAGCCTTTCATGTAGGTTCATGAATTCTTTTTAATTTGAAATTAAATGACATTGATATATTTGGAGGACGGAACATCAAGCCTAATATCTTGGTTCATGGAATTAGATTCTGAGTGGTTGACAAGTTTGTCGTTTTCGGCAAAGCACTCTTAAGAGATGGCTCCGTGGTTGCCGAGATACAGCTGCACATCTGCAAATCCATCATAACTTTCTGAAAACTGGAAAAGAGAGTATGAGGAACTCGTGATATTAGAGTGTGTTTTGACAATTGCTCTACATTCCTCTAAAACCGTGACATTTTTCTACAAACACATCCAGTTACTTGAGCATTTTGACTCTGTTGTAACATGCTATTAAATGCATTGAGTGAGACATTGTTTACATGGAAGAGGATAGTAGTTTCTTGAAGCAACTATTTTATGATGAGCTACATCTTGAAAAGAATTTGTAACACGAGCTGAAAAAGAGATACAAGAACAGCATTAGGAATAACCTCAAAATCTTGAAGATTGCTGCTGCTGCTGTTACTGTTGTTGTTGTTGTTGTTGTTGTCGTCGTTGTTGTTGTTGTTGTGGTGGTGGAGGAGGAGGAGCATCATTCATTCATTTTATATGAATCAGGTGATTATTGTTGGCATTCGTTTCTCCGATATCTTTCGAGTAAGAATTTTTTCTAGAAAGACATCAAGTACTTACGTGAAGATTGCCAACATCCATAAGTGAAAGTGTTTCTGTGAAGCGAACTGGATTATAACTTGGCAAACCCAGATTGTCAGTGCATGTCGTTAATCACTTAGCAACCACCATTTCCCTGTAAATTGATGTGGGTAATGGAGGATGGAGATAGCTTTAAGTGAGGCTGGCGAAAATAGCATATAAAGGATTGTTGTGTGACCTTTGAAGAACATCGTCTGGGACATGATGAACTCAAACGTCAGATTTGAAAGAGTAATGGTCACAATCTAGGTGTAAACATCAAAAGCTGGACGTGTGAATTCCGTCAATGAGTACTTTTCTCGGAGGCTGGTCACATGAATCATCTGAAGAAAGATGAAATACAACTGGAAACAACCAACCAAGATATTCGCCAAGCTGCCGAGACAAACTGTGTGATGCGTAGTAGGATCTGTAGAACCATCCCCTGAAATAAATGACACATGCTTATGCATA